>NC_133617.1:695960589-696296058 GCF_048593235.1 Sminthopsis crassicaudata
CCAAGTAGAGGAATTCAGGCAGAACATGGATAGGAGTTACAGGGCAGAAATTATATCTTAGTAAGTCCCCATCTGTATTGTTGAGGTCCCACAGTGGAAATCATAGCTCCATTCATTATAGGATCAAAATGAATATTATATGTTATAAAGGGCAAATTCGCTTATTAACCCTTCCCTGATTCAGTCCCTGGTAAACATTACTAAGAGGTTAACAAATGTACATCTGTTGAATTACCGTCAGTATAAATCTCTTTAGTCACTAAAACACTTCATAGTACCATAGGAACTCCAACTTTCAACAGGGAAATGCAATTAATATATCTGTGGGGGTTTGGGTTTTTTTTTTTTTGAAGCCTTATGTTTTAATAGGCTTAATAGGTTAAACTCCAAATCAGGAACTCATATTTTAAAGACCTAGTTCTTTAACTTATATATTAATTTGATAAAGCGACATTGTGCAAAAATGGTAAGCTATGAGTATAAGAAATTAATTTAAAATATTAAATAACAATGTAGAGATTTCAGTTAGACCTCAATGTTCTTAATCTAGCAATAAATACTTTATAAATAACTGAAAATTGGTTACATATTCTCACATTTCCTCTTTTAAAAATGAGATACAGTATAATGAAAATGGTATTCCTTCTAGTTTTATAAAGAAGCTTGAGCTAAGAAATTACCAAAAAAGTTAAATAGTGGAATAATGATAATTACTCTAACTTCAATGTATACCTACCTGTGGAGAAGGGAGGGTTATTTTTAAAAGGACTAAAATCCATATTTTATCTGTGATAACTAAAGGTACTTACAGGATTTGAAAACTCTTACAGGTAATCTGTTCTAACATCCTTATTTTTACAAATGGTGAAACAAAGATTTAGCATGTTTTAAATACTTTATCCAAGGTCACACAGCTAGTAAGAGGCAGGACAAGACCTAGAACTAAGGTCTTCTAAATTCTTCAGGTTACTCAAAATACTATCCAATGTACCATGCTAGACACATCTCTATAATATAGTTTGAAATGCTGAGTGTTTTTCTTTAAACTTCTTTTTCTACCACTAAATACAATTCAAATGTAGTAAATATTTTAAAATCACTTTTCTAGTATCCTTACACTGATGTTCAATGTTAAATTTTAATTGGGTCAAATGAAAAATAAAAATCAGTCAAATTTTTATGACTGCATTAGAGTTCTTTAAGATTATTCACATTATTTTACTGGAATGTCCAGCAGATTACCATTCAATCTACATAGGTATAAAATATATTTTCCTATATTTCTACTGTGGTATCATAAAGATCAATGAGTTAATTATCATAGAGTACTACTAGATGAATCAGTTTAATTGCATATTCTTATATGGTGACATTAAAATACTCTTAGAATAATTTTCTTGGCATAAACAGTTCATGAGAGAAACCCTACATATGGTAGATTTTAAGAATGTGTAGACAAGGTTTTTAAAAAATGACCTACTTAGGTTTATAAATAAGTTACTTGTTCAAACTAGTTCACTTCCCAATTCTTATCAAGATGTCTCTGTCAAGATTAGGGGGTCACCAATTTCATCAAAAAGAATTAAGGGTTTTCATGTCTTATCAGGGAGACTAAAATGAAACAAATATAGGATAAATTATGATCTAATTTAATTATATTAATTATATTGGTAGTCTGTATAAAGTCTAAAGAGGAGTTTTTAAAGTCTTGAAAAAGAAGAGACAAAAAGTAAGATTTTGTCAGGATGTTTCCAACACAGTCTAGGATAGAGGGTCCTTCACTTTAATGTCCTGAAAAATAGAAAAAGGCAATTCCTGAAACAACCATAGATAATTGGAAATATCCCTTAAGACTATCCAACTACGTCTGTTTTAATTCTGTATTCATTAAATAATTTTCTGATCTGTCATTTGGTGTCCTGGATGGATATCATTAGCAGAAAAATATTCTTTGTTCAAATGAATGGTAATATAATCATATCTGGTATATTGAATAGGTACCCTGGCTTATACATTTAATTAGGACCAAGCCATGGTCCTCATCAGGTATAAACCATGTCTTGCTATTTCATTGCTACGTGCTTCCATGTAGCAAATAATATTCTCCCATAATAATTTTATTTCACTGAGTACCATTTTGGAAGATTCAAATTATTTTCTGGGATTTTGAAGTGTTGTTTGTTTTTTTTTTTTCAAGTTTAGTTTAAAGTTTGAGAAGATTTCTCACATTTGGATTTATATAATCAACAAATGGCCTTAGAACTGATTTATTTCTGTGATGGTTTTCTTTAGTGAAATAATAATGTCACAACCTAGAAGTCCAAACAGCCCACCTAAAAACTCTGTAGACCCAATCCTATAGTGTAGGACCTTCAATGAAACTTGTTTGTGACTTATCATCTAGATAAAATGCACTATAATTACTAGTTCCTATTCTGGGGGATAGGAAGACAGTTTATCCATGAATATTCTTTTAAAAAATGTTTCTAACATTTCCATTTAATACAACATTCAGATCCTTAATGCAGCACAGTATTTGTGTACTGAAACTGGACAATCATCTTCATGTAAACTACTTCACAAACTTTGCATTTCTAAAGTTTGGCTAAGTGGTATTTAAGGTATTATCTGTCATCACTAAGTCTCAGGAAAACTGGTTTTTTGGGTAGTGTCATATGTTACCTTCAAAGAGAATAGCTTCTTGTTGGCCAAAGCCAGTGCTGCTTTCTGAGAATCTTCAGACTTTACTTTTTTAGCCGTTCTTTCTCCTATTTTTTTTTTCCTCTGACTAGGGAGGAAACGAAATTTCCTCAGTCCTGAAGGGAAAAAAAAAATGTTTAATGTATGAGCTGGCATTGGATGCTTAATGATTGCTACAGTCAACACCCTCCTTCAAAGGCTGAGTCATCTTTGCAAGATCTGCACTGTGAGATTCCCTGATGTGGTGCAATATTTATGGAGAAATAGTCTATGTATTTGCTAAAGCTGTGGTTAAAATATAATATTTACTATTATTTTGATAAGGTATTTCATAAAACAATCACTCATCAAAATAAACTATCGTAAATGGATTTTTAACACCACTGTGCTTGCTGACAGGAATACTATACATCAGTATGTTCTTTCTGTATGTAAAATAATCATCAGATTTAATGTAGCAATGATTTATCCCAAGTCATAAGAAAAATAGGAAGGCAAAGATTAAGACTTCTAAGATATTCATGGTATTAAAAGAAATGCCAATTACCATTTAAGGTTATCTTTATAGGTATTTTGTTTTTACCTTTTTTTTTTTTTTTAAAGCTTTGGTCAGACTCAGCAAACTGACAAAGAAGCTAAAAAACAGGCTAATATTGATGGACTATGGGAACGTAGACATACCCATACACAATTGGTGGAGCTGTGCTAGGAAACCATTTAGAATCATTCAAGAAAAGTAATTAAACTGCCAAGAAGATAAAAGAAAATGTCTTCCCTCCCCCCTCCTCCTCCTTTTTAGAAGTGGGAGGACCTTGCAGATGAAATACAGAATTTACTGTCAAGACCAGCCATTGGGGACACAATCCTTGGAGCATGCTCAGATTAGCCTTTCCCATTGAATTATGCAGAACCTGAGCAATATTTCTAGCTTCAATCCAAAAGAGAGGCGTGGGGAAGCCTTTCCTGGCTGTAAGTGCTTCATGGCAACCTGGGACTTTGTTGGTTGGTCCGAGGAACAGAACTGTTTCCATATCATAGTGATGAGCATATGATCTCTTTCTCTCTTCCTAAGGTTTCTGAAGGAACTACTGCATTGGGAGAGGGGCATCTGACCTCTTTTTCTTCCTATCCAGCTACTGCATGAACCTGCCTATTTCCTTTATATTTATTCCTCTCTCTGGATCTTAGGTGAATGAGTCTGTGGTAAGAGAATTAACCAGTTCTGGCCCTATGGCCTTCAGAAGGGTCATCAGGAATTCCTTTAACAACTAGTCAATAGGAGAAATCCCTGGTGCCAAGGGACAGTGCCCCCAGCAAGCAGCCGGCTGAGCTGGGCTGAGCTGGGCAATGACTCCTCACTGCAGGTTGGGCAGGAGGAAAGTGCTGAGGGGGCCAGAAATTTCCAAGTGTACCACAGCCTCGGCCATTCTTTGCACTTAAAATGCTACTTTCCCTGGAGACCTTCCCAGTAGAATACACTTCTACCTTGAAAGGAAGTTTGTGATTTTCGATCACCACCCTGCTGCTTGGTTTCCCTGCCCAAGTCTTGACCCACTCTAGTCCATCATTCCCTCAGTTGTCAAAGGGATCTCGTTACACCCCCTACTCGGTAAATGCCAATGACTCCCCATCACTTCTAGGTTCAAAACTACAATTTTGTTTGGCATTCAAAGCCATCATTGAGCCATCAGGGGTCACCTCAACAACTGGGGTCAGTAAGACAAATCACTGGAGCCAACAATGCAGCAGCAAAAAGACTCAGCCCAGCAAACTTGAGTCAAAAGCATGTACCCAGAAAGGACCCAGCTCAGCCGAGTAAGGGAATGACTTGGAGCAATGCCCAAAGCAAACTTAGTAGGGAGGCTAAGAAGGGGAGAAAATAACCTCCAGGGTCAGATGCCTACAGGTCAGCCAGCCCAATAGCCAGGACCTTCAGAAACTGCTCCCTTCCAGGCACTTTACAACCACTTGGCTTCCTGCCCACATGCTCTGCCACTCCCCTCCAGACTCTGGGCATTTCCACTCACTGTCCCCCACACCTGGAAATCTCTCCCTCCTCATCTGTACTTTTCTGGTTTCATTGAAGTTCCGGTGAAAATCTCACCTACGGGAGGCCTTTCCCGAGCTACCTTAATTCCAGTGCCTGCCATATGTTGATTATTTCCAATTTATCTTGTGTAAATAGTTTGTACAGAGTGTATGTTGTCTCTTCCTTTAGACTATGAACTCCTTGACAATCTTACTTTTTCTTTGTATCCCCAGCATTTGGCAAAGAGCTCGGTCTGTGACTAATAAATTTTTATTGAGTAAGTGACTGATGTCAACTATATGATTGATATTGGATAAAACATCCCAGTTTGAAGATCATAAGAGAGAGTTTTACAGGTACCAGCCTTTCAGGGTTACCTTATCATAGACCCTGGAGGGAAGAAGTAGTCAGCTGATCTCTGGGGACCTGGCTGCCAGTGTGAACAGAAGCAGAGGGCATCTGGTTCATGTGTTGGTTAGTTTTGCTGAAGTGTTTTTCCCCTCTTCTAAAAAATTCTTTGTCATAAAGTTAATCTCTTAGGATGGAGAGCAGTGGTATTCAAACAAAAGATGATTAATGATTTTTAAAGAAGTGATTAGACTTTTCATACTCTTTGATTCCAGTCCTGAGAAATCAAAAACAAAAAAGAAATAAAAAATATAAAGTTCCAGTATTTTCCAACACAATCATAACAGCATTTTTTGTGATAGTAAAGAACTGGAAACTAAGTATTCAGTAATTACAGAATGAATAATATTAATGTAAAGGAATATTAAGATTCAGCAAAAATTACATTTATTAAATATTAAGTCAAAGAAACATGGGAGGAGTTGTATGAATTGATGCAGTGTGAATAAATAGAACTAAAAGAACAATATATGCAAAAACAAATAATCAAAACACTAAAAGGAATCTGGACCTTGAGTAATTGTCATCTTTTTTATGAGAATAATAAAGCAAAGTGGTAGAGAAGACTGGGAAGAGTTGAGTTTGCAAAATGATACATATATTTTTCTGTCTCGTTTTGCTCAGCCATTTTTTCTTTTATTACAAGGGAAGATTCAAACCAGAGTAGATATAGGTCTTATGATCAGAAATGACTGTGACATCAATAAAACTTATTTTTAAAAAAAGTTCAGTATTTTCAGCTTCTTTGGGTCTTTTAATTTCATTTAGTTTTCTTTTCATAGTCATTTATGTTATACATTTGCATGTGATTAGACTAGACACTTTTATTTTTTCTATTACATTGAAGATTATTTGCAAGTGGAACAAGTACTTTTTTCTTTTATGCTTATTTTAATGTTTCAGACAAGAGGAAATTTGAACTGATTATGAGAAAATATACATGAAATGTTCTCATATTATAAAAATTAAGAAAAACGCCTTTGACAAAATATACTACTTATCATTCAGCATTGTACTAGAATTGCTAGCTATAGCAATAAGACAAGAAAAACAAATTGAAGGAATGAAAATAGGCAATGAAGAAACAAAACTATCATTCTTTGCAGATGATATGATGGTATACTTATAGAATCAACTATAAAACTGTTTGAAACAATTAACAACTTCAGCAAAGTTTTAGGACAATAAGTCCATATAATTCATGAACATTTCTATATATTATCAGCAAAACCCAGCAGGAAAAGATAGAGAAATTCCATTTAAGATGACTGCAGTCAATATAAAATATTTGGGAGTCTATCTGCCAAGACAAATGCATGTATTATATGAATACAATTACAAAACACTTTTCATGTAAATAAATACAGATCCAAACAACTGAAGAAAAATCTATTGCTCACGGGTAAACTAAGCCAATATCATAAAAATGACAATTCTTTGTAAGTTAATTTGTTAGCATTACAAGGTTAGGATTGTTATTTGTTAGGATTTTGTTATTTGTTATTTGTTAGGATTACTCAGATTAACTTGACAGTTCTCTGGCTCAGACCTTTGGTTGGGGCCTTTAAAGGGTGTTTACACATTAGGAATTCTAAGAGGAGCAAGTTCATTGGTGGAAGTATTTCCCCAAGCCCCATTGAGTTCTCACATGCCTATTCTCTGGGAGGATAAAAGAAGGGCAGCATTGGGTCTGAGAGAATCGACTCTGGGATAGAGTTGTGATGCCAGGCAGGCTGAAAGGAGACCAGTCTGATTTGGGGAACGACAAGAGCTGGAGGAGATTCAGACCTCCCAAGAAACCTGCGCACAGAGGAAAAGATTTTACAGATCTCCTCCCAGAAAAGGATTATAATTGAGCAGATGACCAGACCCTCACAATTCAAGAACTTTACATTAATTTACTTATTCAGTGTCAATACTAATCAAACGAAGAATTATTTGGTACAGATAAAGAAAACAGTAACAAAATTCATCTGGAAGAACAAAAGGTCAAGAATATCAAGGAAATCAATTTTAAAAATGTTCAGGAAGGCAGCCTACTAATTGCAGAATTCACATTATAGCACAAAGTGGCAATCAACTAAAAACATTCTGGTACTGGCTCTAAAAAGAGTAGTAGATCTGTGGAATACATTAGGTATATAATACTGAAAGAAACTAGGCATAAACCAACATTTCACGATGTTTACCAAGGTAAGGTCAAAATGGATATAGACATAGAGTGCTATCATATATCCAAATTAGAGGAGCACGGAAAAATGTAACTCAGATCTATGGATAGAGATGAGGTTATAACAAAAAAAAAGACAGAAGGGATTACATGAAGTAAAATGGAAAATTTTGACTACATTTAATTAAAAGGCTTTTTCACTAACAAAAGAAAAGTAGTCAAAATTAGAAGGAAAACAGGAAATGGGGAGGGGGTGATTTTGCAATAGGTTTTTCTGATAAAGGTCTCATTTCTCAATTGTATAGGGAACTGAGCCAAATTTATAAAAATAAGAAATATTTCCCATTTGATAAATGGTAAAAAAGGATATAAACAAGTACTTTTCAGAAGAAGAAATCAAAACTATTAATAATCACATGAAAAAATTCTCTAAATCTCTACTGATGAGAGAAATGCTCATTAAAACAACTCTTAAGATACCATCTCATACCTATATCAGTCCTATCAAACTGGCTAGCATGGCAAAAAAAAGAGTGGTTATAGAAAAATTGGGACACTAATTCATTATTGATGGAGTTGTGAACTAGTTCAGTAATTCTAGAGAACAATTTGGAATCAAGCCCAAAGAGCTGTAAAACTGTGTATACCCTTTGATCCTTCAATACCACTACTGGGTTTGTATCCCAAAGAGATCAAAGAAAGGGAACAGGACTTATTTGTACAAAAATATTTATAACAGTTATTTCTATTGCCAAAGAATTGGAAATTGAAGGAATGCCAATCAATTAGGGAATGGCTAAACAAGTTGGGTTACATGATAGAATTATTATTGTACTGTAAAAATGAACAGGATGGTTTCAAGGAAAACTTAAATGAACTAATGCAAAGTAAAGTGAGCTGAGCAGAACCAGAAAAACATTGTACATGGTAACAGCAATAAGGTAAGGATGGTCAACTATGAGAGATAGCTACTCTGATCAAGAAAATGATCCAAGGTAAATCCAAAGGTTCTGTAATGGGGGAAAAAAACAAAACAAAACAAAACAAAAAAAAAAAAAAAAAAAAAAACTATCCAGAGAACTGATGAACTCAAATTTTTTTTTTTTCTTATAGCTTTTTATTTACCAGATATATACATGGGTAATTTTTCAGCATTGACAATTGCAAAACCTTTTGTTCCAATTTTTCCCTTTCTTCCCCTCCCCCCTTCCCCAGATAGCAGGTTGACCAATACATGTTAAATATGTTAAAGTATTTGTTAAATACAATATATGTATGCATGTCCATTCAGTTATTTTGCTGTACAAAAAGAATTGGACTTTGAAATATTGTATAGTTAACCTGGGAAGGAAATCAAAAGTGCAGGTGGACAAAAATAGAGGGATTGGGAATTCTATGTAGTAGTTCATACTCATTTCACAGAGTTCTTTCGCTGGGTGTAGCTGGTTCAGTTCATTACTGCTCTATTAGAACTGATTTGGTTCATCTTATTGTTGAAGAGGGCCATGTCCATCAGAATTGATCATCATATGTATTGTTGTTGAAGTATATAATGATCTCCTGGTCCTGCTCATTTCACTCAGCATCAGTCCATGTAAGTCTCTCCAGGCCTTTCTGAAATCATCCTGTTGGTCATTTCTTACAGAACAATAATATTCCATAATATTCATATACCACAATGTATTCAGCCATTCTCCAATTGATGGGCATCCACTCAGTTTCCAGTTTCTGGCCATCACAAAGAGGGCTGCCACAAACATTCTTGCACATACAGGTCCCTTTCCCTTCTTTAAGATCTCTTTGGGATATAAGCCCAGTAGTAATACTGCTGGATCAAAGAGTATGCACAGTTTGATAACTTTTTGGGCATAGTTCCAAATCATTCTCCAAAATGGTTGGATGTAATCACAATTCCACCAACAATGTATCAGTGTCCCAGTTTTCCTGCATTCCCTCCAATATTCCGCATTATTTTCCCTGTCATTCTAGCCAATCTGAGAGGTGTGTCATGGTATCTCGGAGTTCTCTTAATTTGCATTAATAATGACTTGGAGCATCTTTTCATATGGCTAGAAATAGTTTCCATTTCTTTGTCTGAGAATTGTCTGTTCAATTTGACCATTTATCAATTGAAGAATGACTTGTTTTATAGAGTCTTATAGAGTCAATTCTCTATTTATTTTGGAAATGAGGCCTTTATCAGAACCTTTTGAGTGTAAAAAAGTTTTCCCAATTTATTGCTTCCCTTCTAATCTTGTCTGCATTAGTTTTGTTTGTATAAAAACTTTTCTATTTGAAACAATCAAAATTTTCTATTTTGTGATCAATAATGATCTCTAGTTCTTCTTTGATCATAAATTCCTTCCTCTTCCACAGGTCTGAGAGGTAAATTGAACTATGTTCTTCTAATTTATTTATAATCTCATTCTTTATGCCTAGAGTTCATGAACCCATTTTGACCTTATCTTGGTATACGGTGTTAAGTGTGGATCAATGCCTAATTTCTGCCATACTAATTTCCAATTTTCCCAGTAGTTTTTGTCAAACAGTGACTGATGAACTCTTGAATGAAGGATACTTTGTTCAATTTTTACATTTTTGCTTTTTTTTGTCTGATTTCTTTTGCAATAGACTAATATAGAAATGTTTTGCATGACCTCACACACTTAATGGAAATCAAATTGACTTCTCAAGAAGAAAGAGAAATCAGAACTCAAAATTCTGAAGAATGATTTAATTTTTTTACATGTAATTGAGAAATATTTAATAAAACAAAACCTTTTTAAAATAAAATATAATTTTACATTAAGTATAAAACAAGACATACAGAATTAATTTAAGGAATACAGCAATATATAAAGTTAAATATAAGGTCAGGAAAGAAGACACTAACATTTGAGGGGGATCAGGAAAAAAGGAGAAGATGGTATTTTAGCTATGTCTTGAAGGAAGAGAGGAATTCTAGGAGGCATAGTTGAGGAAAGCAGATTCTAAGCAAGGGCAATGGTCAGTGTAAAGCCACAGGGATAAGAAATGGATTTCCTTATGTGAGAAAAACAGAGGGTGGCAGTTTGGTTAGATCACAGTGGAATCAATTAAAGGGCAGTAAGTAACTGTATACAATGAGTCTGGAAATATAGAAGCTAAAACACTGAAGATTCTTTTTTACCCTAAATATATGAGTTCACTTTATGTGGAAAAATCACATTGGTGGTCATATAGATCAGAGCTTCTTAAATTTTTTCCACTTCTGACCCTTTTTCACCCAAGAAATTTTTACATGACCCCAGGTATATAGATATGTAACATAGTTATGCAAATCAAACATTTGCTGATAATAAACCATAATTTCATGACTCCCACATTTAATTATGAGACCCCATATTAGATTGTGACTCATGGTTTAAGAAGTTAGGGTACAGATGACAAAGGGACTCAAGGCAAGGAGACAAATTAGGAGGCTATAACAATAATCTAGATGAGAAGTGATGACCTAAGATGTTGGCTATAAGAGTATTGAGGAGATAAAAATGTCAAAATTTGGCAATTGATTGGTTACGTAGGGTGAAGAGGATAAGGCTGAGATTTTGAACACGGAATGGTGGTGCCTTTGACAGAAAAAATGAAATCTGGAAAAGAGTTGGGTTTAGAGGAACAGTTAATGATTTCCATTTTGAACATGCTATATTTTAGATGTCTCTGGGACATTGTTTGAAATGTCTATTAAACTGGATATGTGGGCAATAGATAGATATAGATAGAGCAATTATTTGCATAGAGTTAATTACCAAATCTGTGAAATCTGTGAAATATGACAGGTCACTAAGAGAAAATAAAGAAAGAATGAAGAAAATCTTCAAAAATATCCACAAATAAAGACTCTGTTATGGATATTGAAACAACAAAAGATATTGAAAAGAAACACTTAAGTAGGAGAACTAGAAAACCGTACTTTCATGAAAACCCATAAAGGAGAGTTTTCCCAGAGACAGGTAATGATGAACGGTATCAAATTATGCAGGAAGGTCAAGAAGGATAAGAACTGAGAAAAAGCATCCTATTTGCCAATTAAGACATTGTTAGTAAGATCTAAGGAGACTGAATGTAAATCAATGCATACTATATTCACTTTTTTTTTCCTGCTTTGTTAATCTCTCCCATGGTTTTCCCCTTTTGCTCTGGTTTTTCTCTCCCCACCTAATTCATAAAGTAATGTATATAAAAATAAACTTACAAAAAAAGATATTGTTAGTAACTTTAGAAAGAAGAGTTTCAGTTGGATGATGAGGTCAGAAAACCAAAAAGCAAAATGTTGAGGAGGAGAATTGGAAGCAATTTTTCCAGGAGTTAGCTAAGAGAAGTATAGAATGACATCTTGAGGGGATGGTAGAGTCTAGTGAAAGTTTTTTAAGGTTAGAGAAGATTTGAGCATGATAGATAGACTAGAAGAATGATGGTGGCTTTGAAAGAAAGAATGAAGTTTAGAAGAGAGGTGGGCTTAGAGGAAATTTTTTTTAGTTCCATTTTGGACATATTGTGATTGAGGTATCTCTGGAATTTCTAGTTTGAAATATCCCATAAACTTTACAGAAATCACTTGAGATAGGAAGGGATTGAAGATTAGGGAGATGGAGGATTAGAGAGGGAGATAAGCAAGGATGCATTCTGCTAGAGAAAATAGGAGTGAAATCAAGGTACTTGCAGGGATTTGGGAGAGAAAAAGGCACTGGATTGTCAGACACTGGGAGGTGGAGGGGAAGTAAAGATCTGTTTTGAGATGAAATAAAGGAGAAATAGAAAGCTCCAAATGACCTTATTTCTCTCAGTAAAGTGAGATGCTCATCTGAGAAAGAGGAAGGAGCATGAGAAGCTTGATGGAATTGCTTCTGTAAGGAGTGAGCTAAGAGACTCAATTGGGGAGTAATAATAAATTTGTCTTGCTGCAGTGAGGTCTCTATTGAATTTGGCTAACAAACTCAGGACAAACCCAAACAGCAAGGCTGTGTTTTTTCTCCCACTTTTGTTCAGTAGCTAAAGAGTAGAAATGGAGGGGTCATAGGAGGAGAATAATTCAAGGCTGTGGTGTCCCAAGGGAACAACCAGGAGAGAACATAGTAGTAATAAGATTTGAAAGTACAGTACAAAGTTGAATTGGTAATTAGGTGAAAAATCAAGGAGAAAAGAGCAATCAGATCAGGAATAATTGACTTAAGAAAGTGCTGAGAGGTAGGAGGACTGAAGGTCAAGATAAGGGCAATGAGTTTAGGAGGAGTGAGGCAAAAGGAGATGGAATGATGGAAGTTTATGACTAGGAAGAGAATTATTAAAGTGCCTACTAGGGAAAACTTAAAATTTATCTTTTTATATTCTTTGTAATGCCCTCTTTTCCTCCAAGCACATATGTAATCCCCTTCCCCAAATTATCTGGAGGCTTCAAGGTTTCCTTTGGGGCTGCTCCAAACTATAGGGTTCCAAACTGTACATTTCAGAAACTTACCTATAAACATGTATTTTTTTAAAATTAATTTTATAATTATAATTTTTTGACAGTACATATGCATGGGTAATTTTTTTTACAAGATTATCCCTTGTATTCACTTTTCCAAATTTTCCCCTCCCTCCCTCTACTTCCTCCCCTACATGACAAGCTATCCCATACATATTAAATGTGTTACAGTATATCCTTAATACAATATTTGTGTGTAAAACAAAATTTCTTGTTGCCCGGTAAGAACTGGATTCTGAAGGTGTAAATAACCTGTGTAGAAATACTAATGCAAACATTTTACGTTCAATTCCCAGTGTTCTTTCTCTGGGTGTAGCTGTTTCTGTCCATCATTGATCAACTGTAACTGAATTGGATCTTCTTTATGTTGAAGATATCCACTTCAATCAGAATATGTATGAAGATACAGTATCGTTGTTGAGGTGTATAAGTGATCTCCTGGTTCTGCTCCTTTCACTCAGCATCAATTCATGTAAGTCTCTCCGAGACTCTCTGTATTCATCCTGCTGGTACATGTATTATTTTTTGACCAATTATTGGATGCCACAGAAAAGATGTTACTCCACTTTACAGATAATATAAAAGTAGAGGGTACAATTATTACATTAAGCAACAGAGTCAAGATCCAAAAAGATGGAATTTTAATAGCGATAAGTATAGTCCAAAAATCAACCTTAAAATTAACACTAGTAGTCATCATGGCTGAAAAACTTGGGGAAAAAATCTTTTTCCAGTGAAAAAGTTCAGCTCATTATATGATGTGTTATAGCTTTTTAAAAAAAGAGCTAATTCTATCCTAGGCTACAAAAAGAAAGTATGTAAGATTTTAAAAATTCTGTGATTCCTGTCAGATTGGCTAAAATGACAGGAACAAATAATGATGAATGTTGGAGGGGATGTGAGAAAACTGGGACACTGATACATTGTTGGTGGAGTTGTGAAAGAATCCAGCCATTCTGGAGAGCAATTTGGAACTATGCCCAAAAAGTTGTCAAACTGTGCATACCCTTTGACCCAGCATTGCTGTTATTGGGATTATATCCCAAAGAAATACTAAAGAGTGGAAAGGGACCTGTATGTGCCAAAATGTTTGTGGCAGCTCTTTTTGTTGTAGCTAGAAACTGGAAGTTGAATGGATGTCCATCAATTGGAGAATGGTTGGGTAAATTGTGGTATATGAAGGTTATGGAATATTATTGCTCTGTAAGAAATGACCAGCAGGAGGAATACAGAGAGGCTTGGAGAGACTTAAATCAACTGATGCTGAGTGAAATGAGCAGAACCAGAAGATCACTGTACACTTCAACAACAATACTGTATGAGGATGTATTCTGATGGAAGTGGAAATCTTCAACATAAAGAAGATCCAACTCACTTCCAGTTGATCAATGATGGACAGAAACAACTACACCCAGAGAAGGAACACTGGGAAGTGAATGTAAATTGTTAGCACTACTGTCTATCTACCCAGGTTACTTATACCTTCGGAAGCTAATAATTAACATGCAACAAGAAAATGATATTCACACACATATATTGTATCTAGGTTATATTGTAACACATGTAAAATGTATGGGATTGCCTGTCATGGGGGGAGGGAATGGAGGGAGGGAGGGGATAATTTGGGAAAATGAATAAAAAAAAAAATTCTGTGATTTAGGACTGCCTAAGACACAGAGATAAAGTGAATTGTCTACAGTCATACATCTAGTAAGAGTCTGTTGCAGGGCTTGAATGTGGAGCTTCTGGACACTGAGCACAGAATTCTACCACATACCATGTTGTATCTAGGAGGCAGAACATCCAGAAAAATGGCAGTGATAAGAGAGTCCTGTTGACCTGGTCAGGCAATAGCTGAAATACCAGGTTCACCGCTGGATTACAAGGAGGACTAAAGCCTATCCAGGATGATGTTCTGGAGAACATAGTATGTGAGGACTGGTTGAAGGAACCAGATTTAAGGAGAACAAAATAGAAGACTTTCTAGCATCTGAAGAGCTTGCATATGGGAGAAGGACTACTTTTCCAGCTTGGCCCCAGAAGCAAGAATAGGAATAATGAGCAGAAGCTGAAGAGTGTCAAATTTAGAAGGGATGGGAAAAACATTAACAGAATTAAACTTGTCCAAGAAATAAATAGGCTGCTTCAGGGAGGCACTTGCTTATTGGCAGTCTTTAAACAGAAACAATTGTTATAGAATGTTATAGAAACATTGGACTAGAATTTTCAACTCTGAGATATACCAATCCTATGCTCCCATTCCTTTAGATTCACACTTAACTAATTTAACTTATATTAATTCATGCTAAATTGTTCATGGATTAATTTTTTAACCCTGAAAGATGATACATTTATTTTGTGACTTACCCAAAGGATTAACAAATGAGACTTTTTAGCACCTTTGGTAGTAGTGGTAAGGAAAAATTTGGGGAGAACTCAAAACAAGTCATATTATTATCTAGACAATTTTCCTCCTTATCTAAAGACCTAAAAGGACTGTAGAAATGTGTGCACTAAAGTTCTGATGCAAGAACCTTAAGGAATTTATCATTGCTATTTAAGAAATTCCCCAAAGGAATTTTTTCCCCCAAAGTAATTCAATTTGCAGATTTAATGCATTAGCCAGCTTCCAAAAGGAATAATTTTTTTAAGTTAAAGAAAACCATCAATTAGTTATTGCTTTGTGGAAACAAGTTCCAGCCTATATCTATTATGTATGGGGGTACTATCAGACAGACCAAAGAAAGCAGGGGAACCTGGAATGTGCATGAGCAGTTTGGAATGTCTGTGAAGTGTCAGTTAAACTGGTTTTTCCTGTTTGCTGCTCTCCAAGGGATGTGTGGATAAGTGAGAAAGAAAATAGTAGAGATGACTACTGGGAGAGCAAGGACGAAAGTGTAAAAACAGAGAATTTTAAGCATCCTGGCAATTTCCACATCATTCTCAGCCTTTGAATCCTAAATGAGCATATAGTGTTAACATAAGTGGCCAAAGTAACAGATTGTATCCCAAACCCAGGACCTATAACAGTTCTGCAAATTCACACTATTGGTTAGTGGAAAAATATTTGTTAAAGACACTGGGTTCCAGGGCTAGCCCTACCCCAAATTGTATAGTAAATAAAGATAATGTAAGTCAGATAAGATATGATCTCTTGCTATATGAACCACTCCAGGAGCTTCCAAAGCAATTAAACAGGTTGAAGCATTCCAAAGAGAGACAACTAGGATGGCAATAAGCATATGGGGATTGACAGAAGGAATTGGGGTTCTTTAGCCTGAAGGAGAGACAGTGCAATCCTTATTACTACCTTCGAATATTTGAAGGCCTTTTCTTTAGAAGAGGGATTAGACTTGCCCTTCTAGCATGCAAGGTAAAGAACTGGGAGCAAGAAGTAAAATTGTAGATGTAGATTTAAACTTGATATAATAATAAAAGTAGTTGGCATTTAAGGTTTTCTAAGCACTTTATAAATATTTTATGTTAACCTGATAACAACCATTGGAGGTACGTGCCTTTTTATCCTTATTTTACAAATGAGGAAACTGAGGCAGATAGAAATGGAGTGACTTGCCCACATTACACAGCTAGCAATTATCTAAAGCTAGATTTGAACTGAGGTCTTCCTGACTACAAATCCAGCACACTATTCACTGGGCCACCTAGCTGTTCTATACAGGAAACCCTTCTTTAAAAGTTGAGAAGTATAATGGTCCAATTCCCTAAAGTTGCTGGATTCCCCATTACTGATTATTGTTAAGTTGTAACAATGAACCTTACTTAGGAGTATTGTAGAGAAAAGATACCCATTTGGGTAGCCTTTAGACTATATAACCTTGGAATTCTTGTTCAACGTGGAGAGCTTGTGAATCTTATAGTAGATAGAATATTCTCTTGAGCTGTAGACAGTTACTTCTAAAAATTTCTACAAGGCTTCCTCTTAGTAATTAGGTTGACTCTATTATCCCAGTACTCTGACACCCCCCACAATTCCCATCTGTTCAGCTAGTTAGGCAACTCTGGGGTATTTGAGTTTAAGAATGAAGAGTCAATCAATTAGAAAATATTACAAGCCTGATATACACCCTGGGGAGAACAAAGGCAAAATTTAAACAGTACTTGCATTCAAAAAATCCATATTTTATTTGGGGAGACTATAAATACGTAGCTACTGTAGGTATTTACAAAATGAGATGATTTTGTTAGGGAGAGTTTTCCTTTTTTTTTTTTTTTTTTGGAATATTTTTTCTCATAATATTAAATGGTGTGAAATTATTGTAAAACCCACCTCAGCTATATAGGTTATTATTTTTTTTAAAAAAGTTATATTTTGACTTTGACTAATTATACAGTTTAGTAGACCATATGATTATATGAACTTAGAAAACTTATACTAGACTTTGTTTTTTTCTGTTTGTTTTCCTTTTTTTATTTAGAATTTTTTTTCACAGTATATATGCATGAGTAATTTTTTAAAATAATATTATCCCTTGTATTCATTTTTCCAAATTATCCCCCCCTCCCTCCATTTCCTCCCCCCGATGACAGGCAATCCTATACAGTTTACATGTGTTACAATAAAACCTAGATACAATATATGTGTGTAAATACCATTTTCTTGTTGCACATTAAGTATTAGCTTCCGAAGGTATAAGTAACCTGGGTAGATAGACAGTAGTGCTAACAATTTACATTCACTTCCCAGTGTTCCTTCTCAGGGTGTGGCTGTTTCTGTCCATCATTGATCAACTGGAAGTGAGTTGGATCTCCTTTATGTTGAAGATTTCCACTTCCATCAGAATACATCCTCATACAGTATTGTTGTTGAAGTGTACAGTGATCTTCTGGTTCTGCTCATTTCACTCAGCATCAGTTGATGTAAGTCTCTCCAAGCCTCTCTGTATTCATCCTGCTGGTCATTTCTTACAGAGCAATAATATTCCATAACCTTCATATACCATAATTTACCCAACCATTCTCCAATTGATGGACATCCATTCAACTTCCAGTTTCTAGCTACAACAAAAAGAGCTGCCACAAACATTTTGGCACATACAGGTCCCTTTCCACTCTTTAGTATTTCTTTGGGATATAAGCCCAGTAGTAGTCAAAGGGTATGCACAGTTTGATAACGTTTTGGGCATAATTCTAGATTGCTCTCCAGAATGGTGGGATTCTTTCACAACTCCACCAACAATGCATCAGTGTCCCAGTTTTCCCACAGCCCCTCCAACATTCATCATTATTTGTTCCTGTCATCTTAGCCAATCTGACAGGTGTGCAGTGGTATCTCAGAGTTGTCTTAATTTGCATTTCTCTAATCAGTAGTGATTTGGAACACAGGGAGAGTTTTCCTGTAGAAAGTAGGACATGCACTGACAGTGGACTGAGAGTACGGCTTCCCTAGGAGACTGGTAAAGAGAAAGGGAATTTTGGGTAGGGGGAGTTGGAGTGTCTACTGTGAGAAAATAGATCAGCATAGCTCGACTGTATAGTACTAGTAATGGAATAAATTGTAACAAGACTAGAACTACTTTGGGGAAGGATTTTACACATCAAGAGCATATTATAGTTGATCTGTAGGTGACAAGTAGACAATGGTCATACTGTGGCACCAGGTGAGCACCACTGGGCTAGTACTGATAAGATAGCTGGCTAGATGAAGAAAAGAGAATTCAAGAATATCACATCAATGGGGCATTTCTTAAGATATGATCACTTATGTGAAGTTATTTGATCTTTGTTATGTCTAATACCTGTCAATTCTTTTCTAGAAGAAAAAATTATTACCACTGGTAACTCACTTGTGTGGTATCTTTGACATCTTTCATAACTTACTCATCTTCCTCACCAAATCCCACTAGGTGTTATTTACTGATTTAATTTGGATAATCTCATTTTCATAAACTTTTACTTCCTCTTTAACCTCTGTAAGAGTTGTTGATACACCAATTAAAGCCAAGTTCATGGCAATCTTTCTGTATGAACTTATGTACATTTTAATAGATAACCAAATGTTCCATGTGAATGGTTTGTCACTGACTTTGTGCACTTATTGACACCAATTCCACCAATGGCTTCATCTGCCTCTCTAAGGGAAATCTGTAAACATCCTCTCATTAGCTGTAACTTCTTTCTTCTGATTTTGTAACAGGAATGTCACAAATGAAACAATTCAGCTCCTGCAGTATTCAATCTATTCAGTGGACAAGGATGTCACATTGAGCAGCAGCCATACCAGTTTATTTTAAAAAAGGTCTAAAGTCTAAGTGGTTTTTATCATAGTCCCTTTTCTGCCATTTCCCTACCACTGGCTGCATGAGATGAAGTGCCATTTGGTATTTCCCTCTGTTGTATATGTACAAAGAATTCATCACCAAGTGTCTAACTAGTGAGGCTTTCTGTACATAGCAAGGCCGGTCCTCAGAAATCAGACTTGTTCTGTTACTGGGACCATACCTGAAGCCTTTCTAGCATGGTTGAACCTGTTAGAGCTTGAGCTCCACTGACATATCCTTTGAGAACCAAGGGTCACCTCCATGCCAGGATGAAGTTTCAGACTAGGACTCTGTGGAGGAAAGAAGGCATATGTGTCTAAATACCGTTGTACTTAAAATTTTTTTATGTAACAAGAATGAACAACAGCATGATTGTTACCCCTGAGATATTAAAAGAACTAGAGGAAATCCTCCAGCCTATTTAATGGATCCTTTATGGAGGATTTATGGGTAGACATAGACAAGATCCATATAGAATGGTAAAATGTGAAGGAGTTGTGATTTGCATTGAAGTATTACATCAATAAAGCCAATTCATGAAAGTATTATAAATATTAATTCTGTGAGAAACCAATTTTTAAATACTTATAAACTTTGTACTAAGGTCATCTGGAGTGAAGCATCTATAAGTAATAATAGTTAACATTTATATAGTACTATGTGTTCAAACACTGTGCTAAGTACCTTATCTCACTTGATCCTCACAACAACCTTTTGAGATAGGTACTATTATTATCCATTTTACACAAGAGGAAACTGAGGATGACTTGCTGGGATCACACATCTAGTAATGTATAAGGCCACATTGAATTCGGATCTTTTTGATTTCAGGATACTATTCACTGACACTTGTCATTACCGTAAGCATTGCCATGTTTGTCTGTATTTCACTCCAACTAAAAAAGAACCAAGTTAAACCATTTTCATTAGGGGATTTAACCATGGGAGAAAGTCCATGTAATTGTGTGACAATAGAAAAGGGTCTTTAAACTTGACAAGGTTGGAAACCACTGATCTCTATGGTACTTTTCAATCACAGATGTTATAGAAGGGCAGACCTCAAAGGCAAAAGGGATGTATGCAATCCATCTTATTTTCAACAAGGCTTTGATTCTATCTCATACATAGCATGTTTTCATCAACAAGCTGAAAAGTCGGACCTTGAAGGTACTTTGTCAGATAGTGTTGCTGGGCTTGCCCTCATTGCATACATTTTCACTGTTTAAGTAAAAAACAAGTGTGATTCCTTCTTTCCACCTTAAGAAAAATATGCTTTTTTTTTTTTTTTTAAATAGAATTCTGTTATCTCTTTAGTTTTCAAAATGAAGTCATCTCCTGGTTTTGTTCCTACCTCTCTGAGTGCTTCTTCTTGAACTTTGGTACTTTCATAACACGAAAACTTTTCCAGGATACTTTAACTATCCCACATTTTTTACAATGTTTGTAGGACAGTTCAGCTAGATGCTAATTGTTGCAATTAATGCTGATCTTAAGTTGTTTGTTTCTTACTATACCTAGAACTTCACTGAATCATATGGCAACAATCAAAGGGATTAAGTACACTAAGTAGATGGAAGATTTTATACTACATATAGATTGTATTTCTGTAAATAATCCTCAGGAAATCTTAGATAAAAAGTTTGTTAAATCAATAAAAATGAAACTAAAGCCACCAAAATCTTAATTTTAGCTTAAATAATTTAAAGGTAGATCTTATTACAGAAGTGTTTTTTTTTTACTATTTTACTAGCTTTGTGAACTATAAACAAATCATTTCCCTTCTCGGAGCTTTATCATTTTTCATTTATAAAAGGATGCTAATATTTGTTCTTTCTCAAGGGTTATATGTGGCCAAATGTGATAATACAAGGAATATTACTTTGCTATAAAAAATGTTATATATGATGAATACAGAGAAGTAAAAAAAGATTTACTGGTCTAATGTAGAGTGAATTATGTCATCAAGAAAACAATATATACAGTGACTACAACAATGTGAATGGAAAGTCAATCTCCCCTCCCCCCCCCCAATCAAAAGATCAAGCAGAAACCAAAGAACAATGTATGCACTTGATCTCCCACCGTTTGCAGGCCTTGCCTGGTGTGGGCCCAGGTGGTGGGCTGCCCAACTCCATGTAGCTATTACTTCGTTCTCGAAGGACCGTGACGCCAGATCGTGCAAGTGATTTGGATTGGAGAGAGGGAGCTGTGCGGGTCACCTGCCTCACTCCTCGGGAGTCTTCGGGGCCAGAGGCCAGATGCAGACCAGGACGCCTGGAGATGGCCCCGGAGGCAGTGGAGGATCTACTGTGACTGAGGCAAGGCCCAATCAATGATTCAGAATGGGTAAGAAGAGAGGCAAATTATCAGTCTTGGGGTATGCCGCCAAAACAGAAACAACTGCTAAGCATTTACTCGGAGCCAGTCAGGGCCCAAAGGGGCCGGCCTGGGGCCTCGGGTAGCAATCCCACTCTCCAAAGGCAAACTGAGGTTCTGGGCGTGGGTTCCCAGTCCCATGCCTCGGCCGCGCACAGATCGCGCCGGGAGGGTAAGGAGCCACACGTCCAGTCGGCCGGCCGCCCACCCAGTGACAAACCCCCTAAGCCCGATCACTGGAGGCCAGGGTCTCGGCCTCGGAGGCGCCAGAGTCGGGTGCACAGTTCGAAGGGCTGGAGGGACCCTAAGAAAACCGCCCAGAGAGGGACGGAGAAGGAGTGGGTAGGGGCGGGGCCTAGCTGAGTCCTGGCTCGGGGGCCCTGCGACTCGGCGGGAGGAGGCGGGGCCTCCACGCGGAGTGCTGGTAGCAAATTGGCCGGAGTGCCATGGGCAGGGACCCTTGCCACCTCCCTACCATTTCTATTATACATAGAATGTGTACTCGGGAATGTATTTGATTATTCATGAGATTTCGCGGGCTCCTTTGGGTCACGTGATTTTTCGCGCGAAAACTTTTCCAACAGAAAGGCTACTGGAGCAATGGAGGGGGAGGCGGAGCGAGGTGACTGAAGTGGGCCTCTTGAGACGGACACGGAGGACTTGGAGGGACCCAGCGGCGGCTTCGATGAAAGGGACGATAGAGAAAAAAGGGGAGGAGGAGGAATTTAGGGTGAACGTTCACGCGTGCGCTGTGAGCAGACGCGAGATCCCTGTGGCCCTGGAGGTGGTAGTGAATGAAGGCAGTACCTTCTTTCCTTAAGCATTTATTTAACACCTACTGTTTAGGGGCCCGCTGTCTGAGCCGGGATGAGGCCCTCTCTGGAAAGAACTGTAGGAGGTTGTGACCCGGAGGAAGTAACTGTGTGGGAGCGGGGACGGGTTTAAGGGGCCGAAGGAAACTGCCCCAGAAGCCGGTTCTTACTCTCCCAGCTCCGGTTTTCCTCCGTCCGCTCGCTCTGCCGTGGGTCAGAGTGAGCTTAGCCTGTGGGCTGCAGTGTCAGGCTTCCAGCACTTCCAGGTTAACTAGTTCAGCACCTTCGTTTTTGAGATGAGGGAGGAGCCCTAGGGCCAGAAAGGTGGTGACTCCTCCTGCAGGTAAATAAACAATAAACAGAAACAAGATTCCAAGGCAAGGCCTGTTTTCTGAATTCTGAATCCAGCTGCATCCCACTTGTGCCAGGGATCTGACTTAAACAAAACTAAACAAAAACTGGGTCCTTTATGACCAGACAAGACTCACAGGAGGTAAAATGGTTAATTTTGGTTGTATGAAATGAAAGTTTGCACAAAAACTGCAGCCAAAATTAGAAGGAAAACAGGAAGCTGGGAAAAAAAAATTTTTCCCCTGAGGCCGGGGTTAAGTGACTTGCCCAGGGTCACACAGCCAGGAAGTGTTAAGTGTCTGAGACTAGATTTGAACTCGGATCCTCCTGAATTCAGGGCTGGTGCTCTATCCACTGCGCCACCTAGCTGCCCCAGCTGGAAAAAATTTACAGCAAGTTTTCTTATAAAGGGTCTTCTCAAATATATAGAGAACTGAGCCAAGTTATAAAAATGAGCCACTTCCCAGTTGATAAATGATCAAAGGTATAAACAGTTTTCAGAAAAAGAAATCAAAGAGAGCTTGAAATCACTACCGATCAATAGCTCCTATACTTAGATGACTAACACAACAGAAAAGACACGTGATAAATGATGGAGAGGATGTGGAAAAATTGGGACACTAATGCATTGTTGGAGTTGTGAACTACTCCAACCATTCTAGAGAATGATTTGGAACTAAGCCCAAAGGACTATAAAATTGTGTATACCCTTTGACCTAACAATCCCACTACTAGACATGTATCTTAGAACAAAGAAAAGGGAGAAAAAATCTATTTATATAAAAATATAAGAGTTCTATATTCAGATGAAGAAATTGAAACTTTCTAGTCACATGAAAAGGTGCTCCAAATTACTATTGATCAGAAAAATGCAAATTAAGACAATTCTGAGATACATTGTTGGTAGAACTGTGAATGGATTCAGCCATTCTGGAGAGCAATTTGGAACTATGCTCAAAAAGTTACCAAATTGTGCATACCCTTTGACCCAGAAGTGTTTCTACTGGGCTTATATCCCAAAGTTACAGAGGATGCTCTGTGAAGAATGTGAATATCCTCACTGATTAGGTATACTCATTGTTTGGCACTTTTCATGCTTTCTTAAAAGCATACTTTCCTCACTGATTGATAGACTGAGTCCTAACTTTGGGACTGTCAGGTATTTATAGATTTGAATGTCAACTTGGGAAGGGAGAGTAGGAATAAGTATTTACCATTTAGTGTCTATTGTGCGCAGGCTCTATGTGCAGGTCCTTTTTACAAATACTATCTAAGCAGGCAGCTCTGCCAGAAATTCAGAAATTGAGGAGAGATCCAGAGAGACATACAATAAGCTAGAGAACTGAGTACACTTGGCCCTCTGGGATACAAGTCTGTATAAAAGGCAGGGTCCCCAAGGGTCTGACAGTCCTATCAACCCAGAGATACAACCATAAAGTCTCTTAGCCTGATCGATGAGAATCATCTTGTGACAAGACCAGAGTGCCAATAGTTCCTAGACCCCCCAGTTCTTGAATGCAGTCATAGTGAGGAAGAATAGATCTTGGCTCCTGAGGGGAGCCACATGGCCCAAGTGGTAACATCCTCCAGAACAGCCTTGGCGGGGCCCAGTTCCTGGAGACTGCCATCTCAGAAGAGAAGGGAGGGCACCTTGAGGGGACTTCCAGGAGAGGGAAGGAGTTCACACCTCTGGGAATGAAGCAGGTACCAGAGCCATAAGCTAAGGAGCACAAACCTGGGACTGCTTTATTATAGAACTTTTCAGGTCTGAGAGAGAACCTCAAGAAGCAAGTTCCTTCAAGTCAGGTCAATAAGCAGTTATTATATGGGGAAAAGAGGAGGAGCATTTGTATAATCCTGACTATATGCCAAAGGCTTTTTACAAATGGTACCTTACTTAATCCTCACAACAACCCTGTGAGGTCATGCTATTGTTATTCCCATTTTACAGTTGAGAGGCCATAGGTCACAAAGCTTATAAATGTCTGAGGCAATTTCTGAACTCTGGCTGGTCTTCTTGAGAATAGGCCAAGCATTCAAATCACTGCACCCCCCACCCCCACCCCCACCCCCGCACCAATATAGGGACCTGCTGTATGTCAGCTACTTACTGTACAGAGAAAATCAAATACAGTACCTGCTCCCAGGTACCTTGGGGCACAGTGGGAGACAACATGTAAACAACTGCACGAACAGGAGGGACACAGGATAAACTGGAGATGATCTCGGAGAGCAGACCTGAGGCAAATGCCTGATGAAGAGCATTGGGAAAGGCTTCTCATAAAAGGTGAGGCTTTAGCAGAGACTTCAGAGGTCAAAAAAGGCTGGGAGTGGACATGAGAGCTTTTCAGGCAAGGGAAAATGGCCAGGCTCACTGGAGTGCAGAGCGGGGGGCTAAAGTATAAAAAAGACTGAAAGGTCAGAAAGGGCCAGACCACAGATGGCTTTAAGAGCCCCAAAGAAGAGCTTGTATTTGTTCTTGGGAGGGATCGAAGGCTGCTGAGCTACCTGAATCAGCAGAGGGGTTTAGTTAAGCACACTTTAATAGCTGAGTGGAGGACAAGGGGAATGGTGACAGCCATAAGGAAGGCAGAACCAATAGCAGGCAGAGAAGAAAAGGCACAAGAGATGGTAGAGACAGAAATTCATCAGGGCCTGGCTTTTGAATAGTCCTAATTAGTGCCCAGGTTGTGAGCCTGGCTGACTAGGGAGACAGGGAAATCCTGAGAAGGGCAGGGCTGGGGGAAAGGATACAGTTGTTCTGGACAAGGAGAGCCCCAAAGACTGAAGAGTAAACACGATAAGATGGGAATCGGGCATGCAGGGAGAGGAGGAGAGGAATCTCACTGAGAGCCCCCAGATTCACTTCATTTCCTGGGTTCCATTTGGGGGAAACCCAGCCAGTCAGTAACTGATTATGTCTACTACATGCCAGCTGCAATGCTGAGCAAGCAAAAGACTTTCTGGAAAATCTCACAAATTAACCAGGGAGACAACAAGCAAACAAATGCATAGAAACAAACTATATACAAGTTAAATGGGAAATAACAGAGCAAAGGCAGTATGGGGAAGGCTTGCTAGAAAAAGCTTAGAGAAATGCCATTTTAGACAACTCTGAGGTACCACTACACATCTCTTAGATTGGCTAATATGACAGGAAAAAATAATAAATGTTAGAGGGAATGAGGGAACAGTGAGATACTAATGCATTGTTGGTGGAGTTGTGAAATGATCCAAGCATTCTGGAAAACAATTTTTTTCTCAAAGTGCTATCAAACTGTACACATCCTTTGATCTAGCAGCATGTCTACTGGGTCTGTGTTACAAAGAGATCATAAAAGAGGGAAAGGGACCCACATGTGCAAAAACGTGGCAATCCTTTTTGTAGTGGCAAGGATGGAAACTGAGTGGATGACCATCGATTGGAGAATGGCTGAATAAGTTATGATATATGAATATTATTGAATATTATTATTCTGTAAGAAATGGTAAGGCTGATTTCAGGAAAGCCTAGAAAGATTTACATGAACTGATGTAAAGTGAAATGAGCCTTTATACAGTAACAACAAGATTTTATTATGATCCACTTGATAGATTTGGCTCTTCTCAACAATATTGTAATTCAAGGCAATTTTAATAGACTTGTGATGGAAAGAATCATCTCAATCCAGAGAGAGAACGATGGAGACTGAATGTATATCAAAGCATAGTATTTCCATCTGGTTATTGTTGTTGGTTGTTTGCTTGTTTATTTTTTTTTTCCTTTCTTTGATCTGATTTTTCTTGAACAGCATGATGAATATGAAAATGTATTTAGAAGAATTGCACATGCTTAACCTACATCACATTGTTTGCTGACTTGGGAGGGGGTGGGGAAAGGGAGGAAAATTTGGAACAGAAGGTTTTGGAAAGGTAAATGTTGAAAACTACCTTTGCATATATTTGGA
Source organism: Sminthopsis crassicaudata (assembly GCF_048593235.1). Classification (NCBI taxonomy): domain Eukaryota; kingdom Metazoa; phylum Chordata; class Mammalia; order Dasyuromorphia; family Dasyuridae; genus Sminthopsis; species Sminthopsis crassicaudata. Next base: position 695,987,167 of record NC_133617.1, read on the forward strand.
AAAATAAAATAGTATTTTTTTTTTAAAAAAGGAAGGGTTTTAGTTGACTTTTGAAGGAACCTGAGGAAACCCAGAGGCAAAAGTAATGAGGGAGAGCATTCCAGGCATTGAAGCTTGTTTGTAGAAAAGCCAGAAGGCCAGTGTCATAAAGAATACAGGATGGGGTATCAAGTGGAAGAAGAATGTAAAGGTAAGAGAGAGCCAGATGCTGAAGGGATTTGAATACCAGAGGGTTTTGCATCTGATTCTGGAAATGACAGGGAGCCATTGGAGTTTATTGATCATGAATATGACATGGCTAGATCTGAATTTTGAGAAAATCCCTTTACAGGATAATTGGATGATAGACTGGAGTGGGGAGAGACTGGAGGCAGGCAGACTCCACTAGAAGGCTATTGGAATAGTCTTGAGTGTAAGGTGATGAGGGTCTGCACTGGGCAGGGGGGAACAGGAGAAGAGAAGGGAGCACATCTGAGAGATCCTAAATGTGAAATTGATAGCACGAGATTAGATGGGGGGATGAGAGAGAGGGAGAAGGCCAGTGTGACTCCTAGACTGGGTATCCCAGGGACCGGGCACATGCCCAGTGGTTGCTCTAGACAACAAAAAGGTTTTGGAAGGGAGAAGCAGGGGGAAAGCGCTTAGTCAGTATCACAAGGCTGCAAACTAGTACAGATCTATCACTACAGAGCAGCACCTTTTTGCAATTATGGTCTCAGAGAGATGCCTAGAGCACTGAGGAACTGAGTTCCCCAGGGTTACCCTGTTGATATATGTCAGAAGTAGAGTTTAACCCAAATTTTACTACCTACAAGGCCAACTCTAGCAAAATTATGACTTATTATCAGTAAATGTTTGATTTGTAGATTTATTTTGTAGACTTATATGCCCAGGGTCACATAAAAATGTTGGGGGTGAAAAGGGGTTGCAAGAGGAAAAAGCCTGAGAAGCCTACATGCACTATGTCGCCTTGACTCTCATTTTACTATAATTTACTATAATATTTGATCCCCCATTTCCCCTTGTCTAATTTGTATTTTTGTGTACGAAGTAAAAGGGGACGTTATATGTCTTCGCGTAGGTCAAGTACAGGTGAGAACACCCAGGAGGCCAGAGCACCGGTCCTGGTATCAGTATTCAAAGAATGCCAGGAATTAGCCACCAAATAATCAAGGACATCAGAAAGATCTATGAGCAGGACCTAGGGCAAAGGCAGCTTGAGACCAGAGGCCAGCGGGCAAGAATACAGAAGAAAGAACAGGGCTGCAACTCTCCCCTCCCTTTTCTCAGGGGCCTCCTGTCCACCTCCCAATGTGCCCTTTGGAAAGCTCCAAGCCAATTCTTCTTCCTTCCATATCTCTTTCTTTTATGTCCCTTCTCCAAAGCCTTAGGTGGGGAGATCCTGTGACACAAGGAGCTGTCTGAAGGCTGGCCAGCTGCCAGAATTTTTGCCTCCCAGGGAGACCTTTCCCCTGTCATTCTCCTTGTAAAATTTTACTTTGGCCTGCTACTGTTATTTATGAAAGGATCCATCTTCTCCAGTAAGTTCAGTCCTCCCGACTGCTTTGCATCCTAACCTCCTCAGTCTCCTCAGCTCCCATTCCCTCTGTCTCTTCTCTATCACCCATACAGAGGAGCAGTCCTAGATAGCCATTAACCACACCAGATCAACTACATTTGCTTCAAGTACCTCATCACTAAAGCAACAAATAGAAAGCATTTTGACTTTTTTTTAAATTAATTTTAAAATTATAATACTTTTGACAGTACTGGATTCAAGTTTGGCTTCCACCATTTCCTGATCCTGGGTAAATTCTCTAGTTCTCCATTACCCTCTGTAACCTAGAGATTAATGCAAGGATCAATTAAGAAAATATATGTGATATTGGATTACTTGTCTTCTGGGGGAGGGGGTAAGAGGAAGGGAAGGGAAAAAAACTTGGAACACAAAGTTTTGTAAGGGTGAATGTTGAAAACTATACATATGTTTTGAAAATAAAGAGCTTAATTTAAAAAGAAAGAAAATGTGAAACCTGATACTTAGTAACAGATTATGCAAACAGAACCTAACTTGGACCTTTATTATCTGACTACTTGCAGTTCCTGGGGGGGGGGGGGGAGGGGGAAGGCATGAGTTGGACCTGAACCTGAACCTGAACCTGAACTAAGTCTTACTGAAAGAAATAATAGGTAAGTAGTGATACCAGGGCCTGGGAAACGCAGGGCCTGAAAATGGATGGTTGATTTTAATGAACACATTCTTACTTTGATACTTTGATAGATCAGTGATTTTTATCTAGTGGGAATGTTCCTTCTGCTGATGTTATAGAGAAAAATCCTTTCATACTATCCTGATATTACAGAGTTTCCATTAAAGAGGATCTCAAGACCATGTCCAATTCATGCCTAAAACACAATTTCCACAACCAACAAATAGTCAACCAGAAGACCTCCATCAAGGGGGAGTCCACTTCCTCCTAAAACAGGCCATTCCATATGGTATAGATGAGAGGCTCTTCATCATTCCAGTGGCCTGACTCTGGAAATTCTCCAGTTTATAATAAAAATAATAATAACTAAAATGTATATGGCATTTAACAGATTCCTTTCCTACCAGCAGCTCAGCTTGATTTTGACTCATGAATACCATGCTTTCCCCCAAGATAAGTTTATCACTCAAAATCTCATCATCATTAGGTTTGATAAGTATTTCCCAGATATTCTTAGTTTCCTGTTCCCCCTGAATGGAGCAAAACAAAAACTCTCCCCCTAAAGTCTCTCTGCCCCCTTTCAGGTTCTTTTTCTTTATTGTCTTCCCCCAGTAGAAGGGGCACCTAAATAGACAGAATATCTATCATGAAGTCAGGAAGACTTATCTTCATGATTTCAAATCCGGCCTCAGACACTTACTTGCTGTGTGAACCTGGGAAAGTCACTTAACTATCTGCTCCTGTATCTTTGTCAAGAAACCCCAGTTGTGATCATGAAGAGTTAGATGAAGAATGAACAACAAATTAGATTGTAAGTGCCTTGAGAAAAGGGATTACTTTTCTTTTTCTTACTTGTATCTCTTGGCACAGTGCCTGGAACACAGAAATAGAAGCTTGATAAATGTTTATTGACGACTGAATATTGTCCTAAGACAAACCATTCCATTCTTGGATAGCTCTATCCAAGCTAATTACTCTATTACTAGGAAACTGGTAACTTGGAAGCCTAAATTTCTGTCTTTGTAACTTCCACCACGGATGGAAGGAAGGAAAGAAAGAAGAGACTAAACAACAAGTCTACTCCTTTTATTCATCTGATCTTTCAAGCACTGAAGGTAGCCATTAGGGGTCCTTTTCATTTTATTTCTTTCTTTCATCCAATATGGACTTGAAGTCCTTTGTCATTCTGGCTGCCCTCCTCTGGACACTATTTCATATATAATAATAATACTTTAAGTTTTGTACAGAGATTTACATATATTATAAAAATGAATAGATGAATAAAAAAATTTATTAAATCTTTATAGGTGTCAATCACTACTTTAGAGTCAGGAATACAAATCTGACCTCAAATACTTACTTATTAGCTTTGTGACCTTGGGAATGTCACTTAAACTCTGATGGTATTAAAAAAAATTTTGTCAAGTGCTAGAGAGATATATCTGGTCTCAGACAAGCTACATAATCCCAGGCAAACCAATTAATCTCATTTACCTCAGTTTCCTCATCTGAAAAATGAGCTGGAGAAGGAAATAGCAAACCCCTCCATTATCTCTGCCAAGAAAATCCCCATTGGGGTCTCCAAGAATTGGATACCAATGTCAAACAACTAAACGGTAGCAAGAGATACAAATACAGAAAGCAAAGTTAGCTCCACGACAGGCTTACATTCACATTGGCTGAACAACATTGACATGAGAGGTGACTGGTTTGGAAAGGTTACTCGGACGGTGAGTGGGTTGAGTTAGGTGAGTAGACTGATAAGCTTCATCCAGCAAATATGGTGGGGTTGATTGGATGGGGATGGCGGTGGACAGTTGGTAAAAAGAAGGCTGGAGAATTGGTGATGAACAAAGACAGATGGGGAGTCAGAGTCTGAGCAGCTTGAGTGACTGCTAGTCACGGCTGGGCTCTGTTACACGTGACCCTCCTACAGGATGTCCAGAACTGATATGGCAGACCAGATATGGTCTGGTCTGAGCAAAGTACAGCCTGACTCTCATTTCCTTGTTTCTGAAAGCCATGCTGATCTTTTACGAAGTCCAAAGTCATATTCGCTTTGTTGGCTGCCATATCACACCAATGACTCAGTCTGAAGTTATGGAAAAGTACATGTCCCTGATCTTTCCCATATAAACTGCTATGTTACCCCCACTATGCTGCAGAATTGATTTTTTGATCCCAAGTATAAGACTTTAGGTTTATCCCCATCAAATTTCATCTTATTAGATTCTGCCCAATGTTCTAACTTGTTGAAACCTTTTTAAATCCCGGCTTTGTCACCTAGTATGTTAGTTATACCTCTCGATTTTATCAGCCTATTTGAGGAGGCCATCCCTGAGAGTTCAGCATCTAAATTTTACTGAACCAGACCATTATCACAAGCAGAACTGATGTCAATAACCATCCAGGCCTGGCATTGATCCAAAAAATTTTTTTAAATAATATTTTTAATACAGAACATCATAACAAATACTCATAATCTCCAAGTTATATGGAATGAAAAGCTTTCAAAATATAAAGACCTTTAAGAAGAAATAAAAATCATGTACAAAAACTCTGAGGTACGTAATGCCCCCACATCCTGTCTGCTATAAAACTGGCCATAAGATGATCTCAGTAAGGCCACAAAAGAAGAGCTTTAATGCCAACAGTTTTAATTAATCACAAAATAGTGTTATTTTATCTACCTGTATATAGAATATTAATTATAAAATAGCAATGTGAGAATGCTAACTTGTTTCAGGACTGTTCTTATCTGAAGTTCATTAAAAAAAGATGAGATTGAGAGGAATAATAATAATAAAGGATACATACAGTGCAGAATTTTGATTATACAGATTATACACATATATACTTATATAGGAGATGGCTACAGATATATCAAATATATCTTCAATGCCAAATATTAAAGTTTTATAACAATATTTAATACCAAGACAATTTTATAGGAATTTCCATATATATTATATTACATATGATATTTTGTACTAATATCATCTACTACTAGAGGACTTTTGTTCATTTTATAAAAGAATTTAGAATAATACTCTCAATAGTGGAATTGTAAATATAGCTTACTTTGCTGTATTATGTATTGCTTTATATATTAGATATTTCCTCAGTTCATAGAATTTTAGACCAGGGATGCCCCAGAGGAGAAATCCTGAAGAGTGAGTCATAATTAAAATCAACTGATCCAGGGGTACTCTAGATTAATGTAGTCATGTCCACAAAAATTTTGTATGCTAATATGTGCTTTCGGCCACTAGCTATCAGTTTCAATAGCACAAAGAAAACAATTCAACTAATCTAACCAAATTATCCTTACTAAGATTGTTCTAATGTTTCCTTAAATTGTTAAAAATATTAGTATTAGTGAGGTGATTCAAGCCAGTTCCAATGGTCTTGTGATGAAGAAAGCCATCTGTACCCTGGGAGAGGACTGTGAAAATTGTGTGGATCACAACACAGTATTTTCCCTTTTTTTGTTGTTGTTTGCTTGCATTTTGATTTCTGTCATTTTTTAACTTTTTGATCTGATTTTTCTTGTGCAACATGATAATTGTGGAAATAAGTATAGAAGAATTGCTCATGTTTAATATATGATTACTTGTCATCAAGAAGAGAGTATGAGAGGGAAGGGAGGGAAAAAATTGGAACACAAGATTTTGCAAGGGTTAATGATGAAAATTTTCTTAAGTATATGTTTTGAAAATAAAAATCTTTACTTAAAAAAAGTATTTTGTATTTAGCAGCCTTCCCCCCCACCCTAAATTTCAATTTGCATTCTTTTAATTCCTGGAAATTTTATCATTCCTTTTACAAATTGTAAAAGATCCTTCTACTGGATAGCAGACATGGTATTTGCTGATACACATTAACTAGAGATGATGACCTTTGAGTAGCAAAGCACAGACTATATTGAGAAAGAGTAGTGTAATTACTCATGGGTAACAGGAGTCAGAGTTATTTAGAGGTCAGTCCTATACTTAGTTACAACACCAGCCCCCCAAGAGCTGGGTAATGCTGATCTGCACTGAGGATGCTTTTGAGTCTGGATTTGGCCCTGCAAGGGGAGAAGGGAAAATCTGAAGCACTCATAATCCTGGGAAGAGGGAAAACTATGTGTGCTATAGAGAAGCTGTGTACACCAAGAAAAACTCAGCTATTCAACAATGTTAAAATTCAGAATAGAGACTTTCCATATGATTATGCAATACACATGTGTGCTTTGACTATAAATCAACAAGGACATCATATTAAATTTCAGGTAACTTTTTTTCCCCTGTTGTCTTAAATAGCACTAACCATTGGTTAGAAAACAATACATATGTCAACTAACTTTTAATTTAGTATTATTTGTTTAAATTCTTTTCAGACTGAACAATAACAACACCATTAGACTTTTGGAGACCTTTATGTTGTTGAGGCAACTGGGGTTAAGCAACTTGCCCAGGGTTATCCAGCTAATAAGTACCTGAGTCCATATTTGAATTCTTGAACTCCTGACCCCAGACTCAATACTAGCTTAACCCCCTTTTGGGGGCTTGTGATTAAAGAAGAGCTCGTTTACACTGAATTTAGGGTCAAAAAGGGTTAGAATTCTGGACGTTGCTAATTACATTACAAATAAAAGTTTCCTGTCCTCTCCCCAGGTCAGATATATATATATGAAATTTAATTCTGCATGGTTTAAGGCTACAACAAAAGTTCTTTCAAAAGACTTATCAACCACAGATGTATGCTTTGTGGGCAATGCCCTGAGCGTCTGTTCAAATGAGCTTGATTGAGATCTTTGTTCAGGAAATTAGTGATCCAAACCTGACTGGTGTTTACTGGCTGTGTGATCACAGGCAAGTCACACAGATCCCTCTATTTACCATCAACCTCATGAATTTTTTTTTTTTAAATTTTCATTTTGGTTTTTTAGTTACAAATTCCCTCTTTCCCTTTTCTTTACCCATTCCATCTCAGAATCATTTTGAATAAAATGTTTTTCAAACCTTACAGCACTTAATAAGTGTAAGAGATTATAACACCAAAGGGCAATTGGGGCAGCTAGATGGTGCAGTAAATGGAGTGCCAAGCCTGGAGTCAGGAAAACTCATCTTCCTGGGTTCAAATCCAGTCTCAGTAACTTACTGTATGACCTTGGGCAAGTTACTTAACCCCAACTTCCTCAGCAAAAGCAAACAAACAAATATTTATTGATGTGTGTGTGTGTGTGTGTGTGTGTGTGTGTGTGTGTGTGAGTTTGGGAAGAGGGCACTAGCAGTTTAGATGGGGGGGAATAGGGGTGTGGGAGCTGGGAAAGGCTTCATTTGATGGTGATAAGAGATGCTGAACCCTGAAGGACTCCAGGGATTGCAGATTACAGAAGTGAAGGTGAAAGTGCATGAGAGTCAGTGCAAAGGTCTGGAGATCAAAGAGGATCCAGATGAAGCACTGTGGATGTGCAGTGACGTGTAAGAAGTCTAGAGAGGGAGAAAGGAGCCAGGTGGGGAATGTGAAACTCCAAGCAGAAGTTTCTATTTGAGTTAACTGGGAGTGGTGGGATGTTGGGGAGCAGGGGGGTGATAACTAAGCTTTCACTTTAGGAAAATTACTTTGATGCCCAAAGGGTTATAAAACTGCATATCCTTTGACCCTGCAGTGCCATTACTGAGTCTGTATCCCAAAGAAATCATGTGCAAGAATGTTTGTGGCAGCCTTTTTTTTTTTTTTTTGTGGTGGTAAGGAACTGGAAACTGTGTGGATGCCCATCAATTGGAGAATGTTTGAATAAGTTATGGTATATGAATGTTATGGAATATTATTGTTCTGTAAAAATGATGAACAAGCTGATTTTAGAAAGGTCTGGAAAGACTTATACAAACTGATGCTGAGCAAAACAAACAGAACCAGGAATAGATTGTACCTAGTAATAGCAAGAATGTGCAATGAGCAACTATGAAAGACCTGGTTCTTCTGATCCAAAGCAATCCCAATAGACTTTGGAGAGAAAATGACATCTGCACCCAGAGAGAGAATATGGAGACTGAATATAAATTAACACATGCTATGTTCACCTTTTTTTTTTTCTTCCCCCCCCCCATTTTCTTTTTCTCTCATGGTTTTTCCCTTTTGTTCTGATTTTTCTCTCCCAACATGATCCATAAAGAAATGTGTTTTTTTTTTAATGAATTTACATGTTTAACCTAAATTAATTTTAACATATTGAACATGTAGGGAGCTGAGAAGTTGAGAAGCCATCAAGGATGAGAACCTGGTGATGGGAGGATGAGGGGGCTCCTTAGCAGTTAATAGGGAACTTCATTAAAGAGGTGGTTTTGGGGAAAAAGATAACGAGTTTTCTTTTGCACATGTTGAATTTGAGGTATCTGTGGGGCACCTACTAACTTCCTATCTCCTCACCCCAAACAAATAACCCTATCTAATAACATGGTAAAGAAAAACACCTCAAATGCAGGTCATGTCTGAAAACGTCAATCTCTCCAGTGGACAGAACGCTGAGCCTAAAATCCAGATGGCCAAGTTCAAGCTGGCCTCGGATACTCAATAGCTGTGTGACTCTGGAGAAGTCTCTTAACCTTTGTTTACCTCAGTTTCCTCAATTGTTAAATGGGGGTAATAATAGCATCTACCCCTAGGGTTTGCTGTGAAGATCAAATGAGATGATCTTTGTCAAAAAACCACTGCTGGCACATAGGTACAACATAATTATTTCCTTCCCTTTCTCCACAGCATATATTCCACTATGAAACACAGACCCTTCTTTTTGGTCGAGGAAGATAGTCGAGTTTAAAAACTTAAAAGTTCATCCAAATATGGAAATACATTTAGAAAAATTGCACGTTTAATCTATATTGGATTGCTTGCTGCCTAGAGAAGAATATGGGAGTGAGAAAAATTTGGAACACAAGGTTTTGCAAAGGTGAATGTTGAAAACTATGTTGGCATATATTTGGAAAAATTAAATTAAATTAAAAAATAAATACTGAGAGAGACAAAAACAAGCTCATCATCCCTTCCAAGTTTTTTCCCCTGCATTTATTTATATCAACACAATCCTAGAATCAGATCAGCTGAGAAAGAAAGAGCTTAGTGTAGAATGTAACAGAAATCATTTCCTTTAACAAAATGGACACATACATTTCTATTTTTTTTTAGAAAAGTCTAATGCTTCTGTTTTAAATATTGGAATTGAACTGCAGTATTAAGCAAACAGGATTTGCCATTGACCCTTGTGATGAAATAGGGGTAAAAACCTGCATCCTGAATTTCAACTCATTTTTTGTGGCCCTGACCCAAATTCTTTGCAGCTGAGTCATAGCATCATCACCCATGAGAAGAGAACACTGGCTGAGTAGTGGGGGTGGGGGTGAAAGGACACATACTGGAAAGCTATTCTTGGGGCTCCAGGGCTTTTTTTGTGTGTGTATCTCTGCATCATGACTGAGTATTTTTTATGCATCAAAAGAGCAAGCAGTCAGCACCATATTTGCTGTATTTTTTTTGAGGCAATCTTTATTTCAAGGGGAAAAAAATTTTTAATAAATCTTTGTGAAAGAAATTTCCTGTGTCAGAGTATCTAGCCAAATTTCTGGTTTGGAAAATATAAGGCCACATGTGGCCTTATAGATCTCTGATAAATTTTGTGTAAGATAAATTTTATTGCACATATGTTTTATTTCTATAACTTTTTGCATTGCTAAATAAAATTATGTCCAAATAAAACTGCTTGATTTCTTTATTCCACCGTAACATGCCTCAGATACTTATTAGCTATGTAAATTAATCTCTTTTAGCCTCATCTATAAAATGGATATAATAATAGTACTTACAGGGCAGTTGTGAGGATCAAGTGAGAGATAAGGGATAATGGTTAGTGCCTTTTAAATAAGCTCTTTAGTTCATTCTTTATTTTTTTTTTAAATTTTTATTTTTTCCCTGAGGCTGGAGTTAAGTGACTTGCCCAGGGTCACACAGCTAGGAAGTGTTAAGTGTCTGAGATCAGATTTGAACTCGGGTCCTCCTGAATTCAGGGCTGGTGCTCAATCCATCACGCCACCTAGCTGCCCCTAGTTCATTCCTTATAAAGAAAAATATCATCTTAATTTAACTATTCTCTAAATTTGGGCTTGTTGTCATTGGATCTCCTACCTACAATCATAATATTTAGCCACAAGACAGTTACGATTACATAGAATAAGGAATATACACTTGAGATAGGATGGCCAATATTTTAGATGATTCAGTAAGCCTAAATCACAGGCATCAATAACTTACCTCAGCATGTTATAGGTGACACCATTATGGTTTTTTGTGGGATATGTAGTACACAAAACAGCAAGGTAAATAAAGTCTGTCTTGCATGACTTCTCTCATTTCTTTCTGTGCTCTTTTTTCAGAATCCCTGGGTGCTAATAGTATGACCACGCTGACCATTTGTTACAAAAAGCCTCACCAGGGGATGGCCCAATCAGGTCTGCCAAACTCACTTTTAAATTATTTGAACTTTACCTCCTAATTTGGTGTTACAATTGCATTCTGGATAATGTGATATTTTCTCATGCAGAGAAGTGACTTAAAGATGGAAACAAAGGGTAGGATAAATAGGCCCTTCTTTTGATAGAAGTTATTCATATTAGAATTCCCTCAGGGATCAATCCTGGAACTCTTCTGTTTTAACATTCTCATAAATGATTATACAGCACCATGAAGAACAGGCTCAGGAATTGGACAGACCAATTTGGAAGTAGGGAGGAAGAAGGCAAAGTGTAAACAAAGGCACAAAGGCAGAAGCAATGAGTGGTCTAGTTCAGAGAGAGGGGATGAAGGGGACACATGGAAAATAAAGCTAGAAAAACAATTTGGCAGTAGAAAACCTTTCAAGTAGCTGAATAACAGTAAAAAGTCACATTTATAGAAGTGTTTTAAACAAGTTCCTAGCAACTGCCTTATATAAAGTGGGTAATGCAATAGTATTATCACCATTTTACAGATTTAAAAAATAACAAACCAAAAACGGCTCAGAGTTTATTGAAGTGACTTGCCTGGGATCACAGAGTTGGAAAGGACCTCAATATTTAATGCAAAGAAATTTGATGGATATTGCATCTACAAATCTAACACTTCTCAACAGAGTGAGTGGAATCATCTGTGCCTTCTCATAACCCCCCCAACTGACCCTGTGTCCAGGATACTGACATCTCTGTCCCCTGGCATTGCCTGGGTACCAATGGAGTCCACAACCTATCCATCAGCTCCTCCTCCCTCCATAGCTGTCCCTCCTCCTTCTAGAGTCACATTTCTCTAATAATAACACCTTCAAGCCGCTTCTCCTGGACAGTTCTTGGTCGGTAATAAGAGTCCCCTGGGTCTAGTCCTCACTTTTTAAAAGAGGCATCTGGGGCCCAGAGAAGCTGTCATTTGGCTAAGATCACCCAGGGTTTAGGGCAGGATTGGAACCCAGGGTACCCTATTCATGCCTGCTTTGAATTATACTCAAACTTTTGTGAAGCACTAATTACGATGGACCAGGGTTAACCTACAACACTGTTTTTTCTCAAGATTGTAGTATTTCTTGACTGATTTTATAACAAATGATCCATGTTTAGATCTCAAGTAACTACTGTCAGTCAATCAACAAGGATTCATTAAAGACTTTCTCTGAGCCAGGCACTGAGCTAGGTACCATCCAGACCCAGACAACAATAAAACCGTCCCTCAGAAAGTTTACTTTCTATAGCCAGAGGGGGAAGACAACATATATACCTAAAAATATATAGAAAATGAATGGTAAACATGTATAGGGGAAGCTCTAGTTTCTGAGGGAACCTGGAAAGGCCTTATTTAGGTGGCTGTCTTTGAGCTGAGTTTTCAAGGGAACGAGGGGATCTAAGAAGAGGCTGCAGTGAATGGGACACAAGATTGTCAGGTGGGAGGAAGAGCCTCTATCTACAGCCACATAGAGTAAGCCATGTTCCACTGGTCCCCCTTTCCCGCCTGCCCTGCCCTCCACCTGCACGATCTCAGGTGGCAGCAGCAGCAAACGCTGGGAAGAGGCCCTTTGTGCCGCTTCCTCTGGAAGGACGCTTGAAGGAGCCCTTGAGGACTGGAGCAGGAGGGGCCCCTTGCCCGAAGCCCTGCTGCGGCTCCTCACGGCACCAAGCCAGGCTTCTCCTCTGCCCTCCTGCCACACCCTGCTTGCTGGCAACATTCCCCGGCATCAGCCCATGGCTCACACACCTTGCCCACACACGGCCTTGTCCACACCTCCCTCCCCTTTGTCTGTAGGACTGTATCATGGCATCCCTTTTACAGCTGTTCTCGAGGAGGACCACAGGTTAGGAGTCCCCTGGGTCTAGCCCTTCTCACTTTATAGAGGAGGCATCTGGGGCCCAGAGAAACTGAGTTATTTGGCTAAGATCACTCAGGGTTTGAGGCAGGATTGAAACCCAAGCCATTCTAGCTTCAGATCCAGTGCTCTATCTACTAGATAACAAGACCTCAGTTATGCCATCAGCCTGAATGATTCCCTGATAGTGGACAAATTAATCCCAGGCTCCACCTCTCAGATATAAAGAAAAAGCTGCTCCCTCTTTCAGAGCGTTTTAAGCATTTAAGGAGGCTGGGGAATATTGCTAAGACTTTTTATATTCCTGAATGAAAGACTATTAAAGTACAAGGCAGTATTAGTGCCCATGAAAAGTGTTTAGTGAGTGCATCTCCAGCTCCCCCCTCCCTAGTTTTCACTGCCCACATTTCTAGTATGACTAGTTTTGTTTGTCTAGAATATCTCATTGGTAAAGAACATTTCGTCAAGCACGCCTTTGCTTCCTAAGCACATATTCATAAAGTGATGCTAAGGTTGTCAATATCACTGACAAACAAGAGATTCCACACAGGTGGATTTTTCCAGGTCAAAGAAACTTAGCTCTTAAAAAAAAAAAAAAAAGTTCACCATTTTTGGATGGTTAAAGCCTTTTATGATGTATTCCACAGTTCCCTGCATTTGGAAGTAAGGGAAAAAAAAGAGAATTAACCTTTCCTTGATGACTCAGTTTTCATTACAAACATCAATTATTGTACTACAAGACAAATGCCCTCAGTGCCTGCATCAGGGTCGTTTTGTTTTTTATTTTTAATAAATTTCCTCTCTCTTTCTTTGCCATGAATTATCATTTCTCTGCAGTTTGAATGCCTGCCTCTAAAAGACCTCTTTCCCAAATCTTTCAATTTGCTTTGGCTGAGAAATTAAACAAACAAGTTTGATAGAATTTTGCCAGGGACATTTGTAGGAGTAAGCTAAAAAGAGATTCTAAGGACTCCCAGGGCTGTGGTTATTGGTTTTGTTTTGTTTTTTTAAATAAGATCTCTGAGAAGCCATATGTGAATCCACATGTATCTCATACCAGGTGGGAGGAGGGTGGTTCTTTGGCTACAAGTAGGAAAAATGAAAGGATGCAAGTAACAAGAAGTGAAGCATCTCAACAGAGACAGAGGGAGCTAACAGGCAGAGGTGAAAGAAGGAAGCAGGGTACGACAAGCTTGGAAGGAAGGGCCTGCTGCTGAATCCACTTCCCCTTTTCTCCTTTGAGGCAGCTGTAGTGAAACAGTTAAGAGATTCCAGGCAGTGACAGGATTTGGAAACAAACAGAAAAATCATCAGACCCCAATGTGGTCCAATTGGCACCAGATCCCAAGTTCACTCCCCAAGCCATGAGAGGTCTTGGGTCCCACATTTCCAAATCTCCCTCTAATGATCTGGGGTTGTGAGTTGAACAATAATTGTGAGCTGTGCTGTGTGATCTATATTCCTCTGCCGACTCCGTGGAGGATACTCAAGGAGACAGAGCAAAATTAAACCTGCTGGCTTAACATTCCTTCCCAAGTTTGGAGTAGCCTATGCTCTGTCTAAAAGCTGCCAGGGTAGGGGAGACACTGAAGATGACACGGCCTGGCAGTAATTTTATTTTTTTCATTAAATCTTTTTATTTTCAAAATATATGCATGGATAATTTTCATCATTCACCCTCACAAAACCTTGTGTTCCAAATTTTCTCCCTCCCTTAGACAGCAAGTAATTCAATATGTTAAACATGTGCAATTCTTCTATACGTATTTCCACATTTATCATGATACCCAAGAAAAATAAGATCAAAAAGGAAAAAAATGAGAATGTAAAAAAAACCAAGTAAACGACGACAAAAAAGTAAAAATATTATGTCATGATCCACACTGAGTGCCCACAGTCCTCTCTCTGGGTGCAGATAGCTCTCTATCATAAGTCTATTGGAACTGGCCTGAATCATCACATTATTGAAAAGAGCCACATCCATCAGAATTGATCATCATATAATCTTGTTGCTGTCTACAATGTTCTTTTGATTCGACTGATTTCACTCAGAATCAGTTCTTGTAAGTCTCTCCAGGCCTCTCTGAAATCATCCTTCTTATCGAACAATAATATTCTATAACATTCATACACTATAACTTATCCAGTCATTCTCCACCTGATGGGCACCCACTCAATTTTCAGTTTCTTGTCACTACAAAAACAGCTGGAAGTACACTTATTATGTGTTGATTATTACATTCTCTGCCAAGAGAAAAGTACTATAGGGAGTAAATTTGATTTGTCTGTTCCTGTGAGACGGTGACTCCATACAATCACGTGCCTGGGGCTTTGGGAAATTATAGCAAATTTGTGAACTAGGGTTTTGCAGTAGGAAAAAGAATCCAGAACTAATCCTGATTGGGGAAATTCATAATTGTCCACTGCTCCTAGAGAAGAGGTCAAGAAAAGACCTCAAGAGAGGGGTTGAGCTGGGAAATAGAGAGGAATCTACTCTTTGAGAGGTATAGAGAGCATGTCCAGCCATGAGATGGAGTACCACAACTGTCATGAAAAGACTTTGGACAAGCCCCACTTCCTGACCTTTCCTACCAAACAGAATCAGACTGATGAGTGGCTGTCAGTGTCACCTTATGATTACAAACAAATAAGCAAAGGCCTCTGCAGAATAAATATATAATAGGCCTGCAATTTAAAATGTGCACAGATGCTATTATAAGTGACAGAGTAGGTGTTTGCACTGCTTCATCTCTGTGGAGCCCTGAGGATTCCGGAAGTTCCCAGGCAGTCAGCCAACAATGCATTCAATATTATTACAGTACTATTGTCATTAATAATACTAAGAACAAAATCACTAACAATAATAATAGTTGTTTGTCAGGTACTGTGCTAAGTGCTGCTTTACAATCATATGATTGTAACAACTGTGGGATTAGGAGCTGTTATCCCCATTTCACAGTAGAGGAAACTGAGGCAATCAGAGGTTAGGTGATTTGTGCCCTAAGTTATATAGTGAGTATCTGAGGCCACATTTGAACTCAGGTCTTTCAGCTCTCAAGCCCAGTATTCCATGAGCTGCATCACCTAGCCACCCCTAGTTATTTACTGCTTATAGTGTTTCAGGCACTTTCCTAAGTGCTAACAATAGAAAGAAAAGCAAGGAGTTCACATTCTGAAATCCCACAGAGTGAGATTGAAATCTTATGTTATTCAATCATGTCGGACTCTTTTAGACCCCATGTGGGATTTCTTGGTGAGGATACTAGAGAGGTTGGTCATTTCCTTCTCCAGCTCATTTTGCAGATGAGGACACTGAGGCAAACAGGGTGAAATGACTTGCCCAGGGTCATGCAGCTGGTACAAGTCTAAGGCTAGATTTGAACTCAGGAAAAAGATGTTTCTGATTCCAAACTAGACTACCTGGCAGGTCCGGATACCCCTTCAGCCTTTCAGGGTCTGAGTAGCTGCGTAGGGTGGGGGCCCTGAGAGAGAGAAGCTTCACTGGTTGGTTAAAGACAGATGACTCCATGCAGAAGCACTTTGGTTCCCTTTCTTTTTTCCATATTCCATAAACTATGTGGTAAAAGAATGTTGAGAACCAATACCCCTCAAAGGGTGGCTGGAGGTCACTGCCTCAATGTGGTCTGGGGACTTCAAAGCCATAGATTTCAAGATTTGGGGCTTTTATCCCCTGAAACAGCAAATGTCACAGTGTGGCAAGGAGATTGGTGGGCATGGGCTGAGTCCTCTGATAGCTAGAGGAGATAGGGAAGCCCTTTGGGAAGGCTGTTCCATGCATGGACCAGAGAAGATATGAGTCGGAAGCCTGGGATCAAGGATCATGGCACCTGGGGTATGACACTGATATTATATTCCCTTGCTAGATAATTAATATAGTAACATGCTGTCTTCCTGCAGGCTGAGGGAAGAGAGCACATGAAATGATTTGGACTTTTTATACTAGCAGTCCCAGTACTAGAGCACTTCAAATGTCACATGCAGGGGACACCATAGTGCCACATTAGTGAAATTAATTCCTTAAGTAAGTTATTTAATGTCCCTGGACCAAAGTTTCCTTATCAATAAAGGGAGAGATTTGGACTAAATTATTTCTGAGGTATTTTCTAATCTCATATCTGTGCTCCTTTATTAGAGTATTTGGGGGGGGGCTTTTATTTTCTCAATCATCAGTAATAGTGCAAGTATTAACTTGTTTATTTTAAGAAGGGATCATTATGCTTTAAAAGAAAAAAAAGAGAGGGGTTGAGAATTGCTAAACTGAACATTCATTTCATGGATTTCAAGACGTGTCTTTTGATTGCTCTAATATCTTTTCTACTATCTTTCAGGTCCCAGTTATGTTCTAAATCATTGCCAAATAAATGATTTTTGGATAAGAAATGTGTTCCTATACTCAAGATTCAATGGGTGTGTGTCAGACTTTTTAATGAACTAGGCTCCTGGTAAATGGAGTTATATCCAGGATACTGTGGATACATAATATTTAAAAAAAAAAAAAGTACCCCAGAGTCAGCTAGATCTTCCAAACAAAATAGGTACTTTGGTACCATCCCTAATGTTGTGGAGTTATTTCTTACTTCCACACTTTCCATTTTAAACTGTAGTAATGGCAACTTTGTCCTCATGAGACAGGGTATTCTATCAGTCAGGGATGCCATTTGGGATAGTTGAGATATGTATTTAAAATATCTCATAGGAGAGACTAGTTTGACTTGTTTCTCAGAATGAGTAATTAATTGTCTATGCATTAGCTAATTGTGTTGGGAGTCCCATAGCTCAGAAGCTTGAATATAGGGAAAATAGGGGAATAAGGGAAAATATAGGTGAGTGGATCTCTTAAAAATTGAATGAATATTAACACCAAACCTCCTTAATAAATAGGGAGGGTGGGATAGGAGAGCAAACCACTAGCCACTTATGGCCTTAATTTATTCTATCTCAGTTTCTTTCTGTGAGATTATCTCAAGGGAAAGATTTGATTAAGGAGGGAGATGACAGATCTGTGTCCTGAAACAGAGGGAAATGCCATGCTCAGTGAAATTAATAAAAGATACATTATTATGAGGCTTTACTATAATGTGAAATACTATAACTCTTATCCTGTGGCTGAATTTTCACAGAAAATGTTTTTTTCTGACAATTCGTATATCAATTTCACAGTATCCCACTTGCTTTCAAGGACCAGTTATATTAGGTATGCAAACTCCTGGGTATAAACACTTGTGGTTTTTCTCCAATGACATGTTTGGGAAAGTACCTTGACTTTTAGACTGGCTTGTATCACTATGCTAGCTATGTGACCTTAGACAATTCACTTCATGTATTAAATGAGGGACTTGGAATAGAGAATGGGCCCCTCATAATTTTTGTAAGGGACTGCATCTGCAGGTAAGATGTGGACAGAGTAAAGGGAAAGGAGAGAAGAAGGGAGGGAAGGAGCACAGAACTCTCCCAAGATAGCTTGAGGTTTACTGACTAGATTTCTTTCCTAAGGGCCAAGCCTCAAACCCAAATCACTCTTACTCACTGATTGGCCAACAATAGGTCCCAGGCCAAGCCCCATCAGCTCATTTTCAGGTCCTGATTGACTCAGAATAAATGTAAATAGCAATCATTTCTGAGCGTCTTCTCCTTACAGATTTATTTATTTAATTGGATTTTATTTTATTTCTTGGACTAGGTGAAAGAGTCCATTCTTTGCCTCAAATGCTACCTAACCTTAGTTACTGAATGGATGCAGCCTCAGTAAAAGTGAGACCTGTTGAAGGCCTTAACTGAAACAGGCTCCCATCTCTAGTCATCCTGATCTGTATCTGTCCACTGGACCCAGATGGCGATGGAGGGGAAAGTGAGGCAAGTGACCTTGCATAGCCCTCCCTCAATTAAATCCAATTCATTTGCATGTCATGGAGTCACCTCCCGGATGTCATGGTCCCCTCTGAGAAAGAAGGACTCCACTGGCAATATATATATATATATATATTTTAAATGATCATAGACTCTGGGTTAAGAAGCCCTGGACTAAAAGATACTTAAGGTTCTTTCCTTTAGTTATTTAAAACCACTCATGGCATGCCATCTCTTCTATCTCTATCTCTTGACACCCCAACAGATTCTCTAATTGTCTTCCCTAGCTCAAATCCATCTCCTCTGGAAGACTTTCCTGAGCACCCCAGCTCATGGTAAACTCTGCTCCTACATATAGTACTCTATTTACAAGAGGGAAGTGGGGCAAGAGAACAAAGTACAAACTCTTTAAGATCAGAAAGATCCCTGGGGACTTCTTCCTACAACCTAACCTTGGTGCTATTCTCCAACCTCAGAGAAAGAGAAGAGGTGAAGGGAGAGAAACAGACAAAGTCAGAAACAGAGAGGGAGAGAGAGAAAGAGAGAGAGAGGGAGGGAAGGAGAGACAGACAGAGAGAGGTAAAGACAGAGGCAGAAAGAGAAAGTGACAGAAAGATAAACAGAAACAGAGAGAAAGAATGAGAAAGAAAAAGGACTAAAAAAGGAGAAGGCAGGAAGAGAGAAAGACAGAAACCACTGGCCAAAGGGTCATTGCTGATTGTAGGAATCCCCTTCTTTTCTTCCAGCTTTGGGTATTCCTGGGAAAACCAGAAAGGCTTAAAATGCTTCTATAGCACTTTGAGTATGACTGATAGGGCACATTCAGGATTTATAGGAACCAGAAACTCTGATCTGTGTTCAGATCAATATGATAGATTATGAATCTTTTGAAGGCAGGACCCATGTCTTATATTCAATTCAATTCAATAAAATGTAGGGAATTCTATATGCACAATAAGTAATAGAGATGCAAAGATGAAAACCCCCATAATTCCTGCTCTCAGAAAGGGTACAATCTAGTTTGAGGGGAGAAGGGATAAGCCATGTGAACAAATAACCATAATACAAGTTACAGTGGTCCAACAGGAATGAGAGACTGAGGAGGGAGACTTGAGGATAGGATGGGGGGAGAGAAGGACAGGCTTCATGGAGGAAGCAGTGCCCTCAAAGGAAGACAATGATTTCAACAGGCAGAGTTAAGGAGGAAGTCTATTCTAGGCGTGGGAGTTAATATTTACACACGGAAGTGGGAGGAGACATGAGGAAATCAGGGAAAATATAATTATCTAGTTTCATTGAAATGTGCTGTGAAGAGAAATAGTATGAACTCAAGCTGGAGGAATAATGAAAATATTTATTAATTGAGTCAAAAGTAAGCTCCCCTACTCTGCACCCCAAATTCAACGAACAATGGTTACGAGCCATACTGTGTGCAGAACATCGTGAGTGAGGGTAGGTAGGTGAGTAAAATATTTTCCTTGGGAGTTTCCTACCAGTGCAGGCCCAGAGTGGTGATCTTTAAGAACTGCTGATAGACTTGTGGCCATAATCCTTTTCAAATTTACCTAGGGTCCTCCTACCCTTACCCAGGGACACATAGTATGCCCTTTAGTTTATATTCCAAGAAACTCCTGCTTGGTGGGCCCAGGTAGAGCTGGTATTGACCCGGAGAGGCCAGAACCACTTCTGCCTTCTGTGAGGCATGAGTAGTAATCTGATACCAGGATCCTACTGGGGGAAATACAAAGATTAAATGTCACAGCGGACTAAGTATAGGCCCCAAGTCTGGCTTGCCCAAAGCTTGAATGTGACCCACAGTCCTACTATAAATGATTTGTTGGCAATTTTCCCCTGCTCCCTATCTCCATTTCTGTGAATCTGTCAACAGTGTCTGGCTCTTGGGCTGTTTATTTGGAATTGTCCTCTTGTTGGAAGGCCAGGCCTCCCTTGTCTCTCAACCATCCAGCTTTCATATAAATACATCTTGTATGTTATTTTATGCTCATCAAAACATAGAGAAAACATGGTACGTGGAATGAGTGCTAGATTTGAATGCAGAAACCTTGGCTTTCTTTTTCTATTTAACAAGAAGAAGAAAAAAAGAAAGGTGGTGAGAGAAAGAGGTAGTTTGGGAGAGAAAGGCAAAGTGTGACGTAATAGGGAGGGAGCAGTTCCTAGAATCAGGGAGATCTGGGTTCAAGTATTCGGCCAATATGTATTTGCTACCTGACATTAAAAGTATCTCAATCTTTCAGAGGCTTGGGGCATAGTGGAGCATTTTCTACACAGTTTCCCATTCAGTTGAAACCACAAGCCTAGACTAAAGGAAAAAAGTTTTCTCCCCACTGCCATCTGTGTTTGTATATATGTGTATGTGTATATATCCATTTACATATAACACAAACATATATATGTGCAAATATGCTTACCTTTGCATAGGTATATAAGACTATGAACTATAGAGTGAGCCTTTCAAAGACATTTTAGAGGTAGCAGATCTTTGGGATAATATGGAAAAACACATTCCTTACCTTTATGGAGTTCACCATCTGGTGGAAGGAAACCCTTGTGAACAAATAGCTCTGACACAAAATAAAACCTGATCACTGGAGGAGAGCAGCCACTGATGTCTTAGGCAGAAGAGACTCCTTTTCTCCATGCATTCACATTCGCCTCCTCCCAGCCTCTGCACGTCTGCTCTCCACATCCACTCCTGCTCCTGTAGCTGACCACTTTACCCTCTCACTGGCTACCTGCCCAGCATCCCTCACCCTGTGCCCATTGCTCCAGTGACTGCTAAGTATTCCATTTAGTTGATTTCTCTCACTCTGAATCAGTTCATGAGGTAGCCTCAGCTGGCCTCCAAGGAGCTTGATACTCATTCCTTTGTGACCTCCTCATCACATTCTCCCCAGCAGGGAAACCAGGCCATTCTGGAAGGGCACACTTCAGCCAGTGAGCTGCATCCTGTCTGCCCCTACTTTAGATATGTGCTCTAGTATCTCTGCCTCACGGACAGGTGGCCCACAGGGTCACGAAGTATCCCACACACACCTGAAGGCCTGAACACGGCAATGTTTGATGCCGCTAGATGGCTCAGGAGTTGGGAAGATTCACCTTCCTGAGTTCAGATTCAGCCTCAGACCCTTACTACTGGACTCTGGGCAAGTCATTTAAATTTGTTTGCCTCAGTTTCCTCATCTGTAAAGTGAGCTGGAGAAGGAAATGGCTAACCACTCATGTATCTTTTTCGAGAAAACTCCAAATGGGGTCACAAAGAGGAAACAACTGAGAAAGATTGAACAGCAATAGCGAGTGTGGACTCAGACCCATCTGAGTTCCAAGCCAACCTCAGACACTCACAACTGTGTGACTCGTTTACCCCAGTTTCCTCCTCTGTAAAATGAGCCGGAGAAGGAAACAGCAAACCTCTCTAGTGTCTTTGCCAAGAAAAATCCGAAATGAGGAGTTTTCTCAAACAAGACACCACTTCCCTCACCTCCCTCTCTCCATCCTTTGAAACTTTACAGCATCCATCAGAAACTGAGGCAGAAAGAGGTCCTCCAGCTGGTGTCTGAGGTTGGATGGGAACACCTCTCCTCCCTGACCAAAGAGCTCTCCTTGCCTCTCAGGTTAAGCTTTATCTCACAGTCTTCTCCCTCCCCTCGAAAGGACCCTGAACCTCATGCACCTGCACTCCATCACTCATCACTGGTTCTTACCTGTCTGCCTGGAAACCTGCTCGTATGTCTCCCAATCCTTTTTTTTTTTTTTTTTTTTTTTTAAATTACCCATTTTTGAATTTTCTAACTCATTTACCTGTTGTTTTATCTCTTTTTCCACACCTTCCCTGCTAAATTTCTTGAAAAATATTTGTAATCAAAATCACCTCTCTCCCAATACTGACTTTTATTATATTCTTCGATAAAACTGCCTCTGTTGAAAAGTTGGTACGGTGGGTAGAGTGCTAGTCCTGGAGTTAGGAAGACACAAGTTCCAATGTGGCCTTATATGTCTACTAACTGTGGGACCCTAGGCAAGTCAGTTTCACAATTAGTATTTTAAATAAGGATGAAACAATAGCACCTTCCTTCTAGGGTTGTGTTCAGAAAAATGAGTTAATTGTAAAGCTCTCTTAGTCCTGTCTTCTTTCTAAACTCTAAACTTTTCAGTAATTTTGCTGCTGCCTCCATAAAGATTACTCCCAGATTTGTCTCTCCAGTCTTGCACCTTTTTCTGAGGTCTCTACCCCAGGGGATCTTAACCTTTTTGTGTGTCACAGACCCCATTGGCAGACTCATAAAGATCGGATTCCTTCTCAAAATAATGTTTTTAAATACATAAAAGACACAAGATTTCAAAGGAAACCGAATGTATTGAAAAAGCTACCAGAATATTAAAAGTAACAATGACAGCAATAACAAATTCACAGACCCCTAGGTTAAGAACCTCTGCTTAAGAAGTAGCAGAGAAGCAAAAAGCTAAAGCTCTTAGCACCAAAACCCCTCCAAAGAGACAAGAAAAATGTACCAGATCAAATCCCGAGGGGAAAACCCAAGAAAAACCAGTGAGTCATGTTTCTAGCCAAGGTCCGCATAGAGTCAGAGAAGTATATGGACACTTGGGTCTGTCCAAAAATGGCCAACCACACTAAGGTCCAGGGAACAACTGGGTACTGGGGCAAGAGGTGGCCTCGGACCCATACCAGGAACTGCACAAGGCCCAGTTTTGGATCACAGATCCACACCCAGAGCCAGTGTTCAAGGGTAAGGAGGGATCACAGGCTCCAGCAGTGTATGGAAAGAGAAGTAAGATCAGAAGCAAATAGCCAAGGTGTGGTTCAGACCACAGGCACAGAACAGAGATTTGGTTCCAGCCTCTAAGCCAGTCTGAAGCCTACAGAACAATAGCCAGTACAAGAATACCAGAAAAAAGTATAACTTGGAAGCAGCAAGACTTTCTACCTGGCCAACAGTGGCTGAATTCAGCTGCAGACCATTATTGCTGAGATCCAAACCCAGATCTGAAACTTGCAGAGCTCAAACGGACTTTCCTGGATCTGATTACTTTGGGATCAAGGAGAGTTTGCAAGCTCCCAGCGTGAGATCCCTGAGATCACAGAACAGCCCATCACTCAATACATCAAGAAAGCAATAACAGGACCAGTCCAGATTTCCTACAAGTATATAGTGTCTGCTGCTAATATCAAATCTGAAATCAGGAAGTAAGCTGGGAGAAGGAACAAATAACCCACTTTAAAAAGCTATCATAACATGTATGTTCTAGACAAACTCAGGAATGGGGGCTGCACCTTTTCTGAAATATTCTTTGGTCAACATCTTTTAAAAGCAACAAGCCATCACCTAATATTTTCTTAACTTTCAAATATATTTTGTTTCCCCTTTCTTTTTAGTCTCCTCTGAAAATCAGACACAACAAGGGTCATTTGACTGAGTAATGACTAAGGTAATTATTTGACCTAGGAATGATCTCCCCATCCCACCCTAGCCCCCTGCCCCATCCCCATGAGCTCTGCCCAAAGAATTGTGGGTACTGTTCCTCAACCCCATCTCTAGCACCTTGTCCTTCTAATTTTTCCCTATAAATTTATCTTCTTTTTAAAAAAATTGTTTATTAATTTTTTGTTTGCTGAGCCAATTGGGGTTAAGTGACTTGCCTAGGGTCACACAGCTAGGAGGTGTTAATTGTCTGAGATCACCTTTGAATTCAGGTCCTCCTGATTTCAGGGCTGGTGCTCTGTCCATTGTACCACCTAACTGCCCCTAAATTTATCTTCTTGCCCTGGTTCTTTGCTGACTTCTTTTGGAACTCTTTAATTGGCATCATGATTATAATAAGCTTTGCTCCTTGTTTTGGAGATGGGCCCGAGCCTGCAAATTCTTTTAAGATATTTCACGATGCTGGTCTGGAACCTCAACCTTTTTGGGGTCCCCTGAACTCCAACAACTCTAAGTGCTGCTTTTCAGTAATTGTCCTTTGTCTTGAGCAGTGATTTTCCTTCTAATAAGGAAACTCCCCTTACCAATGCAACTGTTGTGTCATTTATAGTCCTAGAGATTTGCATGAGTCCTTTGAGCAGTTAATTACTCAGCAATTACCTAGGATCACCAAGTCAGCAAGATCAGGCACAGTCAGTCCCTTAACCCAACTCTGACGCCAGGGTCACCTCTCTATTTACTATACCACTATACTTCTCAGTTACTACTACTGCCAGTTTTTTGCATAATTATAATTAATGTGATGTCTGTTTTCTTCATTCTTTATCTTAAGTCTATCCATATTTCTTTGAATTCTCTAAAGTTGTCATTTCTTATGGCACTAATAGAGACGAGGCGAGGGATAAGAGATTAAAACTAGATGGCACAGTGGAAAGAGTAACAGGTCCAGAGTCAGAAAGACTCATGTTTCTGAATTCAAATTTGGATTAGGCACTTATTAGTTGTGTGTCCCTGGGAAAGACACTTAATCCTGTTTGCCTCAGTTTCCTCATTTATAAAATGAACTAGAGAAGAAACTGTCAAAACATTCCAGGATCTTTGCCAGGAAAACCCCAAATGCAGTCATGAATAACTGGACACAACTGAAAAAAGTGAACAACAAATAAAAATGTCACTAATGATGTGTGCTGATTAAAAAAACTATTTATTCAGTTGCTTGTAGCTTTATAGTGACAAATTAAGCTATCATAATTCTGTTAGTAGGATCATTGGGTCAAAGGGAAATATCAATCTTGTAGTCCTTGTGTGGAGTAAGGTATGGTGAAGAACTTACAGATTAAGCACATATTGATCAAAGACTGCTAGCTAACGTAAAATCAGGCCTATAGGCCCCAGTCACTTGAAGGCCTAGGCCGCATTCTTTTGCTCAAATAGGGATTAACCTATACGTGGCCTGGCCGAAGAAGCTATAAATCACATTGCCAGCTGTATTCCACTGACCAAATATGACCAATCACAACCTATGGAGGGTGGGATTTTGAAGGTTCTTTGTCTGAAATGTATTAAAAGTCGTGAGCATCTTCAAAGGAGTCCCTCTCTCCTGCTGTGAATCTGGCTCACAAATCAGGATGGGATCTGCTTCTTAAGATTCTAATAAATAATTCTGCTTTTCTATGAGTGATCTCTGAGTAGTCATTTTGAGGTATTTTCTATCCCTCAGACCCTTATCACACCCTTATTGTCATACTGCTTTCCAAAAAGATTTTTTTTGGGGGGGGGGAGCAGGGAGAAGGAAGGATATACAGAGCTGACTTTTTTGGTGTGGAAACTCCTTCCACCAAGCTTGTTCTTCTATGACTTGACAGTATAAGAGAGTTGTTGGGGAACTGAGAATTGAGGTAATAATAAATAACTATCTTTATATAATGCTTTATTGTTTGTAAAGCACTACACAAATATCTTGTTTTATCCTCACAACCCTGAAAGATAGGTAGTATTATTAATCTTATTTTATAGATGAGAAAATGGAGACAGAGGTGACAAGACTTGCAAGTGTCTGACCTCAGCTTTTCCTGACTCCAGGCCCAAGACTCTACCCACAGCACCATCTGGCTCCATAGAGAAAGGTCAGAGACCGGCTGGATAGGAATACCTGATGGGTGTGTGGAGGTAACCGAGTTAATCCAATCCCATTCATTTTCAAGTCATAGTTTTCTCATTGTTTTGGAGACAACTGGGTTCCAAGCCTAGCAGTAGGAGGAGATACTTTTTAGTCACAAGCTATTTCTGAGTCACTAACTGCTACAGGCTCTCCTGGAAGCAGGGGAGGGACGAGTTCTCCACCTACTTGAAAGCCATGAGAAATCCATTTGTCAATAATAGTTCAAAATTTCTCATTATCTATCTTGTTGATGCTTTAAGCATTTTGTATAGTCCTGAGTCATCCTTGTCAATTTACTTTTTAACCCACCCATTCATGTGCCAATACTGATGAATTTTAGTAGCTTTACTTGTCAATTTATCTTCCCAAAAGAATATTAAATAATCAAGGTAGTAAATTGTGAATCTAATTATAAGAGAAAAAAATTCGAGTTGTAAAGAAAAGCAAATGGTAAGTCCTTCTTGGGATGATTCAATTCCAGAAACATTTCTTATACAATTATTATGTGAAAGTCTCCTTTAAATACTGAGGAATACAAAGGCAAGGCAAAAAGTAGTCCCTGCCTTTGAAAACCTTACATTTATTGGGGGGGATGGGTGGTGTGAAATATTATAGTTGCTGTTAAGTAGGTAGGGTGAAAATAGTGAAAATGTTTAAGAAGAAAATCTAGACAAAGTTCTTTAGGAAAATCTGAGGTCGAAAAATTTTCATAAAAATGTAATTGTTGTAATTGCTGATTTGAATCTGCATTTTTAAAAAAAGTAATGAGATTAGAGATATCTAGGGGATGGTCTAAGAAGAACAAATACCTACAGATATACAGTGGGTATATGAAGGAAATCTTTTAATAATTACAAAGTGAAACCTCCCTCTTGCTCCCTGTTGAATTCCCAAACATCCTTTGAAATCTATCACTCTGAAGTCCCTCTTCCATGAAACATTACTTGATTCCCTCATCATTTATTAGTTTCCCCTCCATCAGCTATTTACTTTTCTCCTTTGTACCACTCATGTTTTTTATGTTTACTTGTGTTTGTGATGCCTTCATTAAACTGTACATTCTATAAAAGGTAGGGATCTTGTCATAGCTAAACTTTGTAGATCCCTCAACATTAAGCACAAACTAGATACTTAATAAAAGTTTGTTGGGTGAATGAATGAATCCATCCTCTCCATCTAGGGTCTAGTGAAAAACGATCATTCCACAATTATAAAGTGGCTGCTAGGTGCAAGATCCTATGATAAGGAACAAAGAAGATGAAAATATAAATGTGCTCAAGAAATCAATAATTCCAGCCTGGAAGCTGCATGATTTTAGTGGAACAAGAAGTGGACTTTGAAGTCAAAAGGAAGAGATGAGTGTCCTTGCTCTGTCCCTTATAATCTGTGTCATCTGATCCTGAGTAAGTTACTTAACTCTCTGAGGGGCCCCTTTATCTTCCTGCATGGAAGGGAGACAATGATACTTACATTACCTATTTCAAAGGTTTGTTTGTTGTAAATGACTCCTTTTTGAGAGACTGCAAGTGCTAGGGGGACAGTTCCTCTTCAAAAGGCTTCAATCATTCTTTTTTCTGTTGCCTTTGGAACAGTGGTTGCCCAATTTTTCAAGGTCCTCCTCTTTTTCAAGCTGAAAACATTTCTCAGACACCCGCTTCCCCTCCCACCCCACCAGAGGGATCCAATGTCCGATAAATCGACAAGGTTCGAACTGAGAGACTCTGCAATAGCTCTGCTGCTCCCCAGTGGGGTCTACTGCAGAAGGGCCTACAACAACCACCTTAAGATGAATTGGGGCTGTATCTTAAAACAATCTTTGTAGAAAAGCAGAACAAACTGAGCTTTTAAGGCCTGTACACCTAAGCTAGTTGTCTCGATGGCCACTGAATTCAACCTTGGAAATTTTTTTGGAGAAGTTTTTTAATAAGTTGAGCTCATCACATATGGGTTTAATGTATAATAATTTGTTTCTAAATGCTAAGATTATCACTGGCAAAAACTTAGGAAGTAGAAATAAGTTTTCTATATGTAAAGCAGTTTATTCCTTGATTCATATGGAATTGTTTCCAGTCTCAGTTTATTAATCATTCTGTGCTCCCCACAATAAGGTGCTGTCCATGCAATCAGTAAGGATAAATGGTTCCTACCTGTGAATCTGATACTAATTTTCAATATTGAATTTATCATCTATCCTCTTAATAGATACTTTCATTAAATACTTTTTAGGATTAAATTCAATTAAATACTTTTAAGAATTAAAAAATGAATTGGGAAATATTTAGCTATATACAAAAAATATAAGTAACATTACATTTTAAAACTAAGTTGATTTGCAGTCGGCAATTATGAGCGGAGTAGTGACCCCTACTTCTATTAGATTTGGACACATTGGTCTATGGCGTCCAGGTTGAAGATTCTCATGCTGAGTTTATATACAAACTCTCCTAGACATTTAAGGCTCTCAACAATCTGGTTCCTAATAATAATAGCTGATTTTAAAAAATAGTGCCTTAAAGATTACAATTGGGATATATATGTAATAATAATTGTTGGCCTTATGTAGCGCTTTAAAGTTTGCAAAGCACTGGACAAATGTTACTTCATTTGATCCTAATGACAGAACTTATACCACTTTACATACATGATCCTATTTGAGATGCATAACTTTATAAGGAACTTTATTATCCCCATTTCATAAAAAAGCCTGAGTTTTCTTAAAATAATATATTAAATATATTAATTAAATATAATAATAATAAATATATAAGTAATGCCTTACTTAGAGATACTTAGTAAATATTAAAGGCAGGATTTAAGATATCTTCTACCTCCAAAATTCAGGCAACTATCCATCATACCTCACTCCCTCTCTAGGCCTTATTTTACAGGTGAGGAGACTGAGGCAGGCAGCTTTTCCTGATTCCAGGGCCTATTCACTGAGCCACCTAGTGGCCTTACCTGCTACAGTAACTGAGAGGTAGGGCTGTACAAAAATTATTACTCAAATTGTACAGAAGGCGGGCAGCTAGGTGGCGCAGTGGATAGAGCACCAGCCCTGCTTCATTCAGGAGGATTTGAATTCAAATCAGACATCAAGACACTTAACACTTCCTAGTTGTGTGATTCTGGGCAAGTCACTTAACTCAATTGCCTCAGGGAAAAAATAAAAACCAAGCAAGATCCTAATAAGACTTTTGGGGCAGCTAGGTGGTTCAATGGATAGAGCACCAGCAGGAAATGAGTTCAAATCTAGCTTCAGACACTTAAACATTCCTAACTGTGTGATCCAATTGCCTCAGCAAAAAAAGAATCCAGGCCTCGCTCTGGGCCACATCTGGATCCTGGGCTTGTGACCAAAACTAAAGTCCCCTCCCGCTCTAAGATGCCGTGACATCTATAAAGGAAGTGGAATATTGGAGAAATCAGTTTTTTGATTTTTCTATCTCATCAAAAAAAATAGTAAATGAATTTGGAAGAAAATAAGAAAAAGTAACTTTCTGAGATTCCTAAAGAGTTGGCTTATACAATTGACTAAAATCATTGACTAAAAGAAATGGTATCTTTGACAGGTTATTTATCAATCAAACATTTATTTTGTGCCACGTAATGTGCTGGGAACTGGGGATATAGGAGCCCTTGCCCTCAGGAAGTTTCTATTACAAGAAAATCGTGAAGGGTTCACTGATCACAAACTGCCTTGTGTTAAGACCAGAAGTAAGCCAAATTCTCAAGCCTTCCTGTCAAAAAGAAGAGGGAATGGAGGCCAGTTTAGATTTCAGGCTTTACAAGATACAACCCTCTGAATGGTCCTAGGTCCTGCGACTGCTGGAATGTTTCGGGGAATGGGGTGATGACCTGTAGGCACTGACAGTGTCTCTGCCAGATGGGCAACTTCAGGATCACCTCAGGGAGGTGTGGCCATATAACTCTGCCCTGGGGCACTAGGCAAGGAGGGACCTGTCATCCCCACTCATTCACCAACTGTTGTTCCACAGACGAAATGAGTTAGCTGTTGGATGGGTTTAGCCAAGCTGCTGTAATCTAAGGTAAGCTGTACCTTTTTGTAAAATGAAGGCTTGATTCTCCAATTGATAAGTGGTTAAAGGATAAGAACAGACAATTTTCAGATGAAGAAATTGAAACCATTTCTAGTTACATGAGAAGGTGCTCTATCACTATTGATCCGAAAAATGCAAATTAAGATATCTCTGAGATACCACTATCCACCTGTCAGATTGGGTAAGATGATAGGAAAAGATAATGACGAATGTTGGAGGGGAAACTGGGACACTGATGCATTGTTGGTGGAGTTGTGAACAGATCCAAACATTCTGGAGAGTGATTTGGAATTATGCCCAAAAAGTTATCAAACTGTGCAGCCCCTTTGATCCAGCCTGTTACTACTGGGCTTATATCCTAAAGAGATCTTAAAGGAGGGAAAGGGACTTAAAATGTTTGTGGCAAAAATGTCTGTGGCAGCCCTCTTTGTAATAGCAAGAAACTGGAAACTGAGTGGATGCCCATCCGTCGGAAAATGGCTGAATAAGATTTGGTTTGTGAATGTTATGGAATATTATTGTTCTGTAAGAAACAATCAGCAGGATGATTTCAAGAGAAGCCTGGAGAGACTTACAGGAACTGATGCTAAATGAAATGAGCAGAACCAAATCATTGTATATGGTAACAGCAAGACTATATACAATGATCAGTTCTGATGGATGTGGTTCTCTCTCTCTCTCTCTCTCTCTCTCTCTCTCTCTCTCTCTCTTTTTTAATTATAGTTTTTTATTTACAAGTTATATGCATGGGTAATTTTTCAGCATTGACAACTGCAAAACATTTTGTTCCAACTTTTCCCGTCCTTCCCCCCACCCCTTTCCCCAGATGTCAGGTTGACCAATACATGTTAAATATTTTAAAGTATAAGTTAAATACAATATATGTATACATGTCCAAACAGTTATTTTGCTGTACAAAAAGAATTTGACTTTGAAATAGTGTACAATTAACCTGTGAAGGAAATAAAAAATGCAGGCAGACAAAAGTAGAGAGATTGAGAATGTGATTCTTTTTAACAATGAGATGATCCAGGCCAGTTCCAATTGTTCAGTGATGAAGAGAGCCATCTACACCCAAGAGAGAACCGTAGGAGCTGAGTGTGGAACACAACATAGAATTCTCACTCTTTCTGTTATTGTATGCTTACATTTTATTTTGCTTCTCTCTTTTTCTTGTACAGCACAATAATTGTACAAATATATATGCATATATTGGATTTAACATATATTGGACTACTTGCCATCTAGGAGAAGGCATGGGGGAAAGGGGAGGAAATTGGAACACAGGGTTTTGCAAAGACTAATATTGAAGAATTGTCCACACATTTGTTTTGAAAAATAAAAAGCTTTAATAAGAAAAAGAAAGAAAGAAAGACAATTTGGCAAGGAACTGACTAAGCAAAATCATTCCAAGGGTAAGTATGAATAGAGGAGGGGGACAATTGGAAAAGATGGAAAAGACTTGGAAAGATTATTATAATAAATTATTTATTACCATTAAATAAATAAATAAAATAAAATGACGGCTTGGCTTGGGCTCAAGGTTCCTAATTCTAATTCTCAAGATATCCTTATTTCTGGTAGACCTCTAAGGAGTGAAAAGCTGAGAAGCGTTAGTTGAGGCCAACTATAAGGTAATATAGGAAGTTGATATAGATGAAAAAGGTAAGAAAATCATGGTCTTGAAAGAAACAAGTGTTAAGGGGCAGGTCAGTTCTTCGAGAGCCTCCACAATTGTGGATCATAGCATCTGAAGGAGTTGCAAGGCCTTTACTGACACAGGTGTTGCTTGTGGACTGGGAATGAGATAAACTGGAGGCAGAGGGAAGAGGAGAGAGATCAGGGAACAGCAATGGCCTCTCAGTTTCCTGGTATCATCTTCTCACAGGAGGAGATCCATTCTGCAGGTCTGGGTTGGATCTCCAGCAGCCACTGTCAGGTGGCTTCCATGACACAACAATCAACTTCCCAGCCAAAGCAGGAATCCTGTCTAAAACATCCAGGACAGGCAAGAAGCCCTCATGCTATACCTGAATGTAAAAGGTGATTCCCATTCATTTTTTAAACTACACCATCCTGTACACTTAGGATTCCAGAGATACTTAATCATGGCTGACTGTCACTAATTAGCTATGTGGTTTGGGGAACAAAGTTTCTTAATACAAAGGGAAGATCACTTTTTGCTGAAATGATCAGAGAAAGTCAATGGAAGAGATGGGCTTGAGATGACTTTTAGAGACTTGAAGAAGGAATTCTAGGTAAGCAAGAATTTGAATGGGAAAAAATGAGTAAGGAGGTAAAGCTTAGGACGTGAAGGCTTGGATGAAGAAGATATTTTGCCCTAGAATGATTGATGCTACTTTAGACTAAAGGGGAACTCAGTCCAAAAAGAGGTGTGTGTGTGGGCTAAATAAAAAGGCATCTCCCTTTCTGCCTTATAATTTTCCCATGGAGTGACATTCACACCTAGAGAACAGACAGTCTAAAGCATTTGAAAATTCTGATAGCCAATTCGGGTGGTCTGTTATTGTCCAGTTATGTAGCCACGTCCGACTCTTTGTGGATCCATGGACCTTTGCATAGCATACTGTTCATGGAAAAGACTGCAGTGGAAAAGGCAGAGAGAATTGCCTTTGACAGTCAGGTGTTTTATGAGGGTTTCTTGACTGTCCTGGATGTTTTAGGTGCAGAAGGTCAAAAGGCCACAGAAGGGCTAACCAGTGGTCCCCAAACTTTTTAAATAGGGGGCCAGTTCACTGTCCCTCAGACTGATGGAGGGCCAGACTATAGTAAAAACAAAAACTCACACTCTGTCTCCCCTCCTCAGCCCATTTGCCATAACCCAGAGGGCTGAATAAACGTCCTCAGAGGGCCGCATTTGGCCTGCAGGCTGTAGTTTGAGAACCCCTGGCTAAAACCATCCAAGTAATGACCAAATAAGCTTCTGAGAGTAGAGCAGTAGGACTGGTTTCAGGAGTGGGATGACTGACCTCACCAATGCTTGCACACGTAGTTTATGCTTTGAATATATGCTATTGCATATGTGTGAACCACTATTGCACATCTTATATGATTTTATATATATATATTATATACTTTATATATTTTTATGTTTTCTGGTTTATGCTATTATTACTAATGATACGCATCATACTGCTGTATTATTGTTGCTTTGTAGGCTTACTAACTGTACCATTTTGCTGTTTCATATTCACATCCTTATATACCAGACATATTCTTGGGCCTTTGTTAGGAATACTTGTAATATATCCTACATATAATTTAGGTATCTAGTCACAAATATAGTGATAATTTGCATTATGCTATGCTTACTGCTTGCAAGGTTAATGGGGCTGTGTACAATTGAATAGTTGGTTACCAGGAATGTCATAACTTGTTCAAGTATATCTTGTAAAACTTTGTGGGACTATAAAATCTTTTGCTGCGAGGTAGGGATGTAACAAATTCCCAGTTAGGAAGAGCCCTTCTTTGAATTTTTTGATTTCTGACTAGAAACCATTGTACAAAGAGCCAAGAATCATCTAGTACTAAAAAGTGATGAAATGTGGTTAAATGTCAGGGGAAATGGAGTTCTTTTGAGAGAGAGAATGGACCATGCAGCTAGCTGTGAGATTGCCAGACACAGGGGAACTGGATTGATACCAAGAAACAGTCACACCACATCACCAGATCGCCCACCACGGAAAGGGAGGCCACTTGGCTGGACTCTTCTTGCCTGGCAAAAGATCCTTATCTTGAGCTTCTGGGATTGGAGACTACGGCCATCTGGGTTTCTGGGAAGTCAAATGAGATCATGTGTCTACATTGGGATTTTGTAAAGCCCAGGACTGAGAAGTTCAAGAGTTCATATGATCAAGGATTCACTGAATTTAAAAATCTGACTAACTTCCCACCTGTCCCTTTTCATCTATTTATTGATGACATTATTGATCACATATATGACACTGAGAGGAAGAATAAATAATAGTATTCCTTTGCTAGTGGCTCCTAGGAATGTTGGTACTGTAAGGTTTTTAGGGGCAGCTTTGTGACAGTAGGTAGCCTGGAGTCGGAAAAAATCATCTTTCTCAGTTCCTATCTCACTTCAGATACTTACTGTGTAATCCTGGGCAAGTCATTTCACCCTATTTACCTCCATCTCCACCTCTATAAAAGAGGCTGGAGAAGGAAATGGCAAATCACTCCAGTATGTTTGTCAAGAAAATCTAAAATGGGTCACAAAGAATCAAGCACAACTCAACAACAAATACAATGTTTACTATCTTTGGATATCTTATAGTAAATGTACCTAAACTATTCTTTGAATATGCTTTCCTTTTGGGTCATGCATTAGGAACTGAAGAAATCATTTTTCCCCCCTGAGGCAATTGGGGTTAAGTGACTTACCCAAGGTCACACAGCTAGGAAGTGTTAAATTTGTGAGGTCAAATTTGAACTCAGGTCCCCCTGACTTCAGGGCCTGTACTCTATCCACTGTACCATCTAGCTGCCTTGAAGCAATCATCTTAATGGGAAATAAGACATGAACCATACATATACTATACCTAAGGTGTATTTTCATGAATCAGATTTCATGTGACATAACAAGCCAAAATTGTGACACATTCAGGAAATACTTTATGTGAATGATTCTTTTATATTTTTAAAACCTGAGGGAGAGCCTAGAAAAACCTGGGTCAATGTCAGAAATCTGCTATAGATAGTAACCTCAACAACTTTGGTCAGCTGGTGAAAACCATACTGCCAATATCTTTTTTAACAAATTTTACAATATTTATTTTTTTACAAATTTTTTCCTATTTGATCCTCACAACCACTTTAGGAATCAGGTGCTATCATTAGCCTTATTTTAAATATGAAAAAAACAAGGCAGACAGTAATTAAATGGCTTGTGCAGAATCACAGAGCTAGTAGTATCTGAGTTTACATGAGTCCAAGCTCAGTGATCTAACAACTTTACCATTTACATGGACTTGTGATTTTCTTGTATTAGGGAGCTCCCTTTTGCTAAGGAGAACATTTTTCTGTAACTGTCTTTGAGAGTTGCCTTTAGAGATGGGGACTAAATTTGTCACTTAAGGAGGAAATGTTCATCCCTATTGTTCTAGGTAGGATGTGTATCATCATTTCTACATCAAGATTCTAGTCTATTGTGATGGAAAATGTCATCCACTTCCAGAAAGAGAAATATGGAGACGGAATAAGGATCAAAGCATAGTATTTTTACCTTATTGTTGTTGTTTGTTTGGTTGTTTTTCTTCCTGTTTTTTTTCCTTTTTGATCTGATTTTTCTTGAACAGCATGACAAATAGGGAAATATGTTTAGAAAAACTGCACATGTTTAACCTATGTTGCATAGTTTGCTGTCTTAGGTAGGGGCAAGGGAGGAAGAGAGGGAGAAAAATTTGGAACACAAAGTTTTGCAAAGATGAATTTTGAAAACTATCTTTACATGTATCTGGCAAAATAAAATACTATTTAAAAAAAAAGGAAAAAAAAGGCAAAGGCAAACAACATGTCTCATGTCAGAATAAGAGCTCCTTGACAAGGGGCTGTATTGTTTTTCTATTTATATGCCCAGCATGAATACAGAACTTAGTTAATATTCATTCATTTATTTTAGAAAAAAAGAGATGATCGGGCCTAATTTCCTTTTTTTTATTAATGAGGAAGTGTAAGAGAAAGAAAGTAAGTGATTTATTTAAACTCACAGAAGAAATAGATGAAGTGGGAACAGAATCTACGCTGGGGACAGGGCTGTTTCTCTTCTATCCCCTACCTCCCAGGATGAAGCATGTTTGTTTACTCCTTGGTATAAAAGAAAAAAGTATTGGTCTTTAATTCAGAAAAATGGGGTCGGCATCCTGTTATTTGCTGTATGACCTTGGGCAAATAACCTAACAAATAAGATAACTGTAAAGTGCTTAGCTTAGTGCCTTTTATAAAATTGATACTAAATAAATGTGGGTTGTTATTGTTTTTTGTTTTTTTGCTGAGGCAATTGGGGTTAAGTGACTTGCCCAGGGTCACCCAGTCAGGAAGTGCTAAGCGTCTGAGATCAGATTTGAACTCAGGTCCTCCTGACTTCAGGACTGGTGCTCTGTCCACTGCGCCACCTAGCTGCCCCAATATGATTTTTTTAAGCTTTATTCTTGGCCTTGGTTTTCTATGCAACAGGAGGTTGTATCTCTCAAGTCCCTGCTTATTCTCCCTTTCTGATCTTCCTACAGTGGTTAGTGGCTTTCTGGTCCCAAGCACAACAGATATCTGAGTGATGGAGCAGATACGCCCGGGAATATGGCTGGTCTGTGGTTCCTTTGATTCTGAACTAAAAGCTCTTAGGGAGAGAGCGGGGCTCTGGTGACAGGTGATGCGTCTGCTGTCTCTGTTGGCTCATCGGAAGAATGTTGGCCGCAGGAGGACGACTATTTTTGGCCTTGTCGGGTCATGGATATCATCTCACATAGGAAGGCAAAGCCCATCAGTGCTGAAGGAAGCATGAATGTTTTAAAGTACAAGTTCAATTTCATTCACGCTCTTTACACGGCCTCTAAATGTTTCACAGCACATCTGAGTCTTGTCTCCCCAAAGAGACTGCGGCTTACTTGAGGGCAAAAGATAAAGATCACATACTTTGTCATGGAGTCTTCGCATACAGTTAACACTCAATAGTAATATAATAATAATCAATAGTTGTATACATGCTGTGATGTACAAAGCATTTTTCTCACCCTTATGGAAATTCTAAATGAATTTTAAAAATCTCAGCTCCCCTGAGGCTACTTATCCCGTCTTTGCTGGTAACTCACAAAGCTAAATATCCAGAACCTTCCTCTCCTCTGAACTTCAGATCTGCTTCACTAATAGCCTCTTGGAATTCTAGAACTAGAAGTTGGAGATGGTTAAACTCAACATATTTAAAAATACAGCTCACAGCATTCTTTTCTTCTGCTCTTTGAAAATTCCCTCTCCCTGTCCAGGGTATCACCATCCTGCCAGGCTCCCAGTCAGGGGTCCTCAAACTCTTTACATTGGGGGCCAGTTCACTGTCCCTCAGACTGAGTTAGAGAACCCCTGCGTCTAATTACTTTCATTAACTCTTTTCTCCCTCCCGCCACGTCTTCATTCAATTGCCAAATGTAGATGTCTCCACTTGCACAACTCTAATCTCCAACTCTTTCTCCCCTCGCTCCAGATTGCAAGGAGCCTCTAACTGGTCTCCCTGATTCCTCTCTCGGCTTGCAAACCACGCAGCTGCCAAAGCCACTTCCTTAGACACAAATCTGCCTAGCGCACCCCCTCCAGCCCCACTGGCTTGCTACTGCCTCTAGGACCAACGACGGGACCCAGCTCCTCCGCGGCTTGGAAGGCCTCCGCGAACTAGCCATTTCCCACGGTGATGCGTCATTCTCCTTCCCAGGCGTCTAGGTCTAGCTAACCCTTCTTTCTTCCTGATCCTCACACACTTAGTCTCCCGGGGCTGCCTCTGCTCTGTCTGCGCCTGGAAGGCCCTGCTTCCCCACCTCCCTCTTACAGAGTTTCCCTCTTCCTTCTTCCTGGCAATCCCAATAGCCTTTGGATAGAAGGTGCCGCCCGCATCGAGAGACACAACCGTGGAGACTGAATGTAAATCAGCACATGATGGGTTCACTTTTTTTCTCTCTCGTGGGTTTTCCCTTTTGTGCTGATTTTTCTCTCCTATCATGATTCATGAAGAAATGTGTATTTACGTATATTGTATTTAACTTATACTCTAACATATTGAACAAGTATTGATCAACCTGGGGAGGGGGAGGAGGGGGGAGGAGAGGAAAATTTGGAACAAGAGGTTTGACAATTGTCAATGTTGTAAAATTACCCATGCATGTATCTGGTAAATAAAAGCTATTAATAAAAAAATGAAACGTGTATTTAAAATTACTGTTCTGTATAACCAGGAAAAAAAAGGCGTAATTCAAGCAACTCCCTTGGGCAGGTAGCCTTTCCCGACTCCCCCGCTAGTGAATGCTTTTTTCCGTTACCTTTTATTCCGTACTTATCGGGTCTCCTCAAACAGAACGTAAGCTCATTGGGAGTGGGGACTATTTCTTTTTTTTTATTTGTTTCACCAGCACAAGGCCTCGAAAACAGTAGGTGCTTAATAAATGCTTGTGGAATTGAGTCCGGCTATTTCCAGAGTCTCCCGCCTGCCAGGCCCACGGTCACAGAGGAGAAAGATTTCACGGGGAGCCTGAGTTCAAATTCAGACTTGGCTCCTTCTAGTTGTGTGGCCTCCGGAAAGTCACAACTTCCGTTGTGGGGGGAGGGGGAGCGGTGCACTAGACGACCGTTACTTTGCCTTCAAACTCCTGAGCCCCAGAGCCCACGACCGAGGACGTAAGTCAATGGAGGGAAGTACTCCTAAGTGAAAGCCAAGAGTCCTACCTTGGCAGGTGGCCCCGCGGAGGCGGGGAAGCCACGCTCCGCCCCGGGTGGGACGGGGTTAATCGAGTTGAGCCCTGAACCTGGTCAGTTACGCCTTCCAACTTGGAGGCCTTCAGGCCAGAGTGTGCGCAGGCGCGTGCAAAATGCTCGGGCTCGCCCGTCTCACTTCGGGCAAACGGGTTAAACGAGGGCGCCCTCTAGTGGTGGATTAGAGCTCCTCCTCCAGCTGCCAGGTCAGAATCGTGCGCAGGCGCGTTCAGAGCGCGCCGCCTCGGATCCCCGCTAGAGCTCAGTTTTACATCACTGCGCCGGGCACGACGGGGTTAACTCAAGGAACTCGGAGACTGGCCAGGTTTGACAGCCCGAAATCGACGAGCCTAGCTATGCGCAGGCGTCCTGGCGAGGGGGCGGGTACGGGAGGAGCGCGCAGGCGCACGGCTCTGTGAGACGTGTCCCCGGGACTGGGTGGCCGGAAGTGGCCCGTGGGGAGCCGGAGCTGGGGCCGCCCGTATTGTTAGTGTCCGCCCCGTCCATCGGTGCCGTCTGTCCGTGCAGCCGGCCGCCAGGATGCTGAAGAAGTTCGACAAGAAGGACGAGGAGTCTGGTGAGGCCGGGGGGCGAGTTCGGGATTTCTGGGCCCGATGCGGAGCGGAGCGGATCCCCCTGCGGCGCGGGTTAACGGGCCGGGCCGGGCCGGGCGGGTCAGGCGGCCAAGCCCGGGCCGGACCGTGTGCGGGTCAGTCCGGCGGAGCTCCCGGGCCTGCGCTCTGACAGGTCAGGGACCCAAGGGCTTTGGACTTTGGGGAGCACTGAGGTACTGTGCACAAGCCAAACAAACCAGCAGAGCCCGGCTTCGAGGAGCTCCCACCCAGCTGGGGGCGCGGGGCCCGGGGGGGGGCGAGGGGGGAGTCACAGATCATTAAGTACAGAGTGTCAGATAAATGCGGGGCGTGATGGGAGGGAACTCTCCCATAATGAAGTGCCCTCGCTGGCGAAGGGGCGTTACCCACACGGGAGGGGGAAGCACCTGGAGCCGCTCTCAAAGTCTGACAGAAAAGTTCATTCATTCGTCCTAAGAGCGCGGGGCCAGCTCCGGACGGACGTTCTCAAGGGCCTTTTTCTCTTGATGTGAACAACGTGTGTGCGTCCAGGTAGATGCAAAATACAGACAACAATTAATAATGGCTTAGGAGATGAGTAAGGGTACAGCGGCAGCCGCGGGAGATGTCATTGGCAGAGGCGGAAGAGTGCGTGCGTGCGTGGTGTAGCGGCGCTGGGGCGCTACTTGAGGCCATAATAACTAATGAAGCTGGGAAGGGAAGTTTTGAGTCAGTGTGAAAGCTTGCCATCGGAGACGTTTTTGTTTTATCCTGGAGGTGACGGGCTGTTTGAGCAGTGGGAGCCTGCCCGGGCTTTGCTAGCTGAGTGAGGAACGGGCAGGAAAGAGGAGGACCACTGGGAGGTTACTGCCCTGATTCATGCGGGAGCCACAGCAGAGGCAAAGGTGGGATGCAAGAGATGCGGCACGGGGAAAACCGACAACTGCCCCTGTGGGATGTGGGGTGCAGAAGGACCTGTCTGTGCAGGACTGAACCTCACTCCTGCTCCAGCCTTTACAGGTGTTTTAGCCACTGAATTAGGATTTAAAGATCCATCCCACTCCAGATGTGAGTAAAGGTGACATCTGGGAAGAGCAAGAGTCCCACTCCTGTTTGCTTCCAAAGTTGTGAAGGAAGGATGAACTATCCCCGGGCCACAAGTAGTACCCGAGGCAGGATCTGAACCCAATTTAACTGATTCCAAGTCTTTTCTTTATTCATTCATTCATTCCATTATACTGTACTAGTCATATAATAAAATGTCTACTATGTGCAAGGAGATGCCAGTCAGGTAACATTTATTGTGTCACCTCTGTTAGGCACAAAGAGAAATGGGATAGGAGCCCTTCCTTTGAAGTACTTATACTCTAACGGTAACCAAAAAGTGTTCAGATATAATACATGTTAAACATGTAAGAGGAATGCCAAAGCGCTTTCAGCTGTCTGTCTTGGGGCAGGGAGACTAAGAAGTTGAAGTATTCATAGGATTATAGGTCTAGAGCTAGAAAAAATTGAGGTCATCTAGTCTAGCCCCTTTTATTGATGAGGGAATTGAAGACTAGAAGCATACTTCTACTCACTTAACATTTACTCAGATAGTAAGTGTGTGTAAGAATCAGAACTTGAACTCAGGCCTTCTCCAAACCCAGTTCTCTCTCTATTGTACCTTGCCATCCTTGTTCCTGTCTGATACTAGATAGGGTACTTACTGTTACTTGGAAGTTAGTCACCGGGAAAGCCATGAATCCAGAATACCAGGAGCTCTCCAGGACCTGGGAGATTCCTGACATTTTGGGATTCTTTCTATCCAGCATAAATTTTAGCAACACTCCAGTGAGAGGGAGGCAGAGGAAGGGCAGAAGTATATCGTAAACTTTGTCCATTTGAGATGCTTTTGAAAAAACACCAAGAACCTGAGACAGAACTTGGAACTGAAGACTGGAGTCCAGCAGTAATGTTGGCTTTTGCACATGAATGTAGAGAGCTTTCAGAAAACCACAGGAGGCGTCTCCTCTGCTCACTCATGGCTAGGTTGAATGATTCGTAGATGATCTTAAAAGGCTTTCTTGGCTCCCTCATGATTATCTGTACAGGGCTGAACCTAAGAAACCTATTCAAGCCTTTGCAGATGTTTCTAGCCATTGGGTTAGGATTCAAAAACACATTCCACTCCAGATGTAGGTAAAAGTGAGACCTAGGAGAGCAAAAGTCACATTTCCCCATTAAGCTAATATTATGGTTGTTATAAAGCCTTTGACTTAAAGGTTTTCTTTAGTTTCTTTCTTTTCTTAGTTTCTGTGCTATTTGTATTTCAACAGGCTCAAATCTATATTCTTTTTTTCTTTTTCTTTAATTTTCTTTCTTTTCTTTCTTTCTTTTTTTTTTTTTTTTTTTTTTTTTTTTTGTTGTTGTTGTTGAGGCAATTGAGGTTAAGTGACTTGCCCAGGGTCACACAGCTGGGAAGGGTTAAATGTCTGAGACCAGATTTGAACTCAGGTCCTCCTGACTTCAGGGCTGGTGCTCTATCCACTGCACCACCTAGCTGTCCCACTTCTATACTCTTTTACAGTGTTTCCACCAATCTCTGCCCATCTGGTTAAAATTTGACTAGATCATTTCATCTTCTATTTGTGTCCTAAAAGTTGTTTTCTTTGAATGTTCACTGATTTTGAGTAAAGCTAAAAGGTTTTTGTTTGTTTGTTTGTTTGTTTTTGTATATGGTCATTTCTTCTTCCAGAACTAGCACCCTCAGGAGATCATTATTAACATTTTCTTACTTAATCAGAGAGAGATAACATAGGAGCTCTATGCATGTTTCATTTACTTTTTCTTTCTTTTTCTTTTTTTGATATTTCATTTTCATCCCAACAGCATGAAAAAACAATTTTTAACATTTCTTTAAAATTTTGAATTCCATATCCTCTCCCTTTGTCCCTTACTTGTCCCTGGGACAATAAGCAACTTGATATAGGTTACACACATATATAGTCATGCAAAACATATTTCCAAATTAGTCATGCTATGAAAGAAAACACAGACCAAAAGGAAAAAAAAAACACATACATACACATACACACAAAAGAAATGAAAAGTAGTATGTTTCAGTCTATACCCAGACTTCATCAATACTTTTTCTAGATAGCATTTTTTATCATGAGTCCTTTGAAATTATCTTGAAACATTGTCTTGCTGAGAAAGGCTGAGTCACTCATTGTTGATCATAGCACAGTGTTGTTGTTACTGTGTGTAATGTTCTCTGTTCATTTAAGTCTTTCCAGTTTTTTTCTGAAATCATTCGTTTGTCATTTTTAATACCATAATAGTATTCTATTGCAATGATACACCCCAATTTGTCCCGCCATTCCTCAGTTGATGGGCATCTCCTGAATTCCAATTCCTAAGCACCATTAAAAGAGTTGCTATAAATATTTTCATACATATAAATCTGCCTATTTTTCCTCCCTCCTCTTCCTTTCTTTCCTTCTTTCCTCCTTTTCTCCCTTCCTTCCTTCCTTTCTTCCTTTTTCCTCCCTCCTTTCCTCCCTTTTTTTCTTCCTTCCTCCCTCCCTTCCTTTTTTCCTTTCTTCTTTCCTTCCCTTCCTACTTCCCTTCCTCCCTCCCTCCCTCTTTCCTTTCTTCTATTCCTATTTCTTTCCCTCCCTCCCTTCTTCCTTCTTTCCTTCCTTCCTTCCTTTCCTTCCTACTTCCCTCTCTCTTTGCTTCCTTCCTTGTTGGATCAAAGGATACACACAGTTTTCTAACTCTTTGGACATAGTTCCAATCTGCTCTCCAGAATGATTATCATTTCACAACTCCACAGGCAATACCTTAGTGTCCCATATTTCTCCTGTACATGTTTTTTGAGGGTTGGACTCCTTACGACTTTCTATATGGCCAAGAGTGCCAAGTAGAAACGTAGCAGGAGTGGTTTGCTGTTTCCTCTCTTGACTATAAGAGGGTAGGTGTGTGTATAAATAGCAGGAGCCCTAGGTGGGTATTCAGAAGACCTGACTTGGGTCTCAACAAGCCACTTAACTTTTCAATTTTCTTATTTATAAAATGTACTGACTTATTGTGAGAATCAAACAAGAAGATGCATGTAAAACACTCCATTACCCCTAAAGCACATATAATTGTCAGCAATAGTAATTATCCTCTTAGTTTTGACCTCTATAGTATATTTCCCTGAGTTCATCTCTTCTGTGATTCCAATTCTTCCCAAAAACTCTTCTTCCAAAACCCCTAATTTTTCTACTCCATTGACCTCAGCTTGCCAGTAAGAGTAGGTAAGGCCTATTCTCAGTTAAAAATTGTTAAGAACAGTTCAAAAGGAGGGACAGGGAAGGGTACACTATGGAAGATTAGGAAGTTAGGAGGGGAACTCACTATCTGCCAGGTAAACCTTTGTGGAGAATGTTATGTTTGAAACTTGGTTTTGAAATACAGGTAGGAAGGAATTCAACAACCAGAGTCAAGAGCTGGGGAAAAGAACATTTATTAAGGGCTTATTATGTGCCAAGAACTATAGTAAGAGCTGGGAAAACAAATGCAAACAAGCAAGATAGTCCTTTTACTCAGGAACTTACATGTAGAGGTGGGGTGGAATGGATCACACATCAAGGAGGATTGAAAAAAAGGAAAGAATGAGGAGTAGTGTGAGTGGGGGTATGGTGTGGAGACGGACAGAAGGTATCATGGAGTCTTGATTCTAGGTCAGATAACCATGATTCAGTCTGAGCTTAAAGTTCCCATAGCATGGAGGTGAGGATGAGAGCCATATCCCAACTAGGGAGAGATAACACTGAAAAGGTAAATTGGGCCTGTGAAGAGCCTTAAGTGCAGGGTCAGGAGTCGGGATTTGTTTCTATAGGCTGTGGTAAAATTGTCCTCACTTATATTATCTTCTCCATATCTGGGAAGTTGATGAAGTTCAGGGACAGAATTTAGTATTCACTTTTCTGTTTTCATTATCACCTTTCAGGTGGAGGCTCAAATCCATTTCAGCACCTCGAGAAAAGTGCAGTGTTGCAGGAGGTAAGTTCCGTTCTTTATTTTTTCCCTTCAGTTTGAGAAGTAAACCTAACTCAGATGGAAATAAAATATCCAAAGTAGTTGTGGAAAGAGAGCTAGAGAACAATCCTTAATTTGGGACACTTAATACCATAATAGTATTCCATTACAATCATATGCATAATTTGCTCCACCATGCCTCAGTTGATGGGCATCTCCTCAATTTCTAATTCTTAGGCATCACTAAAAGAGTTGCTATAAATATTTTCATACATATAGGTCTGCCTGTTTTCCTCCTCCCTTTCTTTCTTTCTTCCTTTCTTTCCTCCTTCCCTCCCTTCCCCCCTCCTTTCATGTTCCGAGAGGGTCCAGATTATTTCAAGCTTCCTGCATTAATGTTGATTTCTCTGGCTGCATATAACTTTCTCTGGGCTTTAGTTAAGAAGGTCATAGAGAGTCCAGAGCTGGATTTTTATAGGAGTTAACGC
This sequence comes from Sminthopsis crassicaudata, assembly GCF_048593235.1. Classification (NCBI taxonomy): domain Eukaryota; kingdom Metazoa; phylum Chordata; class Mammalia; order Dasyuromorphia; family Dasyuridae; genus Sminthopsis; species Sminthopsis crassicaudata. The sequence goes on from NC_133617.1 coordinate 696,031,828, forward strand.
TCCTCAGTTCTGCATATCTGATTTATGTGACTGCCTAAGTCAGTGCTTGGCTAAGTCTGTTGTGTCTTAGGATCCAATTAGGGTACGAGTTTCTGAGATGGTGAATGCACATTTCTGGTTTGAAACATATTTAATAGAATCTTTTTAGATCTTGTGGTATCAAATGCATGTCATGTTTTCATTAGAAAACCTGCTTCTGAGGAATATCCCTTTTTTTCATCTTCAAGGAATAAAATTTATACAAACAACCAAAGAAAATGTAAGAATGGAGCGAGGAAGCTGCAGAGCATATGGTTGAGATTTTCTTCGGCCTCCCTCAGCCTCACTCTGCTGGGATTTTTTGAAAGCTGTATAAGTCCAAACCCAGGACTAGTACAAAGGAACTAATGTGACCCTGATTTCTGCTCTTGCCAAGAATTGTTTCAAAGTTAGTTATTGAAGCTTGTGGAGTACAACAGTGTAATAAAGTTATTATTTGGTGTTTTATCTGCCCTGTGGCCAGCAGACTCCCACTTCCTCCTCTTTTGTGGTGATTCAGAATCACTTTATAGGTCCAAGCTAAGAATAATGACTAGTGCTGCATTTACAACAGCCCCTTTTACATTGATTTATTAAATTATATATATGACATATATATACATACATATGTATACTGTTATTATTACATATATCACATAAAATTTACATTTATTACAGTCCCTTCAGGGGTAACAGTATTTCATATACATCATCTTTTTTGATTCTTACAACAAGCTGGAATGGTGGGAAGGTAGCATTGCTGTTCTTATTTTACAATTGAGGAAAATGAGAAGCTAAATGACTTGCCCAGGATTCCCCAGTGAGGAAGCAGTAGAGCTGATCCCTGACAGGCCTTGTGAATCTCTGCCCAGGGCTCCTTTCACACAGTGCTGCTCACCCAGATTGCCACTGTTCCTGCCCCTCCAAGCCCTGCTGTCCACCTGGGAATGGGAAGGATGAAGCTGGCCTTGTCCAGGCCAGGACTCCCTCACAGTTCCTCAGGCCCTCGTCACCACTTCTTTTCTCCTCTTGCTCAGCTGAATTCTTCATTTCTGCTTCACTGATAAAATTGAAGCTGCTTGCTACAACTTTTGTTTTGTTCTTAATTCTCTCTGCCTCTTTTGAAGTCACTGAGAAAGAGATGTCCTTCCTCCACATTCTCTTGCTCACACCCTGGATGCCCATTGCTTCACTCCGTGTCTTATCTTGGGGGTCCTTATTTACTAAGCCCCTTCCCTGTTGCCTGCAGCCATGTTTAGATTTCTTCTTATCCTCCATGCCCTTGAGTTATGTATGATTCTGTGCCCTTTCTTCCCTTCATAGCCAAACTCCTGGAAAAAGTTGTTTCCTTTCATTTCTACTGCCTCCTCACCGCCATCTTATTGATTTTCTGACTTGACCAAAACCCTGCTCTCTATAGAGGAGCTGTCTTGGGGGCTTTTCCCTCTCTGAGAGACATCTATGCTCAGGGCAGGAGGTGGATCAGAGTCTGGCAAGTGATTCTGCAAAGGAATAACAGGTTGTAGGAGAACCAGGACAGTAATGTCTTAGCAGTCAAGAACAGAATGTCTCAGAAGAATGGATGTTGAAGCATGTTAGAAGCTGAGTGGACAAGAATGAGGCTGAGAAAAGGCTTTAGATTTAGATTTAGCTTTAGATTGCACACATTTAACATATCAATTTGCTTACTGTCTTCTGGAGGGGATAGGTAAGGGAAGGAGAGATAAAAATTTGGAACACAAAGTCTTACACGAATGAATATTGAAAACTATCTTTACATGTATTTGGAAAAAATAAAATATAAATGACTAAATTTATTCTTAGCAGATTACCTGACATCTTTCCTGAATATCCTTTCAGCTTATCCAAAATATAATTTATTTCCATCTCGATTAAAGTTGTTCTGTCCTCCAGATGTCCTTAATTCTGCTGTAGGCTCCACAATCTGCCCGGTTTTTCAAATCCACAAGTTTGGAATCATCCTTGACTGTCAGTCTCTTGGCCCCTATGATGTCTCTCAATGAAAAGATCCTTTCCTTCCTTCTCTTATATTTCTTATCCATTTCAGGCCCTCGTGTTGGTGGCAGGTAGGCTACCTGCTGACTGAAATTGCTTGGCTACTTTCTTCCCATCATATAACCTGACATGTTCCCAGTTATCAAAGCTACAGTGTTTGGGATGGAACTGAGAGGTGTAGTAGGCTGTTATCTTACCAAAAACTGCTTTAGTAAGTAGGAAATACTTAGGGTATTTCCTCTGGTCTAGTCTGGTTAGAACCTTTGTTAATAACCAAGTTTTTCCACCCACAGGGCCATGTTTATAATTGACTAATAATATTTAATCAGCACATGAACTAGCCAGATTGGAGGGCTTAGAGCCTGATGAGGAGCTTGTTATCTAATTGTCTTGGTTGCGCTTCTTTTTAGGCCCGAGTATTTAATGAGACTCCCATCAATCCACGGAAATGTGCCCACATCCTCACCAAGATCCTCTATCTCATAAACCAGGTAATGGAGAGAGACAGAGGACAGGGTTGGGGCTGAGGAGGCAGGCAGGGCTGCCAGACCTGCTGTCCCCGTTAGCTCTGTGGCAGCCTTTGTGTTTCCTGGGGATCAGCTGTCTGCTGGGGGGAGATCTCTGCAGAGCTCCTGAGTCAAGGCAGTAACTTGCTAGTAACTTGACCCTTTTCTCCATCATAGAGCTCTTTTTAACTTTATTGTCTTTTGATTCTTACAGGGGGAACACCTGGGCACGACTGAAGCAACAGAGGCCTTCTTTGCAATGACTAAGCTTTTTCAGTCCAATGATGTAAGTGTTACCTGCTATATATTAATCAGATTTCATAGATGTCTGTCCCATGTGTAGAAATCTTAATCTGCCGACAAAATACATTCTCCTGGCTTCTGGCCTAAGCAATTAGAGTAAAAGAGAAAAGAGAGAGAGAGAGAGAGAGAGAGAGAGAGAGAGAGAGAGAGAGAGAGAGAGAGAGAGAGAGAGAATGCAACGAAGATTTCAGTAAGTTCTCTATAGGAAACACTGAATTCTTGTTGTTACCCTGATGATGGGCTGGACTGGGCTGTCTCAGGCTTGTCACAACAGCCTCCCTCTCCGAGCCTTTGAGCATTTCTCCATTCCACTTCTCTGCACATGGTTCTCAAGACAGAAGTTCATTGGCCTGTCAGAACCTCTCCTATTGGCTGCAGTGTCTGTTCTCCATAGAGTGCAGCCTGAGCTTAGAGAAGTTTGGCTTTGACCTTCTCCTCTCTCCCAGCTAAACCTTTGTGTATGTGTCCCTGGCAAGAGTGCTAGCTGTTGTAATGTTAGAGCGGGCCAGGCCTTACAGGCTTTGACCTTCCCAGATCTCTGAAATCTGTAGGGAGTTAGAGGAAGAAGATGAAATTATGGAAAATGGATTTTATTTGCCATCTGAAAAAGTACAGGTTTCTTCCCAAGAGGCGCCTGTGACTGACTAGGGGATTGGCGTCCATGACAGGAAGCTGATTGGCAAGTCTGTAGGGAAACTGCCATTCTCCATGGCAGAAGTGCTTCTGGATGCTGGCTCCTTTTATATTGGGATGGAAGTAATAAGACTTCTCATTTCGCTGACAGCCCACTCTCCGAAGGATGTGTTATCTGACAATCAAGGAGATGTCCAGCATTGCTGAGGATGTCATCATAGTCACCAGCAGGTTAGTTTGGGGGGCTGGCAGTGACTTGGCTTTAGGAGGAAGTCATTCAGAAGACAGAGTTACTCATGTCCTGTTCCAACCTGGGCCCCATTGGCTCCTTGGCAGAGTGCCTGTACTTGTGCCCGTGCCTGTGCCCACTGCTTTTGACTCTTGGGCGGCAATCCCGAGTTCAGGATTTGCAGGACTTATCCACGTGGAGTTTCTCTGTACTGTGATGCCCTGAAAGATTGCTTCTCACTTTTGCAGTTTGACCAAAGACATGACTGGGAAAGATGACAACTACCGAGGTCCGGCTGTGCGTGCACTCTGCCAAATCACTGATGTGAGTGCTCTTTCTGGCCTTTTCTATCTCACCTTTGTTTCCACCTCCCTGACGCTGCACCCAGACTTCCTAGGTGTGTCCCCCCCCCCCCCCCCATCACTCTGTCTTCCCTCCTTTCCTGTCCCTGGTGCTGACAAGCACACTCACCCTCCTGTCTTCCCAGAGCACTATGCTGCAGGCCATTGAACGCTACATGAAGCAAGCCATTGTGGACAAGGTGCCCAGTGTCTCCAGCTCCGCCCTGGTGTCCTCCCTGGTATGAAAGTTGTAACAGGGGAGTTTGAAGAGTAGTGAACAGCTTGGGGTTAGGCACATGTAAAGAAAAATCAAAGCTGTCAACTTTCTCATTCATCCCAAATTCATCTAAAAACTATACGTGGGATTCCCCCCTCATTTCTTCCACCTAAGAGGGTCTGGTTTCAATGAAGAGGGAAAAAGTTGTGTGAGTTGGCTGTGGTCCAATCTGGGGGTAATGGCACTGGGGCAACTACAGGTCGAACAAACTTCTCGTTACTTATGTAACTACAAACTTAAATAATATGTGTTGGGGAACCTGATACCTATCCAAGTTAGGGGTACAGAGTAAAGGGCTGGGAGTGCCTGACAAAACCTGTGAGGTCGAGGAATGGGATAACAGGGATTCCAGAAGGGCATTGGAGCCCCCTAATTGCCCCAATGAATACTCTTGATTAATTGTTTGACTGTCATATTCCCAATCTTCTTATTTTTTTTGCAGCATCTGCTAAAAAGCAGCTTTGACGTGGTTAAGCGATGGGTGAATGAGGCTCAGGAAGCAGCTTCTAGTGATAACATCATGGTCCAGGTGAGGAAAAAGAGGGAATCTTTCAGTATTCAGGCACATACTGAATATAGTGCCCAGCACAAAGCAGGCACTTAATAGATGTTGATTAAATGTAGTTTGCCATGTCACACAATCACGTCAGGAGCCTGGCCTGAGTGATCTCATTCCTTCCTTCTCCATGTCTTTTGTTCCCTATTGATAAATGAGCTGAATGCCATTCTGGTTCATGGAGTATTATAAATATAAGTCAAATCTTACCTAGTAAAAGCTCAGAGCTTTTGTGGAAAGAGTCGGGTAAACAGGGCTTTTGACCTGGGCCATCTTGGGCACGGCAGCCTCTGCTCTCCCATCCATAAAACGGAAGTCAGGGCCTGAGTGGCCTTGTACGCAGCTCCTGGGTCTGTCTCTGTGACCTCTGCTCAGGGCTGCCTGTCCCTCTGTCTCTGGTCCAGTACCATGCCCTGGGTCTCCTCTACCATGTCCGGAAGAATGACCGCCTGGCTGTCAACAAGATGATCAGCAAGTTCACCCGCCATGGCCTCAAGTCCCCTTTTGCTTACTGCCTGATGATCCGTGTGGCCAGCAAGCAGCTGGAGGAGGAGGACGGCAGGTGAGGAGGTCTGTTTCTTTCTGAAAGTAGAATTCCTTCACCCACATTGCATCCCCTGAGCCAAGTCTGCCTTTCTCCTTGACAGCCGAGACAGCCCTTTGTTCGACTTCATTGAGAGCTGCTTGCGCAATAAGCATGAGATGGTAGTGTACGAGGCTGCCTCTGCCATTGTCAACCTGCCTGGCTGCAGTGCTAAGGAGTTGGCCCCTGCCGTGTCAGGTAATCCCTATCTGGGCGGGGGTGGGGGGGGAAGTTCACTGGGCATCCAGGGTCCCAGGGCTGGTGCCATCATCACAAGATAAGAGACTGCTTTGGTGGTATCCCAAGTTTCCTCCCTTGACCCTCCTTCTGAGAAACAGAGTAAAGTAATATCTCTTAAACATGCTCTCTGTTGATTCTGGCGCTATGGAGCAGGGACGCACGAGCTGCAGTCAGCTTCAGAGAGCTTAGAGGCAGCTCATGGTTGAGTCTCCCAGAGCCAGGAGGAGACAAGGCATTCTGGTGGCTCCTGCATCGTTGTTTGGTGGAGAAGATAACAGATAACTAGAATGAAATGCTGAATCAGGGACCCAGAAAATAAATGCCATAGGAATTCAGAAAAGGAAAATTCACCCTGAGATAGCGGAGCAGTCCTTCCCAGGGGAAATCAGCTCAGAGGGGCGAGGGGAAAGCTTACACCTGGAGATAGAACAGGGGAAGATGGAAGTTTTTATATGTGGATGTACTTTGTTTTAGCATAATACATTTGTGTATTTGGTGTGACAAGGGCTAGAAATGAGTGAGAGCTTTCCTTTGCTTGTTTAGAATAGGATTAAATTAAAAGAACATTTACTACTGGCCTTACTGTACAGGGCTTAAGTAGCCAGAAAACCTCCTCTTACTTTCATTAAGGAAATGGAGCCAGCATTGAGGTGGGGATGCTGTGGGGTTGGGGGAGAATGAGGATTGGATTAAAGAGACTCTCCTAAACACCTTATATTTCCTCAACACACGACCCCTTTACTCTTGGGTATTGTTGTCATTTGGCAAAGAGACCAAGGTAACATGTATCTTCATGCAGTGCTCCAGCTCTTCTGCAGCTCCCCAAAGGCTGCGCTGAGATACGCTGCTGTCCGGACCCTCAACAAGGTAGGGTCTTGAGATGGGAAGGACAGAGCTCTCTGGAGGTGGGTGGGGGACTCGAGTCTAGGACCACTAGGGTGCTTTCTTGAGCTTTCTGTGTTATGGAGAAGGATTCCTTTTCTTAATTGAACTACACCCTGAGCCCAAAATTAAGTTGTCCCCAAGATTAACCTCCCAGAGGAAGAATATAAGTGAGGATGGGTTTGGGGTTATATAATAAGTAGATTGGAGGTTAAATAACAGCAAAGCAAGTTAAACACTACAACTAAAGTAGAAGCGCTAACAAGGATAGGAATTAAGAGATACACACAAATAGAATAACAAAGATCAGGAATAGAATTTATTAGGGAAGAAAAAGTAGGGCTAGTAATCATTGATCTTAAAGTCAAACTAAAAAATTTAACCAAGAGAGAAATCTACATATCAAACATATTGTTTTAGATATATGTCTAAATTTGTGTAAATGCATATACACATACAAAATACATACATATATTTATATGTGTGTAAATATACATACATACACATAAATATAGCAATGCTTATATATTTAACCTATATCAGATTGCTTGGTGTCTTGGGGAGAGGGGAGGGTAGAAGAGAGGGAAAAAAATTTGGAACACAAAGGTTTTTCAAAGGTGAATATTGAAAACTATCTTTGCATGTATTTGAAAAAATAAAATACTATTAAAATGTGGGGGGAAAAAAAAATTTAATCTCCCAGAAAGAAAACCTTCGAGAGTTCACCTTGATGCCTCAGAAAGTGAGACACGTATGAGAGGCCCAACTTCTCATTCTTTTTTCACAAGGTCGCCATGAAACATCCATCAGCAGTGACTGCCTGCAACCTGGACTTGGAGAATCTAGTAACCGATTCTAACCGCAGCATCGCCACCTTGGCCATCACCACGCTGCTCAAGACGGGAAGTGAGAGCAGCATTGACCGTCTCATGAAACAAATCTCTTCCTTCATGTCAGAGATCTCCGATGAATTCAAGGTCCTTGGACATGGTGGAAAGCTGACTTATAAATAGGCCTGGGAGGGCTGTACTAAGGGAAACCCTTCTGTTTATGGGGAAGTTTATTTTCAGTTCCAAACAAGCAATTTACAAAGGTGTAGAAAACTACCTATTCCTAACCTTATTACCTTAATGATTACCTTGACATCTTTGGCCTCCTGGGAGAGATAGACAGGACCTAGTCCTATCTCTCTGAACTTGGATACTATAATTGGCCCCGAGAGTGTGCAGAACTTCATTTGTTTGGCAGGGATCTACAAAACCTTTTCTAGGGCCTTGGCGGTCTGAGACAGGAATTGCATCACTGGCCAGGCTAGTCCATCCTTCCTTTAATAGGTCTCTAAGTCAAGGAAGCAGCTCACTTTGTAGTTTTGAGTAGAGGCAGAACCATGTGGGAAGAGACTCCCTATTTCGATTTTTTTAAACATCCTTAGTGACCTTGGTGCTGGAATGCCTCCTGCTCACGCTTCTCCCTCTGATTTAGGTTGTGGTTGTCCAGGCCATCAGTGCCCTGTGTCAGAAGTACCCTCGAAAACATGCAGTCCTTATGAACTTCCTGTTTACCATGCTTCGGGAAGAGGTGAGCCTGAGAAGTCACTACTAAGTGTCCACCACTCCCTGGGCAACCTTGAGTGAGCTAACCTCATTGTTTCCCCCTTCAGGCTAAAGAGAAAAATCCCTACTACTTTTTCTCTTTCTCTGCCTTCAAAAAAAAGTCCATAGGGATTATTATTATAAGATAGTATCTGTGTCACTTTCAGTTCTTGCAGACAGATGGTGTAGAAACACTCAGTGTTGTTAATAATATAAGTAGTTATGTTAATAATACAACAGCATAATAACATATTATAATACATAATATGTTATATATTATAATAATATGTGTATTATATAATCTAACAACATTATATACATATATATATAAAACAAAAATAATATTAATAATTCATAGTTAATTACTACCCTTGGTTTCAGAGATATAGCAAAATGGCTAGAAACTCTGCTACTGAGGAAATGTTTCTAAAGGCATTCTTTTGTTTGACTTTCCGTCTATGGTCTGTGCCAGTAGGTCTTGTAAAGGGCTTTCGTTAAGTATTTGTGTAATGGTTTCTTGAAATATTTACAACTAAATTTTTGTTTCAGTCACAAATTAATAATTAATTAATTCTTTTTTTTGGCTCAGGAAATTGGGATTAAGTGACTTGCCCAGGGTCACACAGCTAGGAAGTGTTAAGTATCTGAGGTCACATTTAAACTCAGGTTCTCCTGACTTCAGGGCTGGTACTCTATCCACTGGGCCACCTAGCTGCTCCTTTTGATTCATTCTTAATTAGTATCTCTTTAGAAGTAATCAGTTCACTTTAATTGTAGATAGTGGAAAGTAGGAGCAGGTGTATTAGACATGACCCAACAGTCTTTGTCCTTCCAAAATGATTCATGAGTTGAAGAAATTTAGAACAATTAGTGAAACGGGACCCATATTCCAGCTTTCTTATCCTGACAGTTAGTATTAGTTGAGAAGGTCTCCATGCCCAGCTCTCTGCCTCATTGCAGGGTGGCTTTGAGTACAAACGGGCCATTGTGGACTGCATCATTAGCATCATCGAAGAGAACTCAGAGAGCAAAGAAACAGGGCTGTCCCACCTGTGTGAGTTCATCGAGGATTGTGAGTTTACTGTGCTGGCTACGCGAATCCTGCATCTCCTGGGCCAGGAAGGCCCAAAGACCAATAATCCTTCCAAGTACATTCGCTTCATCTACAACCGTGTGGTCTTGGAGCATGAGGAAGTCCGGGCAGGTGGGTCTCAAGAATCATGGAGTGAAATGTTCATCCAGCCTGGATGGGGCTGGTGTGCCTGAGGCCAAAACTGAGGACCATGCAGTGGCTGCCTAACATGATGGGATCGCGTGGCATAAGGGGAAGTGAGCAGTGTTAGAGTGCTAACAGTAGGGATTGAGCTTTTGCTGAGTGTTTGGCATTGGGGCTCGTGTCTCCTTGGGCTGTCCCTGACAGCAGGGACAAGGGTAGATACTAATTAGTGTTTTGTGCTGCGGCTGCAGGTGCTGTTAGTGCTTTGGCCAAATTTGGGGCCCAGAATGAAGAAATGTTACCCAGCATTTTGGTGTTGCTAAAGAGGTGAGTCCCCTGCTGCCTGAGACAGGTCAGAGGTCTTTATGTACCTGTATCCCACTAGGGCCCAGGATCAGGTTCTGTGTGGGGGTTAATACTCCTGCTCTGTCCTGGAGCAAACAGATAGATAGCTTCCATTCCTTGTTTGAAGATGGCCTAAAGGGTTGGCTTTTAGCAGGGAGCAAAGCCTCAGTAGAGTCACAAAGTATTGTTCCCATCTCAAGTTCTCATTAGTGTCATTGGAAAGAAATCTCTAGAGATTTCATTTTGTATTTCCCAAGTAATGGTAGTGAGCCATGGTCCTTACTTTCTCTAGAATTAATGAAAATCTGCAAGAAATGAGAGGATCCTTCCAGTGCAGGAAAATGGATCTTGTTTGGATTAGAATTTCCTTCTTGTTTCAAAGACAGGAGTGTTCTGTGTTTTGTCTCTAGATGTGTGATGGATGATGATAATGAGGTGAGGGATCGAGCCACCTTCTATCTCAATGTTCTGGAACAGAAGCAAAAGGCACTCAATGCTGGCTACATTCTAAATGGTAGGTAATTGAGAAATCTTAGGGAACCAAGCCTTTGGAAATTTGGGCCCTCTCAACTTCCCCGGGTTACAGATTCCTCACTTAGCACAGGCGGCCTTCTGCTGGGAGTCCATGCTATTACTCTGTCACAGGATGTCCTCTCATGGGCTATCTCTTGGAATAACAGAATGAATGACTAGGCAGCTGAGGCTCTTTGGAGAGAAGCTGGAGCAGTATCATGACCCCGGCACCAGTCTGATGGAGCTATGGGTCTGGGGACAGCATGGGGTGCCCCAAAACCCTGATTCTTTCTGGGAATTGCTAGTGGATGCTCTGCTTTCACCCAAATAAAAGCCAGTATATGACTTTGACCTGAACTGACTTCTCTCCCTACCCTCTAGGTTTGACAGTGTCCATCCCTGGCCTGGAGAGGGCGCTCCAGCAGTATACTCTCGAACCCTCGGAAAAACCTTTTGATCTGAAGTCCGTCCCCTTGGCCACAACCACCATTGCAGAACAGAGACCAGGTGATGGCTTCCCTTCAGCTCCAAGGGGTGTGAGTGCTGAGGAGGACCATGGGGTGCCCTGTGGTGGCTAAGAGACCTCAGACTGGCCCCAGCCAACCTCATCCCAGCTGGTTCTAGAGAGCAGAGGCTTTGGTGCTCTTCCTCAGAAACTTTGCCTGGAAGAAATAAATACCCTGGTCTTCTGTGGCCTTGAGGTGAACTCTGGATCAGATGGAGACTTGTGTCTCCCTTGGTATATAACCATGGACAGCAGGGTGCATTGAGCCCCTCTACACATTTTTTCCTCGTTTGGAAATCCATGGTCTATGCCAGATGAACTGTCTGAGGCTCTGGTCAGCAGTGCCTTTTGTGGTCCCAAGAGCCGATTAAGGCACACAAGTCATAGCAACTAGGCTATGGCTGTTTTATAGTTATGTGTTTATTTCTTCCCTGTAGAGAGCACTCCTATCACAGCTGTCAAGCAGCCTGAGAAAGTAGCGGCCACAAGACAAGAGATATTCCAAGGTAAGTAATGGGGAGGGAAGTTAGAGATGCTGAATCTTCTAGAGTTTTAAAAGTCATTTCTCCCTCAAAGTGTTGCCTCTTTGCTTCTAATTGAGAATCAAAGGTCCCTAGTGCTCAGTCAATACAATGATAGCCATTAGTTCTCAAGGAGGCATTGCTATTATAATATCCATATTACTTGGCTTCCCCAGCTGTTTCCTGTTTTCTTATTCTGGCTCTTCTCTTCTGTCAATATGTTGTTCCTAAAATGAAAACAAACTCCCTAAACTAATTAATATCACCAAAGATCATCTCCATCCATTCATTTCTTATTTTTTCTTTTTTTTAAATTTCTTTGGGTTACATTTTAAGTTTTTGAACTATCTCCCTCCCTTCTCCAACTTCCTATTTTTAAAATAAAAATTGTATTAATGATTTTGGGTTTTGTGCATCACGAAAAATTTTTTTAGTATCTCCTCTTTTTCCAGAGCCATCCCATAAAATAAGTAATATTTTTAAAGACAATGAAAAAGGAGAGGAAAAAAATCAGCAAAACTAATCAATACATTGAAAAAAACAACAGAAAACACATGCATGTACCATATTCTAAAGACTTTCCACCTCTATAAAACCACTCCTCATTTCCAAATAGTGCTCCAGTCCCCTTAAGAGACTAGAGTATCAAATACAATTTTAAAAAATACTCAATGAAGTAAATTCCAACATCTACACAAATCCATTTGAACACTTAATAACAAAGTGCTTTATTATATGCATATATATATATACACAGATAGATAGATATAAGAAAGTTTTTTCTAATATCTAAACTCAGTCCTATATATAATCTTGTGGTATTTTTTATTCTGCTGTAGACTATTTCCAGACTTCTACACTTAACATATACTTTTACCTCTGGGTAATACTATATCATTCTCAAATGCAGATCTTCTACGAGGTGTACTGTCATTTAACATCAGTACTGGATAGTCTAATGCAACTGTGTTGTAAAAAACAAAAAATAAAAACATCTTTTGCTTACTTAGGATTGTAAGCAATTAACAGCTGAGTGAATGTTACCTACAAATTACTTTAGCAAGTAGAGCTTGTAGTCAGAGCAGCAGGCTTTGTGAAGGAAATAGGTCTGAGTTGAGCATTGAAGGGGAGGTATAATTCGAATAGCTAGAAGGGAAGAAGAAAGTATTCTAGGTAGAGCCAGAAGTAGGACAGAAAGCATGGGAGTGTGTTGCATCAACAGTGAATGTATGCATGCATGTATATCTATGTGTGTGTATGTGTGTGTTTTTATGTAGCCACACATACACACATGTCTTATTCATCTGTATGAGCATTGGTCATCTAAGAAGACACTGCTATAAGTTTGTTAGCTAATCTGCAATGGGATAATCATTTTACTTATTGCTGGTTGAGCAGCCCTTCAATTTCAAGCTTGTTGTTTACTTAAGTCTTCCTGTCATCTCATGCTTAATTGAGAAAATATCATCCTGAGCTCTTCCCCTTCTGTTTATCTCAAACCCCCTGAAGTCTCACATTCTCTCTTCTTGTTTACTCCGGTCCCTAAGGATAAGAAAGATCTTCCCTTTGACAAAATCAGCCCCTGCCATCTTCTCCAGCAGATTGTCTCCTGAATTGTCAATTTCTCCCTCTCCTTCCCTCCTGCTTTTAAATATGTCTAAGTCTCCTGGAGCCTTAAAAAACTTTACTGGACTTCATGTCCTTTCAAAATATTGTCCTATATCTCTCCTCCCATTTCAGCCAAAGTTCTAGAAAAAAATTGTCCTGTTAGTTCCACTTCTCCTTCTCTCATTCATTTCTTAACTCTGTCAATTCACTTTGGATCTCACTGCAAAACTGACATTTCCCGCTCTGAAGCTGCCATTGATCTCTTATTGCCAAATCCAGTGGTCTCTTTTTACAGTCCTCATCTTTCCTGACCTCTCTGTGGAGCACTCCTTCTTTCCCTACCTGCTTCCTTCATCTTGTTGTCCATTCCAGCCAGTCTAGCCTTCTTGCTGTCTTGCCATGTGGTGCTTCCATCTCTTTCCATTCTGACTTTGTACTGGGATGTATCCTAGCCTTGCCTCCCCCTTGTAGAATCTCCAGTCTCCTCTAAGACTCCGCTTAACCATCACCTCCTACAAGAAGCCTCTCCTGATCACTCCAGGGCCAGGGCCCTCCCAAACAACCTTGCAGCTACTTTGTATTTATTCTTTGCATATGGACACTTTGTCTCCTTTAGTAGAACATAAACTTCTTGGGAACAAGGCCCATTATTTTCTGTGTTTGTAGAGTCACAGAGTGACTGCACATAGTAGATATATTGACGATATCTACTATTCTGATACATCTGCTTTATTAATAAAATAGGTTTAGATAATGAAAATTGAATGGAAACCTTTAGAGATTTGGAAATCTAAACAGAACTAGCTGGTGTGTCATAGGGAGTCAAGTAAATGTTGCTTCTTGCTTTCAGAACAATTGGCAGCTGTGCCAGAGTTCCGGGGGCTGGGCCCCCTCTTCAAGTCCTCCCCAGAGTCCGTGGCTCTCACCGAGTCTGAGACAGAATATGTCGTTCGCTGCACCAAGCACACGTTTCTCAACCACATGGTGTTCCAGGTTGGTAGGACGGTCTGCTCTGAGTCCTTGCTTATGGGCCAGAGGGAAATGTGTAGGGTGTGGGCCTGGGTGAATGTAGACACCAAGCTCCCCTTTCTCACACTCCCTGATGAATGTCCCTCATAGCCCAGGATTGTCAATGGGACCACATTGTATCTGGTGATTCAGCATCAGTGAGAAGAGGGTTTTCCCTTAGTAGGTGGTACTGCTCTTCCAGAAAGGGAAAGGGCTCCCCGGGCTCCTGAGGATGAGCAGGGAAAATGGTGTCAGAGGCAGAGCGCTAGACGTGTGGGATTCCTGGGAGCAGTGGAGGCTGCTCCCCTGAGATCTGTTGAGGCTCCCAGACTTCTCTTAATGCTTCTCCTCCCTCAGTTTGATTGCACAAACACCCTCAACGACCAGATCTTAGAGAATGTCACGGTGCAGATGGAACCCACAGAATCCTATGACGTCCTCTGCTGCGTCCCTGCCAAAAGCCTGGCCTACAACCAGCCAGGAACCTGCTACACCCTCGTGGCGTTACCTGAAGGGGACCCTGCAGCTGGTAAGCTCACTCCAACTGCTGCCTGCATCCCCAGAGAGATGTACTTTAGAGCTTAGACAGAACTATTTACTGGGAATGTGTTCTTTAGGATTGGGAAATTGGGTTTTAAGATTTTAGGGAGAGTGTGTATGGGTGAGCATCTGTAGCTCCCTCGCAAGCACAAAATTCTCTCCTCAGTTTTGATGTAAATAATTTCTTGAGCATTATGTGGCCATCACCATCACTTAAAGTCTCCTTTCTTTTCCATTATGTTTTATAGTCTATTCTGCATCTGTGAATGTCATAATAGGCCATCACAGGGAGAGTCCTACCCTCACCATCACTGCTTAGCTTGGCTCTTGGGCCACAACATAGAATTGCTCTTGGCCCTATGGGGTTTTTCTGATAATGTAGGAGAACCCTCAAATTTAAAGAATCAGCCTGCCTCTTGACCACTTGGCAGCAGTGCCTCTCACCATGTCTGGAGTTACACTGACCGTCAGCTTCTCCCCACAGTGGCCTGTACTTTCAGCTGCATGATGAAGTTCACGGTCAAGGACTGTGATCCTACCACTGGAGAGACTGATGATGAAGGCTATGAAGATGAGTATGTGGTAAGTGTTGGGGACCAGGGATGTCTGATGGCCAAGCACCCTCTTTTTGAGACTGTCTAAACCAGTTCTTAGTCTGGGATTCAGAGGTGTCCTTAAACTTAAAGGGGGGGGGGGGAATGACAATTTTGTTTTCACTAATCCATCTGATTAAATTTAAAAAATCCTCCAATTAAAAAAAATATATATTTTGAGAAGAAATTTGTAAGCTACTGTAGACTGCCAGAGGGGTCCATGACATAAAAACGCCAAGAACCTCTCATTAGACTATGTTCTGGGCTGGAGGTATTCT
The DNA here is from genome assembly GCF_048593235.1 of Sminthopsis crassicaudata. NCBI lineage: Eukaryota > Metazoa > Chordata > Mammalia > Dasyuromorphia > Dasyuridae > Sminthopsis > Sminthopsis crassicaudata. The sequence goes on from NC_133617.1 coordinate 696,047,131, forward strand.
GATTGGAATCCTAATGACATTTGCAGACATTTGTTGGTTTTTTAAGTTAATGAAGATTTGGATTTTTTGGCTTTGAAGACATCTCTTTCTCAAGTCATTCAGTGGTTCAATTCTGTTTGCTAAGTCAGTTTTAGGGACAAACTTCTCATGACTCTGAGGAAGGTAGAACTATAACTCTGATTTTACCTGAAGCATTTGTGGGGGGTTTGTGGCCATCTAGCCAGGAAGTATTAAGTGTCTTGAACTCAGGTCTTCCTGAGTTCAGGGCTGGTGCTCTGTCCAAGGTGTCACCTAGCTGCCCCCAGAAGCATTTGTTTTATCCCCCAAGTATTTGTTCAGAGCATGATACTGGGATCTAAGTCAGAAATTGTTAAAAAGGATAGTAAGGGTAGGGGTTCTGCTCCCCACTCTGTCCCACACATGTGTGAGTTGCCAGACAGAATGACCAGCCTTCTCAAACACTTGGGGACTCCTGTGGGTTTCCACAGTCACAGATTGTAATTCCCCTTTCTCATAGCTAGAAGACCTCGAGGTAACACTGGCAGATCACATCCTCAGGGTTTTGAAGCCAAACTTTGGGGCAGCTTGGGATGAGGTGGGAGAGGAATTTGAGAAGGAAGAAACCTTCACTTTATCTACCATCAAAACACTTGAAGGTAAGTTCCAGATCCTGAAGCAGCAGCTTCCTGATTTTTGTGTTGACACTGTACCACAATTGAGCATGGAGCCTGAAGTGTTCTCTCCCTCCCCTGCTTGGGAACAAGGCCTCCTGCAGAGCACATCTTGCACCCAGGTGCATGTTCCCTCTCTGTGATTGCGGCAAGAAGCTTTGTTGCTGGGTGGGGTGAGCAGAGAGGTGTCGGTTGGTGGTTATGTCTGGGCTTTTCTTACAGAGGCTGTTGGTAACATTGTCAAGTTCCTGGGGATGCAGCCCTGTGAGAGATCAGACAAAGTACCTGAGAACAAGAATGCTCACACATTGTTCCTTGCTGGTAAGCGCCTATCCCCAGAACAGGAGGGAGCTTGAGCCACGTATCTGATCAGTGCCCTCTTTACATGCTGACAGAGGTCCCTTTCCCAGAGGCCTCCCACCCCTCATTGGGAGTGTAGTATTGCATTTGAAGATTTATCTGCAAACAGAGTCTGCTTCAGTGCCCTGCTTACCAGCTGATCGCCACGTTTAGTGTCAACACTAGTCCCTTGGGATGCTCAGACAGCTGCTTTGCAGCTCTGGGTTTGGGGACTGTCCCCACCAACTGAAATTTCTCGTTGTTGATTGCTATTCTTGGCACAGCACTCAAGTAACTGTCAGAGAGGCCTTCTGTCGGCCTCATCAGTACCAATTTACTTGGACGGTAGTTTCATGTTTGTCCTTCTGTCATGTTTTATGCCCTAATGACATGGAATAGCAGTGTTGCCTTTCTAAAGGACTTTTTTCCCTCTTTCTAAAGGGCCTCCTTCCCTATCCCGATAACAAAGACTCACTTCTTTCTGCAGGAGTCTTCCGGGGTGGTCATGACATCCTTGTGCGCTCGAGGCTGGTCTTGACAGACACGGTAACAATGCAGGTTACAGCCAGAAGCACTGAGGAGCTCCCTGTTGACATCATCTTGGCATCTGTTGGCTAAAGAGTTATTCCTCTTGGGCTCAGCACCCTCTGACACTATGACTTCAATGCGGAGAGTGATCCAGGAGATTCCCCCTTCATATGGACACAGTGGAAACCTCCCTTTGGCAATCACTTCTTTATTAAAATTATACATTTCTGACTTTTTAAATTAGGTGATTTTGTTTTTAAGGCCCAAATGGTGCTTGTTTCAGCTTGTGCTGAAGCTTGCTATCCTACCTGTTGGCTGGCCTTCAGATGAATAAAATTACCACATACTATCTCTGAATTGTGTCCTTGAAGGAGTCCTTCGTGACTACATCATTCAGCAAGCAACGAATATCCACCCTGCCTATGTTACTCCTTAAAAAGAGCTTGTAGCCTTTTCTTGATAAAGTTTTCATACAAAAGAAATCCTCAAGAGACCCTAAAAACTAGCAATTTCATAGGCTGCTCATTAGATAATGAGAAAACCAAGAAGCAGTCATAATACAACCCCACTCTTGTGGGGTTTGTATTTTATTGTATTTTTCTTTTCATACTGCTATTTATTTAGGTGCTGATTATTTACAAGAACCTAGGTCCTCAATTTTGTCCACGGTTCTTCAATCTCAAGAGTTAGAAGGGACATCAGAAACCGTATGATTCTATCCATCCCTGAACATGGATCCCCTCTATGACACTCTTCCTCAGTGGTCTTCCAGTCTTTGCTTGTTAGATGCTCTCCAGGTGGGGCAGGACCCTACTCTCTCTCCCAAGGCAGCTCTTTCTCTTTTTGAAGCACCAGAACTCACCTCTTACCTGTGGATGGCCAGAACATTCAAAGCATATTAAAGATAGGAGAGTCAGGACGCACAAATTTAATTCAGAGTGAGGAGAATGATGTTTGTGAACAGAAGCTGCCCCCTCTCCTCTTATCCCATAAAGGAGAGCTTAACATGATGTTCCACCAAAGGCAGGTCTTATATATCACAAGTGGGCTGGATTATGTCATAATCATATTTTGGTCTTGAGTTAACTGCGGGAACAGCACTGTCTTAAGTCTTCTGTAGGGCACGGAACTTGAGTACTGTGACAGGAACAAAACTGCAGTGTCCATCAGTGACAAGAAACAAAGATGGTGAATATATGATGGATGGCCCTGGAAAATGGGGGGAACCATATTCCTCAGTAAATACCTGGTACTGGTCCAAACAATACACTTTGCCAGACGTTGATGCTATCCTAAATGCAAAGGATTATTGTTACGCCAATACAGATATAGCCTGCTGGCTGGGCCTTAGCTGGGAAATAAAATATTTCCAAAATACTTTGACATCTCCTTTCTGAAAGTCTGAAAGAATCCCCTGCTCTTATGGCTATAAAAGATAGGCAGGCATGTGTCGGGATATTTGCCCAGGGGTTTAGTTTCTTGAGGGGACCTCTCTGGGAAGTATTTAAACAGAAAAGGAGCCAAAAATGGCAGAGCAAAAAAAAATGTCAATTCAGTGCTTGAATCAGGGCCTTGGTGACTGGATATGTAAGAAAAGGGGAGGAAAAAAAACAAAAATTAGCACAGTAGATTCAGCTTCCATTCCAGAAATCCTGGGACAGCTGTCTCATTTGGATGTTAGCTGCTTCTGGGTCTGTCCACTCAAGAGTGGGGGCTTACTTCAGATGATCAGGATTTTCTTTTCTTACAATTCCCATAATTGCATTATTATATTAAATCAAGTACATCTCAAATTACTTAGAAGGTTCATGATAGACTTATTCTGAGAAGGGAAATTTACATATTCCCAAGAGAACCAAGAAAACTTAAAACATTAACATCAAGTCCCATCTTACAGAGGCACAAGCAAATTGAACGCTTAGCAAGGGGAGCAAAGTGGGAAGAAAAGGAGTTGGAGCCAAAACACAGCAGGCAGAACAGTTGCTTAGGGGACAGACCTTGAAGAAAGGAAAGTCTCAGATATTTCATGTTTCTATCTGGTTCCTAGACATCTTTTCCTTGCACAATATACTTTATTCTCAGGAAAATTCTAAAGGGGGTCTCTGTTTCTCTATAGGTTAGTGATAAAGTTTAAAAGTTTTACAATTTTGAAACTTAAGAGAATTTGTCTCTATACCATTGGCTGTTTCCATGCTTTTTAAAATTTTTATGAAGCAATTGGGGTTAAATGCCTTGCCCAGGGTCACACAGCCAAGAAATTTAAGTGTCTGAAGTCACATTCAAACTCAGTTCCTTCTGATTCTAGGGCTATTGCTTCTCCACCTAGCTGCCCCTGTTGTGTGTTTCTTTACCTAAATGCTGTACTTGATACAATGTTTGATAGGCCTTCACTTGTAAATATGTCTGGTTCTAGTGCTTTTTCTTGGGAAGCTCACTTAATGGCTTGTCCTGCCTTTTAAAATTATCAGATAGATACTTTAAAAATGGGAAAATACTTTCATTTTCTCTGCCATTATCAATATAATTTATGTGCAAAATCCAATTAATCCTTAATTAATAAAACCGTTATTATCAAAACATACTTAAAGCCTGAATTTCTATGATTTTGGAAGCCAGTAATATACATTTATATATAGTTTTTAGAGAAAACAGTTTAATCCTGTTGCTTTTTCCAACATTTACTATTCTGTTAAATTAGAAAACATTTACATTATATCTTTATCTTATTATCTTGTCTAATCATTTTCCTCTGTCGAGGATATGGCATCCCTATATTATAATTTAATTATAAATATAGGATAAAATTGTAAAATGTTCATACTTTAATCCTATTGTAATAACTCGTAGATGTTTCAGTTTCAATCTATTATTTAACAGATTTAGCATTGTACTTACAAAACTTCTTGATTATAGAATTTTGCTATTAAAGGAAAAACAGAAACATAATTATGGAGAAACACTCCCTTAGATCTATTAGGAAAAAAAAAAAACAATGATTGTAAGTGGGGTTAAGTCAAGAAGGCATGAGTTTAAATGTGGCTTCATACACTTAACATTTATTTAACTTATTTAACAGCTAGTAAGTTGTGGAATCCTGAGCAAGTTACTTAACCCCAGTGGGGGGAGGGGAAATTACCCATATTCTGGGACTTCAGATTTACAATAAATACCTAATCACCAATATGTTGAGGCCACATCTTATGCATCTTCATAATAGTCACTTTTTTCAAGAGAAAATCTGCTATTATAATAAATATTATTACAGGTAGTAGTCAAAATAGTATTGTTATTATTATCTGTTTATAACTAAACACATCTCATTAAACATTTAACAGTTTTCAAACCTCCAATTACATCCTTTTATTTTTTTATTTTTTTTCCTGAGGCAAGTTAAGTGACTTGCTCAGGGTCACATAGCTAGGAAGTGTGAAGTGTTAAGTGTCTGAGACCAGATTTGAACTCGGGTCCTTGTGAATTCAAGGCTGGTGCTCTATCCACTGAGCCACTTAGCTGCCCCTAATTATATCCTTTTAAAAGCCCAATTCATGTGGGATAACATTCAAATTAAAAACTACTTTATCTAACAGCATTTTTGTTTTATAATGGTCTCACATTTTATAACAAAAATTTATAAATACAATTTAGAAATACAATAACATAAAAAATAAATTTCAGGTGATAGCAATGTCCAAAGTATCATTTATAAAAATCATTGATGTTATTACTGTGTGGGATGTAGAAGACCCTTACCCAAAATGACTACTCAGAGATCGCTCAAAGTAGAAAGCAGAAAGGTTGTTTATTAATCTTCATAAGGATGAGCAGTTCTACCACAAGATAAGGGAAAGAGAAAGCTCGAGGTAAGAGGGCTAAAGAAGTAGTAAAGATCTACACCTTTTATACAAGAGATTACATCACAGTTAAGAGAGCATTGAGAAGAGGGGGAGGCCTCTAATTGGTTGTTGCTATCCGGAGAAATTGGAATGGAAGGTTTCTGTTTCCCCAAAATCACCTGATTTCTAGGAAATAGAAAATCAGGCCTTCAGGCTTTAGATAATCAAGCAGACAGTGTTTAAACTAATAGTCTAAATATTGATAAATGTCAAATACTGATAAATGTCATCAGCTCAGGTTAAGTAACTATGTTTATAGCTGGCCAAGGCTCAAGTAAATATGGGCCTGCACATACAATATTTATGCAGGTCATAGGGGAAACACAGAAATAATGAAAATAAAATACAGAAAAAGAATTCACACATTCCTATAAGTTCTTCACCTTATCTCTCTATTCCATACATTACCTTTTAAAAGGTATTTTAAAACCACTTCAAATGTATCAAATATGGGACAATTATATTCAATTGGAAAAATAATAATGTAATGCTTGTCACTGTATTAAGCACTTTACAAGTATATCATTTTGATATAACAACATTCATCATTATCTTTCTCTTTACATATCAGAAAACCGGATACAATAACGTCATAAATTACACAGCCAATACATTTCTGCAACTGGAATAGAGAAGGGTGAGATTACTCACTGGCAGAGGCTGTCTTGTTCCCCATCTCTTTTCTTTTCTAACCCAGACTATCAGGTCTATTTGTTTTTCCTCTACTTCTGTTAATAAAACTATTTTTACTTTCATTTCCTAGTTGTACATTTCAATTTTAAAATTCAGTTTTATTATTAAATTCTTTCCTAATCAATTATTCCCTGCTTCAGGAATAAATAGCAATTGTTCAATTAATAAACTTTTAATTTAGGTTCAAATATGGATACTGAAAACTGCTCTACTTTTACTCCTGAAACTAAGTTTCTGAGTGGAAAATCGTAATTTTTTTTTTAATCCAGTGTCCTCTAAAAGACCATCTCTTTCTCCCATGGTCCTACCTTTAAATTATCAAGCCCCTGACCTCCCTGTTCCTCATCAAAAGTTATGAGAGGGGCTACTTTTCCTTCCTCTTTTAATTTGAAGAGGAGAATTCCTTCTTGAAATGTCCAAATTTTCCACAATAAAAACTCTGCTTGAGTTAGAGGAATTATAATTGGGACTATCTCCTCCTACTCCCATCCATTCTCCTTTCAAAAGCCCTTCTCTTTTTCCCTTTCCTTTTCCACTTTCAATCCTACCTATCTAATCTCCTTTTTACTCCTTTTTGAGTTTAAACCCATTTTGTTAAAAAAAAAAAAAAAAAAAAAAAAAAAAGACTAATTATTACAGATCATTTCTATGTAACTACCTTATAGATTCCCAGTGAATCCATTCCTTGTTTGGGAACTATATAACCCAAACAAACTCTTTCTCTAGGATTGATGAATTTGCTCACAAAATGGTTTTAAGAAACCTGGCAAGTTTACAAATCCTAAAGAAAGGGGTTGAGCTTGCTGCTCTTGTCTGTTCATCCTAATTATTCTTGTTCTGACCTCCCACCCTACTCACATTCTGTGAATCAGAGAAGGAAGCAGTACAGCCTCAGATCTCAAAGCAAAATGCTCTAAAATGCCAAATCAATTCAAATAAGGTTTTCTCCCCCCTTAAATGCATAAATACATTATCAATTTTGGGTGTAGAATAATAACAATAACTCCAAATAATTTAGTTAACAATCTTGCAATTTTCATAATAGCCAAATTGTTTTAGCTGTAACTTCTTAATTCACAAAGGTGAAAATACCCAAATCTCTAACCTGAATTTATATTATAAAACATGAGTTTCTCTGTTGTGTTAGGGAAAAAACATAACAATTCTTATTATATATATTATTATATATAATATACACATTATATACACACACACATATTTCCACATTTATCATGTTGTACAAGAAAAATCAGATCAAAAAGAAAAAAATGAGAAAGAAAAATAGCAAGCAAGCAAACAACAAAAAAGGTGAAAATATTATATTGGGGTCCACATTCAGTACATATAGTCCTCTTTCTGGATTCGGGTGGCTCTATCAAGTCTATTGGAATTAGCCTAAATCACTGCTTTATTGAAAAGAGCTAATTTTATCAGAGTTGATCATCACATAATCTTGTTGCTGTGCACAGACATCACAGTTCCTATAAGTCTCTCCAGGCCTTTCTGAAATCATGCTGCTGGTTATTTCTTACAGAACAATAATATTCCATAACATTCATATACCATAACTTATTCAGCCATTTTTCAACTGATGGGCATCCACACAGTTTCCAGTTCCTTATCACTACAAAAAGAGTTACTACAAACATTTTTGCACATATAGGTTGTTTTCCCTTTTTATGATCTCTTTGGGATACAAACCTAGTAATGGCACTGCTGGGTCAAATGGTATGCACAGTTTGATAGCTCTTTGGCCATAGCTCCAAATAATGTTTGGATGAGTTCACAACTCCACCAACAGTGTATTAGTGTCCCAGTTTTCCCACATTCCCTCCAAAATTTATCTTTATCTTTTCCTGTTATCTTAGCCAAACTGAAAGGAGTGGAGTGCTAGCTCAGAGCTGAATATGACAATTCTTAAAATTGAGATACAACATAATCCATTACAAAAATGGATGAATTTTATGTAATTTACAATCAAGTTTCCCATTTTAACACGTCAATTTTAAAAGTTAAATTAAAATTAATCAGTTAATTTGTAAAATTCTACTATTCTAACTAGATGTTCCATTGAAAAAAATTACCTTTTGGTTGTTTCCTAGTTTCTTTTTGTGAGCCAGGAAAGAGTTAAGTGCCAGTTTTTACTTCAATATGCAGGCTATCACCTTGAATTTTTTGTTTTTACTGACACAGTCCCACAAGCCTGACTAATTTGATTTATCAAGCCTGATAATGTAGTTACAGACTACTTGCTGGGCAGAGTTTTTAAAAATGACAGCATACTGCTTTTGTTTTCCTAAGTGTCCAAATTTTCAAATTCCTTTCAGCCTTCTCTTTTCATTCTTTTTTCATTCTCTTTTTGAATTGAAGAGAATCTTCAATTCTCTTTTCATTCCTACATGCCCAAAGCCTCTCACTCACCCTTACACACATATATTCCCCTAGTGGACCCTAATCAAAGTCCCTGTAAAACTACACATTCCATTTCCATCCCATTCTGATCTGACACTTCTACCCTCTTCCACTTAGTTCCGTCAACACATCTCAAATAATACTTACTATACTGAGCACACCTTTATCTCTCTTTCCCATTCATCAGTCCTGGAAATCAAGGAAGGCGTGGGGTGATGGACTTAGAGAGAAAGAGAAACTGTCCTCCACTCTGATTCAGAACAGCTCTTACCAACTTCTTTTTATACTAACCTGTTTCGTCCATTGTAACTTAGCTGAGAGGAAGAGAAGTTCAGGGAAACATAAAGATGAGTCTGGACACACACACATAGAAAAAAAAAATGCAAAGAGAGACAGAGACTGAAAGAGACAGAGACAGAAAGAGAATAAAAAGCATGTGCATTTTAAATCTCTTCTCTTTCTAGTACAGGTGGTACCTTCTTGGTATTTCAATATATTTCTTCCAACATCCTCCTTTTCAAGAACTCTTCTGGAAGAATGTTTCTCACAGAATTTTCTTTCTCTTTTCTGATGCCTTGTTTTTCTAATTCTCCATCCTACTCCTTCTTCCCTAGAGTTTCTTGAGAGTATTCTATTTAATAAACCTGACAGGTTTTCCTGTGAGGATCTGTTCTACACTCCCATGCATTTATCTTCCACAGTCCTGTGATCCCACATCACCCTGATATTTACTCAACTGTAGATTTTGCAGAATTTTCACCCTTTCCCCCCACAAGATAAATACTTAAGTCCAATTGTCTTTGCCTTGGCATGTATACAAGCTTATGCAATGGCTATGGTCTTTTGTGCCTTTTCCAATTTTCAATTCACCCCTCCTTTTCAATCAATCTAAGGTCCCTGCACTCAGACACTAGAAGTGCTTATCCTCAATCCATAGCCTATTGAAATCAATAGGGTGCATTTCTTCAACCTTTGGTGGTGATCAGTCTTGATGCTTGGATCCTGGACGAGCCCCCAAAATTGTGCAAAATAAACCTCTTGAACTCAGAAAGAGGTGAAGTCAAAGTCTGTTTTATTACACATATGCAGAAGCGGGTGTGTCTTATTATAGAATAGGCACTCAGTAGGAGAGAGGAGGATCAAATGCTATAGCCCTATTCCTGCCTGCAACATTCCTCCTATTTTCTATTTTCTAGGTATTCCAGGAGGTACAACTTCCTTCTCCTTCTTCTATATACTTATCCCTAGTTATGTTCCCCCACCCAACATATATATTGCATGAAGTTAATATTCATAAAGCACTTAAGCATGTGTGCTATAACTAAGCTACAAACTTAACCCTACTTTCCTGTCTTCATGATCCTCAGGTAGTTTAGTCTAGTGTTAATTATAAATTGAAGATATAATATTTACAACAGGATGCTTTCTTCACAAGATGTTTCTCTTGCATATTTCTGTAGAAGCACAAGGTCTCATATCTCACACCTCTTTTCTTATAACTTACTCTCCCACAGAAAGCTTAAGGTGGTAATTAGTAAAATCAATAAATCTTTTCCAGTGTTCTAACTAAATTTTTAGAAATTTTTCTGGCTGACTGCATTTTAAATCTTTCAAGGTAATAGAATCTAACTAACACAAATATACTGTAGACATTCTGTGGAGACAAAGATACAAATACAAACAACAGAGTACAAAATTAAAATACCAAATACATAAGCAATTCTTATGCAAATTCGATTTATGCATGCATAAAATAAAACTACAATTTATAGCCAGACATGCATTTATAAAAGAAGAGGTGCATGCAAATGCCAATTTGTATGCAAAAACAGTCCTTAGCAAAGTGATCATGATCAAGAAAAGGGGACCTGGAGAATTCCTCACAAAGAAAGTTTTTTATTTCAGACTAAATTTATGTTTTTGTAACTTTCAATCATAGCTCTTACTTCTTCCCTCTGGGGACAAGCATAATTGCCCAATTCCTCTTTTAGGTGACAGCCCTTTTTGCAATCAAAGATTCTAACATTCTAAATCTCTAAACCATCTATTTTCCAGATTAATCATTTCTAACTCTTGTCAAATGATCCTCAAGTGGCACGATCTTGTAGAAAATAATGGCTGGAAATGTTGCTTCTGCATCAAGGGTTGGGGGCGGGGGAACACACCATATAACCTATTTGTAACCTTCTATGATCAAGCAAGGTGAATGTCAATGGAAGATGTAATTGGGATGAAGACTCATGCTCATGTAGAGGAATTAAGCGCTCTGGATTGGCTGTAACCTTTGTAGTACCGAGGGAATCAGGGAAAGGAATTGCTTTTCAGGACAGATACAAAAGTAAGACTTTGGCATTTTAAGAGTGTGCTTGTTTGGGACAACCATTCTTGCATGTTCATGAATAAAAATCTTTTTCATCAGTAAGTCTGCAGAGTTCTTGGTAAGAAGCTTGTCTCTTATAATATTAAGGTCATCCATCATGGCCATCTTCATTCCAGACATTGTTTGTCAGTGTATTTCCTAAAATGTGACACCTGAACACAATAATCCAGGTATGATCTGACCAGGGCAAATAAAGCAGAACTATTCCCTCCCTGGTCTTGTGCACTAACTTTTTGTCAAACTAAACCTGAGATTTCATTGTACCCCAATGAAGATATTCCCTTTTTCCAATGCTGATGGTCAAGTATTCCTTGTTAGTAATTAGATGATTGTCTTTTTTTTTTTTTTAAGAGTTGTCTTGTAATTATTGAGAAGTTCAGTAACTTGCTTAGAGATGTGTGTAGCAAGCCAGACTTTAACTCACCTTTCTGGTATAAGGCTGGCTCTCTCCACCCACTCCTCTCTTCTAATTGCCTCAATTTTACATTAGCTCATTTACTATCAGATTATACCATTAGCGACTGTTACGGATTTTGCAGTCCATTAAAACTCCCAGACACAGAAAAATGGTTAACTAGCTACTTGTGAGATTGATTATTTGTAAGACTTTAAACTTAAACTTCAATTTGGCTCACCTTTCTATTCTGCTCATCTATTTGGATTGTGATGATCATACCATATATTAGATCCCCTTTTATTTCTGAATCATCTGAAAACCCATAAGGATGTCATGAATATTCATTTAGGTAATTAATTTTAAAAATGCTAAACAGAACAAACACCTGTCCCTGGGGCCCTTCACTAATGACCTTCCTATTTTAATTCTAATCATTAACAACTATTTGGTTATCCACTCATTCAGCTAGTTCCAAACCCACCTAAGTACTGTAAAGTACATCATTTGAATATCATCACCAAGAATATCACTTGAAAAACTTTGTTAAATGTGGGTAAATTATATATATCACACCCTGCTTTGAACAGTTTCATCATCAAAAAACAAAACAAAACAAAAAAGAAAAAAACAAAACAACAAAGGAAATGAGGTTAGTCTGATGCTACAGCCTAAAACCTGAATCTGGTGATACCAGACTTCCCCTTCCAGGTCTTAAGCAGAAACCTCTGTGGAACTCATTGGCCAGTAAGGAAGTTGCTGCACGTGGACATTTGACTAATTGGTTTGGAAGTTCCTGGTGCTCAGCTAATCATGTTAAGTGCTGCTGAAAAATTAAAAAATATATATATATACAAGTACGAGCAGAACTGATGCTGCATCAAAAAGGACAAAGCTAGCCAATGCCTGTGCTGCCGTTACTATGGTTACTGAGCTCCAGAGTTTCCCAGAATCCTTTTCGTCTCTGAGCGAGGGAGCAGGATCATCCATTTGGAGCAATCAAGGATCTCGGTCCAGCCCTTCCCTTGTCAGGGAAATCCGGATCCCCGTACCTCGAAGGGATCAGCCCGGCTCCCCTTTTCTGTTCCGCACCGCTCTGGCCCTAGCCGAGAGGACCATCTCATTCCTGGCGGATTGTGGCCTGGTAAAGGGGGGAGCAGCGGGGGGGGGGGGGGAGGGGGAACGGGCGCAGGCTAGGGAGGACAGGGAGCGCCTCCCCCCACCCTTGTCCTCCCCGCCCCCACTCCTTGTCCTCCCCTCCCCCACTCTTTCTTATCCTCCTCTTCCCCTTCCATTCTTCTTTTTCTCCTCCTTCCTTCCCCTGCTCCGTTGGGTTCCCCTTTCCCCTTTTCCCCCCCTTCCGTCGTCTCCCCCTTGGCCCTCCCCCTCTTCCTTCGAGAGGTAGGCCGCAAAGCGGAACATGCGCAGCGAGGCGGAGAGGAACGTGACCGGGAGACAGGTGGCGGAACAGGGGGAGGGTAGGGTGCAGCACGTGACTGAGGGTGGGGAGAAGAGAGCGGAGCGCGGCGGGGGCGGGGCGAACCTCGTTTTCAACTCTGGGTGGAGGGGGTGGGGCTGTGCGTGGGAGGAGAGGCGAGAGGAGAAGAAGGGGGAGTCTCGGGGGTCCTGGCGCGCGCGCGGAGCGGAGAAGCGAAGGGAACGCGAGGTGAGGGGTCTCGGTGAGAGCTCCGGGCTTAATTGGGGAGGCGGAGCCCGGCGGGGAGCGGGGGCCTCCGCCGTATTCGGCGGGGAACCTTTTGTGGTGGAGGGGGGAGGGGCGAAGAAGGGCCGAACCGCCGCGGGGAGGGGGAGGGGCGCGCGCCCGAGCCTTTATCCAGCGCCTGCTGTGTGCAGGCTCTGTGCCTGAAGGATTTCTCCCTCTTTTCCCTCCGTCCGTGGGAGGCTCCGTGGGTGCTGTGATCCGCCTCGACTTATCGGGGAGAAAACTGAGGCAAGCAGAGACTAAGAAATTTGTCTTGGGTCTCACAGCTAATAAGCGTCTGAAGCGGGGTTTATTATCAGTAAATTTATTTATATAACCGGGCTCGTGTAGAAATTTCTCGAGTGAAAAGGGGTCTTTGGTGGAATAAATTTAAGAAGCCCATGTTAAGAGGAAGAGAAGATAAGACGGGGAGGGGGGGGCCGGAGGAGCCCCTGCCACAAGGGAGGGACCGAGGGAAAACCTTCGCTCTCGGAGGTAGCGGAACGAGAGCTCTAATGCTGGGTGGTGTTTCAGGGATGGCGAGCTCAGGGAAGGTAGAGGTGGAGTTTTCCCGCCCCCACTTTGCAAACAATTGACCTGGAGGCTGGAGAGTTCTGGATTCGAAGGCTACCAGTGACCCTCAGCTTGCTTCTTGCTCTATTTTCAAAATACACACAAAGATGATTTTTAAAATTAATTTTATAATTATAACATTTTTTTTGACAGTACATATGCATAGATAATTTTTTTTTTTACATTATCCCTTGTACTCCCTTCTGTTCTGAATTTTCCCCTCCTTCCCTCCACCCCTCCCCTAGATGGCAGGCATTCCCGTACATAGTAAATATCTTATGGTATATGCTTGGTTATAATATATATGTGCAGAACCGAATTTTGTTGTTGTTGCAAAGGAAGAATTGGATTCAGAAGGCAAAAATAACCTGGGGAGAAAAACAAAAAATGCTCACAGTTTACACTCATTTCCCAGTGTTCCTTTTCTGGGTGTAGCTGATTCTGTCCATCATTGATCAATTGGAATTGGATTAGCTCTTCTCTATGTCGAAGATATCCACTTCCATCAGCATACATCCTCGTACAGTATTGTTGTTGAAGTGTATAGTGATCTCCTGGTTCTGCTCATTTCACTCAGCATCAGTTGATGTAAGTCTCTCCAGGCCTCTCTGTATTCCTCCTGCTGGTCATTTCTTACAGAGCAATAATATTCCATAACCTTCATATACCATAATTTACCCAACCATTCTCCAGTTGATGGACATCCATTCATCTTCCAGTTTCTAGCCACTACAAAAAGAGCTGCCACAAACATTTTGGCACATACGGGTCTCTTTCCGCTCTTTAGTATTTCCTTGGGATATAAGCCCAGTAGTAGCGCTGCTGGGTCAAAGGATATGCACAGTTTGATAACTTTTTGGGCATAATTCCAGATTGCTCTCCAGAATGGCTGGATTCTTTCACAACTCCACCAACAATGTATCAGTGTCCCAGATTTTCCACATCCCCTCCAACATTCATCATTATTTGTTCCTGTCATCTTAGCCAATCTGACAGGTGTGTAGTGGTATCTCAGAGTTGTCTTAATTTGCATTTCTCTGATCAGTAGTGATTTGGAACACTCTTTCATGTGAGTGGAAATAGTTTCAATTTCATCATCTGAGAATTGTCTGTTCATATCCGCAAAGATGATTTTTAATATTCACGCTGGCAAAACCATGTGTCCCAAATCTTTTCTCCCTCCATTCCTCATCCAATATATGTTAAACACGTGAAATTCTTCTGTACAAATCTCCACTCTTCTCATGGACAGCATCTTTTTGATAGCAGTATTCCAGTCATGCTATTTGGCTACAAAACCTTCTACATTACAGTTTTTGAAGAAGCAGAATTTCAGATGACCCCAAAAAGCAACAGAGAGCCATATAGACTGCAGAAATGGCATAACATACAGTCACCCAGAAATTACATTATCCAAAAACGGGACGGGCCAGTCAGTTAGAAAGGCTGAGTGCTGCAGTGGCCTGTGGAACTATGGAAAGCCTTTTGTAGGTTTCATAGTGGGAACTGGACCAGGGTGACCCAGGAAAGGTGTTTGGAGGGGTTTCCACCTGCAACCCCAGAGAAGTGTGCATGCTACCTACCTCCAAGGACTGTGAGATGTCTGAGATATACAAATGTCTGCGATAATTTTACGTGATTTGACCTGTTCTTTGTTTTAAAGGGCTTTTCAAGCACTGCTAGAGGATGTGTGGCCGAACATCCTGCCACCTACCCGTAGAGACCATCAGGAGGGCATGTAGATACATTGACAGCTACGGACAAGAGCAGCTACCAGATTGGAAGGATGAACATAAGTACTTTCCCTCCTACAACAAGAGTCCCCAATCCAACAGCCCAGTGCTCGTATCTCGATTACATTTTGAAAAGGTAATTGCTTCTCCCCCCTTCCCCCTAGTTCTGTCTGGCATGTTAGATTTTATGATGTTCACTAGTTATGTTGTCTCATCCAGCTGACTTGGTTTAGAGATCTCAATTCAGAGTTCAGGCTTTCCCATATTAGAAAAGCCTTAGTCAGAAGCCAACAACTCACCAGTACCTGTACGTTAGAAGATAAATCAGTCAATATTTATTAAGTGCCTCCTGTGTGCCAGGCACTGTGCTAAATTCCAAACAATAGTAATAAGATGTATTTTCATTTAGATAGCTCATTCTTCATTTTGCATAGAACTTTTTTTTTGCTCTCATGTTTATTATTGTATTTGAATGTTTTGGAAGCAAATTTATATATCCAAAATCCTTTTTTTTTTTTTGTTTTTTTTTTTTGTTTTTTAATTTTATTTGGCATGTGTTGATTTGCGTTCAATCTCCATAATCCTTTTTATGGATGCAGATAGCATTTTCTGTCCAAAGTCTGTTGGGATTGCTTCAGCTCATTGAACCCCACTGGGAAGAAGAACCAAGTCTTTTATAGTTAATCGCACATTCTTGCTCTTATTGTGTACAAGGTATTCCTGGTTCTGCTTGTTTTGTTCAGCATCAGTTTATGTAAATCTTCCCAGGCCTTTCTAAAGTCAGCATGTTCATCATTTTTTGTAGAACAATGATATTAATTTGCCTTCATATACCACAGTTTATTTAGCCATTCCCTAATTGATGGGCAGCCACTCATTTTCCAATTCTTTGTTATCACAAAAATAAAGCTCTTTATTTTTAATATTTTTTGCATTTCATTATGATATATTAAATTAAAATAGGCAGCTCTAGCTCAGCATTCCAAAGTGTATTTATTTTACTTGTGGTTCTTGTGATCATTGTTTCTTGGGCCAGTTAAGAATTCTTTGATTTAAAAAAAAAAATTCTTTCATTTTTATTAGCACCTGAAGGATTTTGTGTGTGTGTGTGTGTGTGTGTATATATATACTGTAATACAATGATGTTTTAGGAGATAAATGCCAAATTATTATTCTGTGTCCCATAATGAACATGTGTTTAAAAAAATTCTAATTTTCTTTATTTGTAAAGAGTACACTCTCTTATTTGAATGGTATTGCAAAGTAATTTTACTTCATCTAATTTAGAAGTCATTTTATTAAGTCCATTTAAAAAGTTGAAACATTTTATCTTGACATGAGCTATTTTCCAATAAGCTTTTTGAAGACATCAAGCCCTTTTACAATAAACCCTTAAGAGAATTGTTTTATGGTATTCTAGAAAAGGCATCAGTATATCAAATTTACATTTCAGGGTTACATTAATTCAACAAGATAAAATCTCAATATAATTCTTCCTACCTGGGCAGATTTACATGCTGCTCGGTTCCTAGCCTTATTTACTCTTTCTCTTGCTATTTTAATAAGAATACCAGGGGCAACCTTGAAGAAATATGTCATCAAACATTCTGTTTGAGGGAAACCTGAAGCATGGAATATTGGAGGCAGTTAAGGACAAATTATCCTGCTTTATGGGAGTGTTTTCTGGTTTTTTTTCGGACCAGTTCTCTGAGCTACCTACTCGATCTTTCTTTCAAATGTTTCTTAGCCTAATTGGTGCTGTGGGCAGAGCAGGCAGACTGCAGATAAAAGGGAAGAGCAATATTTGGTGGTTTGAACTTACCAATGCTAATCTTAGATTCCAACAAAAGAACATTGAGGTTTTACCATGAGCCTCTGTATGTTCCAGGTCACAAATGAAAGATCAGTAGGAATTGACTCACTTTGATTCATATTTTAAGCTTTTAATGTTTACTATTAAAAAAGAGGTTTGCAAAGCTTAGGGCAAAATTAAAAAAATTTTAAGGGTTCGGTAGCTCAAATCAGTAGGGGTAGGCACAGATTGCAATATTTGCATTTGAAACTCCTGTATTTGAAATCAGTTCCTCTTTTATTTACCTGCTGCACTGCCCACACAGCTGTTCATATCATATGCTCAAAAGGGGAAGTGAAAAAAAGTATTTTCAGTATTTGTACCTTATAGTTTAAAGAGTAGCCAATTTTATTTAGCTGTTTCCTATTTGGTATCTCCAATGATATAACAGCATTAATAGTCGACTAAGATTAGCCTAGTATAATGACATAGATAAAAGTGAAAGCTCATAATGTGTTCTGTGCATAGATTTATAGTGAGTTAGCACTCAGATCCCTGAACTATTTTAGTCATAGTGGAGTGATAATTTTATCTCACAAATGTGTTTGGAAGTCATTGCAGTTTGACATTGTGTACCTAGGGCTATTAGTTCATTGGAAAAATAATTCTGGGTGTGAGATATGAAAGGAAGAAGTAAGAAGCATCCTGAAGAGCTGGACCATTGTTGCTTCCTGTTTGTTTGATCCTAAGCTAGTCAAAGATTTAAAGGGCCTCTCAAGTGTCTAGAGTTATGGGAAGCCTATAAATGGGAAAGGTAGAGGAAATATCTTCCTGGGAGTTCCTTATACTGATGTAATCACAAAGATCCAATTAAAAATAAGAAAGGAATTTCTCAAAAGAAAAGCTATAACTCAGAGCAGGACATTTTGATATAATTGAAATTGACCATGCTGAAGTCTTAAGGCTTGGAAAAGGTCTTTATCAATTTTCTTAAAGATAACTAATGTAATCCTTGACTTATATAAGCACTTAAAAAAAACTTGTTGAATAATTAATTTTCTTCTTCCTTAAATCTTTATCATTAAATATTTACTTTCTATCTCTTCAGGAGACAAGCTTCCTTTTTGTTTTGTTTTGTTTGTTTTTAATAGTATTTTATTTTTTCAAATACATGTAAAAATAGTTTTCAATATTCATTTTTATAAAACTTTGTTCTCAAGTTTTCTCCTTTTTTCCTTCCTCCTTCTCAAGACAGCATCTGTGGCCAATTTAATTTTCCAGAGTTCTCAGTCATTTGTCCACTTTGTCTTTGTAATAGACAGTGTAAGTCAAGTAGAAGGAGAAATTACATTTGAGTTTCTTTCTGTTCCTCTTAGTTAAGAACCCTTTGATCACCCATGTGTTTATTTCTATGACAGGATGCTGATCCTTGTGATCGGGTAATTGCTGCAATGCGCTGGGGCTTGATCCCATCTTGGGTCAGAGAGTCTGATGCTTCAAAGATACAGTTCAATACTAGCAACTGTCGAAGTGAAACTATGATGGAGAGACGGTCATATAAGGTAAGGATGGCTTGCTTAGGGTAAGAAGAAAATCCTCTTCATCTTTGTGTGTTCAAAAGCCATCTGTGACATCTGTATGCCCCAGAAATTGAGAATTCATCTTTAAAAGGCCACAGTCATCATCCTTTTCTGATTGTTTTCATTAACAAAAGCCTTTTTCACATGTTAAAATAAACTAGGTCGTTTTCTGCCTGGTCTGTTGAAGAGACCACATTCCGTATATTCCATTCTTTTTTCCTTTTTTTCCCCTCTGATCCCATCTCCCTATTGCTCTAGATTAGAATCCATCTGTTAAAATCACTTTGTACACCATCTATTTACATCCACCATATTGTCTAAGTGATCTTATAATTAAATTTCTTTCAGAAATTTCTTTTTTCCTTCCCCTCTCCTTTCTCACTCCACTAGATGTCCTATACCCAATTTTATAAGTCTCATGTGTGTGATTGATTGAAAAATGTTGTGAAGCACCATCCTAGGATCCTTTGTAAAGTAGAAGCCAATGTATAATTGTAACCAAAAATATTTTTGAGCTTCTAAAAACCTTTTGGAATACAATTAGTGTGTATTTTAACAAGTTCCTTTTCTTTTCTTTTTTTTTTTTATTAATTTTATAATTATAATTTTTTTGACAGTACATATGCATGGGTAATTTTTTTTTACAAGATTATTCCTTGTATTCACTTTTAACAAGTTTCTTTAAGAAAATCTTGCTAATGTATGAAATGTTTTGTACCAATTATATTGCCCCAAATAAGGAGGTGTTTCTGAAATGGAGTATGTTGGAGTTAGTTTGTGGTTACCAGAATTTGTAATGGGGAGAGAGAAAGATATCTAGAGATATAACATATTAAACAAAGGTACTTAAAAGTAAAATTAAAAGGAGCTTCTTGAAAGCCAGTTAAGAGAATAAGAGAATATCATTGACTCAGAAAGGTATAGATTTGGGATTATACAAAAAAAGAAACTGAAATATCTCTATACTTTGAATTAGAATAGTCTACTGCCAGGCACATACCTCTAACACGGCAGTAACAGGAAATAACAAAACATATACAACAAAATATTTGTAACAGTACTTTTTATGGAAGCCAAGAACTACAAATAAAGTAGATGCCCATTGTTTGGGAAATGGCTAAACAAATTGCAGTATATGAGCATACTGGAGTATTACTCCAGTAATGACTGCAACAATGTCAATGGTTATAGCAACAGCAAAATAATTAACTGCAGGGATCAAGCTTATCACCAAAGGGGAGCCATGAGAAGATACCTCCCCCTGTTTCATTGCATAGGTAAGAAACTATGGGCACAAGATACTACATATAATTTATGATTTGTGTGATGTGTTATTTCATATTGTTTTTACAAATTAGGTTGTAATTTTTTTCTTTTCTTTTTTCAAATTTCTTTTTACAAATTTTCTTATTAAAAAGCATGGATGTAGGATGAAAGAAACAGTGAAAATATAAGTGATATAACAGTGACATCAATAAACATGTATTTTTTTTTAAGTTAACAAGCTGAAGAAGTGAATAAAAAAAAAGGGACCTTTTGTTAGGTGGGAACAGTAAGTTACCCTTGAGGGTTGGGAGTTCAGAGACAATAGTCCTTGGCTAGAGGGGAGATAGTAATGTTTTTAAGGTTAAATGCCCAGACCTTTTTGTTGCATAATCTAGTTCAATAGATATTCTCTTCTAACCAATATGATTCAATGAATTTAATGTAGCAGCAGTATTGTTTTCCTCTGAAGCATGTAGCATCAGTTTTTGGGCCTTGTGCTGCTGCTGTTCTTTACAGAGGTAGAAAGAAGGTTGATTATATGTCTTTGCTTCATGTAACATGAAAGAGGAAGGATCTTGGGGTAATGAGCATGTCACACTATGCTTCTGTTTCCATAAATCACAAAAATGGTTCATTAGTAGGATGTCAAAATGAAATGACAAAATGTTGGCATTGTTTTGGTTCAAGGATCAAGGATTCGTTGCATTAATTGGTGTAATAAAATTTGCTGGCTTCTATAGCATCAGTTTTTTCTACTCTGTATTAGTGATCATTCCTTCTTTGTGGGTAGGTCTGTTTTTCTCTTCTCTGACCTAACAATAACTTTGACATTAATACGTTTTATTTTGTCTTCTCTCAGATACCCCTGGAAAAGGGCAGGCGATGTGTGGTGCTAGCAGATGGGTTTTTTGAGTGGCAGCAGTTTCGGGGGGAAAAGCAACCTTATTTCATCTACTTCCCTCAAATTAAGACAGAACAGGTATACTCATTAGGAAACATTTATTAAATAGCTATAATTAATGTGGAATAGTACACTGGTTCTAGGTAACTGAAACAATTTAATAAAGTGGTCATTTTTCCTTTTATGGAGCTTATCTACTAAGATAATGCATTAATACTTAATATAATTTAACGTTTTATTTTTTTACTGTGAACTTAAGATGAACAAATTTGAACATTTCAGTGTATAGAAGGAGGTCAGAAAATTTTTTTTGTTACATAGTTTTAGTATATGTTAAATTCATACGAGAGTAGCAACATATCATTTCCAGTCTATGGTTCCTTAAGAATGTTCAATGTCTTCTCTATATTTATTAATGATTTTTGATGCCTTTTTTTTTTCATTTTTCTTTGCATCATCAACTTCTATCTTCTATCTTCTATCTTCTTTCATCTATCTTCCTCCCCCTCTACCATACAACATAGAAACCCTCCCTTGTAACAGATAAGTCAAGCAAAAGAAATCAACATGTGGACCATGACTGAAAAAAAATATATATCTTTTTGTATTTCAAGTCCATCACCTCTCTGACAAGAGAAGTGGAAGCATATTTCATCATTAGTCTTTTGACACAATAGCATATTAAAAAGAAATTGAACCAGACAGTTCAGCAGTATTTTGTTAACATACTCATAAAACTGACAATGCTTAGTTTTCTTTTTGAACTGTTGAATTTCAGATTCATATATTTAGTTTGCTTTCATTTTCTTTTGGGAGCATTTACTCTCCTTCAGGTGGTGTCATTTTCTATTTTGAATTTCCTGTTGTTGGGGGGAGGGTTTCGATACCCACTGTCAGTAACTCCTCTGTTATATAACAAGAAGGGTAACCTAACTTGTAGAAACTGAGACAATTGTATAGAAAGATGATATATCACAAACCTTACTGTAATGAATATCTCCAAAGCTCTCCTGGAATCTCTTGCCTGTTATTGGCAAGTCCTTTTTTACTTTTTTACTATTTTTTATCTTTATGTTTTATATTTCTTTTAAGAACTTATATATTGTATACTACAGTTACTTGTGCATGTAGCATTCCTCTTATCTGAGCAGCTATGATATTACATTTATCTTTGTATCTCCTCCCTTGGTTAACAAAACACTTTACATATTGTTGGTATTGGGTAAATGTTTGCTAAATTGAATCTTCTGTTTTACTTTATAGTCTCTGTTCAACAAGTGTTTGGGTACTTGCCTCTATGTATTACATAAGCAGACAAAAGTAATTTAGTATCATTTTTATAGTTAGCAGCTTTGAGGGTTTGCAACTTGCTCATATACTTGAAGTCATTACCAGAAGTGGGACTAAAATATTGGGTTTTTTATTTCCTCACTTCAGTGGTATTATTAGACTTATTATCAACATTGTGGCTGTTTTTCTTATTTGAAACAAATAAAATCACTGGTGCTCTGGCCTTACTATCTAATAGGACAGACTTTTTTTCCCCCAGAATCTTCTAATCAGACTAAAGACTCCACCTTAATGTCTTCAAGAATACTCAAAGACTAAAAGAAAAAATAGTTCAAAACATTGCCCATGCATCACTTAATTTGCTCAATTTTTTTTTCCTAGGATGTAGTATTGTAAACTGTAGGTTATGGATGATAATTCCATTTAAAATAATTAATAGTTAGGAAGCATCAAGGCTTATTCCTGTTAAAGTCACAATTTACTTTATGGTCATAGGGGCCCTTCCACTTAAATTCCTTTTTAGCTGCAAACTTGGTGATGCCTGTCTAGAGAAATTTTTGGCTTACTTCCTCTTCCAAAAAGGATGAGGATGGGCTGCTCATCCACCAAGATATCAGTATTGAACATTATTTGGGAAGCCATGTACCTTCCCTTTCCCAGTCCTCCTAATTGCCCCATTGTCCACCAGGCACTGGATGGCTGAAACATAGAAACCATCCCTTCCCTCTCCCCCTCCTCCAGCTCAAGGAGGTATCCCAGAGCCCCACTTCACCCTGACCCTGGAGTACATTCACCTCTTGTTCAGGGACTGTCTGCCCTGCCATTGCTTCTCAGGAACCTTCATCTGCCCTTTTGAACCTGAGTACCACCTGGCCTTTGCATTTTCCATGAACTGAACTCTCCTTTATATATTGTCTTCCCCAATTTGTCTTTTTCCTCCTTAAGAACAGTGATAATATTTTCTGTTTGCATTCATATGATGTTTGGCATATAGTAAATGCTTAATTAATGCTTTTATATTCCGTTGTCTTTTAATACATATTTACTATATGTGTACAAATAAGCATGACAGTCAAACTGAGTTTTCTACATTTATAATCTTGGGAATAAATATCCAGGGCTTTTAATTCTAAATATGAGCTCTTCTATGTATTATTATTATTATTACTAGTTATTATTTGTGGAAATAAAAGAATAAATGGAAAACAGACATGGGCTGAATTCTTCTGGAATGTTTCCCTTGTTTTAGTTTAAAGATTTTGTTTTTATGGACAGAAAGAAAAAGTATGGTTCTGGTATCTGCTTGTCTTTTGTTTCCAGTCATTCTTCAGCCGCTCAGTAGAAGAGGAAGTTTGGGATGACTGGAGGATGCTAACAATGGCTGGAATCTTTGACCGTTGGGAACCACCAAATGGAGGAGAGCCCCTCTACTCTTACACTATTATCACAGTGGATTCCTGCAAAGCTTTAAGTGACATTCATCACAGGCAAGTGAAAAGATACAATGAAGCATCTTCAGGTAGAGACCAAAAGTATCAGGGAGTTCTTTTTTTTCGTCTAGCCACAAGAGTCATCATTTAAAAAAAATTTTTTTCTGTTTTCTAAAGGGCTACAGAAAAAGAAAAAGGAAATAGAACTGGGAGTTGGGCTGGAGATCTAGTCCTGACTTCATCATTGATGCATTTTTGTGACATTGAACAATCTCTTTTCCTTTCTGGAGCTCATTTTATCTTTTCTGCTACGATGGTTAATGAAGTCATACTTGATTTAATAAGCAAGTTGCCTCACTACCTTCCATTTAGCATAAGCTAGAATTATTTACTTGATCCTTCTTTACAAATGCATTGATTTTCTGTAGTATCCTTTGAATTGACTGTTAATGTATTCATGTTGTCCATGCCATTAGACTTTGTTATAGCAAGTATTAAAATGTGGTTCATCTTTTTATTTTTTTTCCTTTCCCTTGCAAATATTTGAGTAGTTCTTTAAAAGATTCCATTGTCCTGTCTTCCCCTCTCTTTACCATTTGCCGTTCTGGTTAGGATGCCTGCTTTACTGGATGGTGAGGAAGCAATTGCTAAATGGCTGGATTTTGGTGAGGTCCCAATTCAGGAAGCTTTGAAGGTGATTCATCCTGTAGAGAATATTGAGTTCCATCCAGTTTCTACTGTGGTGAACAACTCCCTGAACAATACACCCCAGTGTCTTGAACCTGTTGAGATCGAGGAGGTAAGAGTAATTGAGCCTGAGAATAGGCAGCCATGTAAATATTGTATGTCAGAGTATTTTCATTTCAGAAATGTGCTCCTTTATTAGGAGCCCTCACTTTGTATAACCACCTAAAATTACTATATTTCTTATGAGTGGCACAGTACCCTTGTAAGTAGAGGCAAGGAGTAAGAATATTAGTTTATAATTCTGTCTTTATCCTGAAAATTAATAAAATAAGCTCTGAGCTAATGAAATTCAGTAAGAGGCCCAGAGTTAGGAATGTGAGGTCAGACAGGGATCTCAGAGATCTCAGGGGAGAGTGTCTCCAGAGTTTTAAGATTAGTGGGGATGAGGTTGCTATGGGTGGAGGTCAGAGGGCTTCTGGCCATTAGCCACCCAGGAGCAGAGTCTATGGCTTTTATGGAGTTAAGGTGAGAATGATGGCCAGAATCCAGTCAGCATTGTGAGGAGATGGCTAGGAGCTGATTGGAGAAATTGCTGACAAAGGAAAGATGATTTGAGTCAGGTGCAAGGTGCCGTTAACTAAGTCACTGCCAGGTGCCACAGATCCTCATCACCTCTGCTTAAGTGATGCTGTTTGGGCTGCATGGAGCACAGGATGTGACTGGGTTTTGCTTTGTCCTTGCAGATGCCCTACGTTAGTCCTAGCCGTCGGAAGATGTTGCCAAAATCTCCCCTAAAGGAAGACCCTGATCCTCCCAAAAGGTCCAGGGAGTCTGGGCGGAAGAGTCCTTCCAGGAGGGGCAGTGCAGAGTTAATGGAGCGGTGGCTGAACAAGTATGAAGCTGGCCAAAACAAGAGACCCAAGATTTAATACAGCAAACATAGGGAGCCTCCCTCTGTCGGCATAGAAGGGTGACGGAGATCTCCTTTAGCTCCCCTGATTTTTAACTCTTCCTTGTCAAGGTGTCTGCTCCAGGGTTTCCCATTTTGCAGCTTTTGTGCCCACCTCTTCTCCCTCTGTAGTCCAGGCGCTAAAAATGGCCATACTGGGCTAGGAAGAGCTTTTCTTGCTCTGATTGGTGTTCTTGCCCCCACAACTGCAACCTACTATGTGTATGTATTTTTTTATTTACAAAGTCAGGGTAGGAAAAAAGGCAACTGTTGAAACCAAATTTAACTCTTGAATTGTCTTAAATTTTGTTACATGGAATGCCTAATGTCTCTTTAATAAGGCCACTGTACTTGAAATTTTCTCCTGTTTTTCATCCTTTGGGTTTCATATTCAGCTATTTTCTTCAATTTGTTTATGTGAATTTGACAAAATGAGTGGCACAATGAGGTCATGAATTGTAGGCTTTCATGGTTGTGCATCCGGTGATGGGCGGAGCTTGATATAAAAATCTGTATCTCAGGAATGTGCAGTTAGTTTTTCAGTAGACTTATGGGACCAGAACCATTGTGTTTGTCTCTGAGGCATTAAGATATTTTATCTGTGCCCAGTAGGCTCCATGAAGCTTTCTGCTGATTCATTGGGACAAGGTTCAAGGGAGAAAAGTCATTCCCAATGAACCTGGTTCACAGAAGAGGGGCATTGTTTATGACACTCTCCTGAGATGAGGGTGGTGTAGGGTTAGGACTCTTACTGAGGGAAAGTGACAATTCAAAATTAGTTCATCAAGCTTGTGAGGTGTTTCTTTAATCTTTAGAGTGTTTTGGTTGGGACAGATTTTTACAGTTCTGAGTGTGATGTTGGAAGGGGAGCTATGAAGGAGGGTAGGAGTAACACTTGTTTTCCTGTCAGTGGTATTCCACTCAGCTTCTGAACAACTGAACATATCTGGGTGGGTTGCACTGTTCAGTCTCTATATGGAAATCAGTGATCTGGAAATAATAAAAGAAATTCTTGGTGGCTCCTTGTCAAGTTTTTTTTTTTTTTTTTTTAACTTTTTCTCTTTATGTGCTTAGCAAATACTATTACTTGACAATTATGTAACACGAGTCAGGACACCCACATTTATCCTAGTAGATGGCAGCTATCGTGTAAAGGCTATCAACAAATTGCCCTTTTATTCCTCAGTAACAGTAGGAAGAAATATATAGTACATGAGGAACACTGCCTTGAGTCACAGGACCTATGATCAGATGAAGGATTCTAAAAAGCATTGTATTATCTTTAAACCTGAGAAGGCACTAAATCTTTCTAGGCCTCTGTTTCTTCATCTGTAAAATGAAATTGTCTTAAATGCTTCTGAGGTCCCTTCCAACTCCACATCTGTGATCTTATAAAATGCAGCAAATATATTAAAAACTTCATAGACAAAAGACCCTTAGCCTTGTGCTATATATACCCTGGGCAATATTAAAAGCAAAAAAGGTCTCTGTGACAGAAGTTTATAGCCTTTTTTTTTTCTTATAGCTTTTTAAAGAAAAATAACAAATAACAAAATTTATTCACATCAGATTTCAATCTAATCAAAATTTAATCAGCCACTAAGATTCATTCAACTTACTTTCATTGTGTGCAAAACATAGTATTAGACATAGCTCTAGACTTTATGTAACTTGATCTATAATTTTTTCTCAATATACAACCCTACCCCCAAAAGAATCTTTTCTGTTACTAAGAAGTCAAGCCAATTGACAAAGTTAATCACATCTGTCACTTGGTGTCCAATGTTGTAACATTTGTTCAATCATTTCCAACTCTTCATGACTTTGTGTTACATTCTGCAGTTCATTTTACAGATGAGGAAACTGAGGAAAACAGAGTTAAGTGACTTGTCCAGGATCACAAAGCTAGTAAATAAGTGTCTGAGGCTGGACTTAAGCTCAGGAAGATGATATTCTGACTGCATTCCATGAACTCTATCCACTTACATGTAACCTGTAAACATTAGGTATTCATCACCTTAAGGATCTAATCTTAGTAATTGTATTTACATTGTCAGTTGTCTTATTCTTATTTAGACTTTCGTAGTTATTTAATGCATTTTTTTTAGGTTCTATTCACTGTTCAGTTCTTACAGGACAACATTTTTCTTTTTTTCCTGAAATCCCCAGTGAAGGTAACTGGTTAATCCAGTGGCCTCTTATTAAAGACCTTGTATGTGTCAGGAACTGTGCTAAACTCTTATCATTATCTTATTTGATTTTTCTGTAGTTTTGACACTTTGGAGCACTTCCTGGATATATTTTTGTCTTCCATGACACTGCTTTATCCTGGTTCTCTGACTGAAACACTCCCATTACCCAATACCAGTAAATACCACTTTTTCTCTACACTTTCTTGGTGATCTCATCTGTTTAATTTATGTCATTGGGGAAATGTGTGAGGAAAAAAAGATGGGCTGGTCACACACTGAAAGCAAAAGCGGTCTATTAATAGTCTGTCAATATTGTGAAACTGAAATAGGCCCTCAGATTCTGTTCTGCATCTTATCCAGACCAAGGAGACCACATAGATTCATATTGTTTTGAGTAGGTCAATTTCTGTAATCCTAATCTTTTTGCAAAATTTATCCCAAATTACCACATGCTCTTGTGACATCTCCACTTGGATGTCCCCATGGGGTTTTCAACTATGCCTAAAACAAAGATCTTCATGTCCAGAGCAGCACCTTCTCTACACAGTCCCGTTTCTGTTGAAAGCACCTCTTTCCAAGGTCTGAATCCCCAGATATTCCATACTTCCCTCACTCTAAGGCCACCAATCCCTTCTGAAATCTTTGCTAGCAACTGAGGCAAGTGATTGCAATTGGCCACCAATAGGTCCCACGCTAAGCCCCATTTGGTCATTGGGTCCTATCAAACTCAGATTGAGTGTAAACAGCCTGAATTTCTGCTTTAGCCAGAAACCCCAAGGGTCTTCCCTTCCCAGATTCATTAAGGTTTTTTTGTTGTTCCTTTTTTGACTAGGTGAAAGAGGAGATTCTTTGCCTCAAATCCTACCTAGCTTTAATCACTGATTGGGTGCAGCCTCAGTCAAACTGAGTTTTAAAAGACCATGGTTTCCCATTGCAACCAGGGCCATCTCTAGTCTCCCTGATCTGGATCTGGCCACTGGACCCAGAAGGCCCCAGAGGGGAAAGTGAGGCAAGTGACCTTGCCCAGCTCTCCTTCCTTTAAATCCAACTCGATTGCCAGTCATGGCGTCACCTCCTTGATGTCCTGGCTCTCTTGGAGAAGGAAAGACAGGCAACTGAACCAGATTGGTAAATTTTTGTGAGTGCTTTTGGGGAGAGCCCCGCCCTCATCTTCTCCTTGGCCTTCCTGTGGGCCCCAGCTAAAACGCGACCTTCTTTAGGGAGCTTTGCCCGATCCCTCTTAATCCCAAAGAGATGCTTCTCTTTGGGGATTATTTCTCATTTAGCCTCGTTTGCACGTTGTCTCCGGTCCAGTGAATTGAAAGGCAGGAATCGCCTTTCACCCTTCTCTCCCCAGCACTTTGCAGTGCCCTGCGCAGAGCAGGCACTCATTGCTTGGCTGAAAAGGGGCACTGGGCCGGAGACTTTGCCGGGCCCTCTCCCAAGCAGCGTGACTATCGTGGGGACATCCTTTGGCCTTTGTAAACCGACAACCCGATCATCGTCTTTCGAGGAATCTCACCCCACACAGGTGACTACCGTTCGGGGGTAACCAGAGAAGGTGCCCCCCTAGGAGAAAAGGGGGGTACCGGCGTCGGCTGGGGCCACCTTCTGTGCCCCCTGTCCCAGGTCGGATGGGTGATGTTGCTACTGTAGCTGGGGAGAACTCTTCGCTAGGTACGGCCTTTCTCACCCTTCCCTTAGAGAAAAAGACTACCTAGACTGGGACAGTGGGTACGCCTCGGCGTTTAAATTGGCTGCGAGACGAACCAGAGCGGAGGGGACCTCCAGATCCCCGCTCGAAGCTTACCACTGTGACAGCCCGGGGTGGGGGCGGGGCTCCCGGGCCTGGATAAGGCTCTCCTGTAGGCTCCTGCGCTGTGGGGAGCTCTGGGCTGCCGAACTGCGGGGGCTCTGGGCTACCGAACTGTGGGGGCTCTGGGCTACCGAACTGCGGGGGCTCTGAGCTACCGAACTGCGGGGGGCTGCAGGGAGCTCTGGGCTGCCGAACTGCGGGGGCTCTGGGCTACCGAACTGTGGGGGCTCTGGGCTACCGAACTGCGGGGGCTCTGAGCTACCGAACTGCGGGGGGCTGCAGGGAGCTCTGGGCTACCGAACTGCGGGGGCTCTGGGCTACCGAACTGCGGGGGGCTGCAGGGAGCTCTGGGCTGCCGAGCTGAGGGGGCTCTGGGCTGCCGAGCTGCGGGGGCTCTGGGCTACCGAACTGCGGGGGGCTGCAGGGAGCTCTGGGCTGCCGAGCTGAGGGGGCTCGGGGCTGCCGAGCTGCGGGGGGCTGCAGGGAGCTCTGAGCTGCCGAGCTGCGGGGGGCTGCAGGGAGCTCTGAGCTGCCGAGCTGAGGGGGCTCGGGGCTGCCGAGCTGCGGGGGGCTGCAGGGAGCTCTGGGCTGCCGAGCTGCGGGGGGCTGCAGGGAGCTCTGAGCTGCCGAGCTGAGGGGGCTCGGGGCTGCCGAGCTGCGGGGGGCTGCAGGGAGCTCTGGGCTGCCGAGCTGCGGGGGCTGCGGGGGCTCGGGGCTGCCGAACTACTTTGGCTCTGGCCTCCCCCTGCGCAGGCTTGCTCGGGGCGGGAGAGGACTACAGACGGACCAGCACCTTCCCGAACTTCTAAAGGAAGGGGGCGGGATGCTCCAAGCAGGGAGGTCCCAGTAGAGCAGGCGGGGAAGCTGTTTGGAGTTTTGCCGGGTTCTGCTGGCGTTCTCCGAACCTCCAAGCAGCAGGGGATGAAACTCGCCGAGGAGCGCCCCTGCACCCTGGGGAAAGACTTGCTTACAGAGCCTGCTGTCTTCCCACATCCTGCTCCCTCCCCCCCTCCCCCCCCCCCCGTCTCCGAGCATCCCGTGCCCCCTTCTCTCGGGTCATCCATCAGCTCGGGCTCCTGCCCCGCTCTAGCCGCTGCTCCATTCGCTCAATGACCAAACTGGAGCCCAATAAGCACGAGAGAAACCCGAGGCCGTTCTCCGAAGCCGGGGCGAGTGTGCTCGCAGGCCTATGCAAATCGCGGATCGGAAGACGCTCCAATCGGAGCGCAGCTCGGAACCCGTGGCGGCCAATGGGAAGTGAGAAGCGGCCGGGTCTTTATTTATATTTGCCAGCCCCGCCCAGGCTCTGCCAGCTCTTCCCCGGCGCCGTCGCTCCCGCCGCGGGCGTGCAGCTCTCTGCCCAGCGGCCTCTGCAGCTCCCGGGCGCGGAGCGAGGGAGGCGGCGCGGCGAGTCCCGGAGGAGCAGGAGGCTCCGGCGCGCGGAGCCCGGGCCTCGCCGCTGACCGCGGCGCCTTGTCCCTTCGCAGGTCGTCTCTCCTCCCGCCATGTCCGGCCGAGGGAAGTCGGGAGGCAAAGTCCGGGCCAAGGCCAAGTCGCGCTCGTCCCGCGCGGGGCTGCAGTTCCCCGTGGGCCGCGTCCACCGCCTTCTGCGCAAGGGCAACTACGCGGAGCGCGTGGGGGCGGGCGCGCCGGTGTACCTGGCGGCGGTGCTGGAGTACCTGTCGGCCGAGATCCTGGAGCTGGCGGGCAACGCGGCCCGCGACAACAAGAAGACGCGCATCATCCCGAGGCACCTGCAGCTCGCCATCCGCAACGACGAGGAGCTCAACAAGCTGCTGGGCGGAGTGACCATCGCCCAGGGCGGCGTCCTGCCCAACATCCAGGCCGTGCTGCTGCCCAAGAAGACCCAGAGCTCCAAGAAGTGAGGCGCCGCCCTCGGGGGGAGCGCAGCTGGGGGCGGGAGCTCGGCGCGCCGGGGACCGGAGCTGTCTGCATCCATCCGGCCCTGGGCCCAGCCGGGAGGAGCGGGCGAGGGGCGTCCCTTTCGCAGGGGCGGCCGGGGTGGGCTGTGGCTTGAGACTGCGTCTAGAAGGCTGGACTGTGTTCTCCGGTGCGCTCCTGGGAAGCGCCCCCCGATGCAGCGCTAGGGGCTGCGGGGCCAAGATGTCTCCCTGTGCTACCTTGGGGCGTAGATGCCCTTTCCCCTGTAGATGAGCTCGCCCCGGAGCTGACCCACGAAGTGCACCTGAGGGGACCGGGTTAGGAGCGGACTAGACGGGATGCGAGAGGTGACCCCTCTCCTACACTTCCCCCCCCTAAAAAAAACCCTGCTTTTGGGGAGCTCCCCATATTTCCTATTGGTGGGTGGAATCTGTATTTATTTATTAACTTGTACGGGCGGAGTCACTTTAATTGGTGGGGGGTGGGGCGGGGATGTGCTCTGACTTTGTCCTTTTGGTTCCCAAAATAAACAGCTCTACGGTGGCGTCACCGCTACCCTCCCTTCCTCCGTGCTCTGCCTCGGTGTTTCCTTTCTAGAAGCTGGCGGTCAGGCGGGAGAGGACCCGGAGGGGGAGGGGGGGTGACAGCTCCCTGGGCTTTGGGGGGGCACTGGCTGTGCCTGCGGATCGGGCCAGGGCTCGGGAAAGAAGGCTCATTCTGCTGTCCTTTCTCCTCTCCTGCCTCTGTCACTGAGGTTTCCCCTCCGGGGTTGTGTGAGGAGCCATAGAGAGAGGCAGGCCCAGATCATGGGTACCGGGCAGACTGAGATGTCAGGCATCTGAGTGCTTGGAAAGACCGGTGACTAGCGGGTCTGGACCCCGGCCTTGCTCCTTACTTCCCATAATCCTCCAGGCTTTGAAATCTAGAACTGGAAAGGACCTTAGGTCGGTAGAGCCGTGGCAAAGAGCCCTGGCCACTGCGTCCGGTTGGATTTTGGCTCTGCTGCAGCGAGGACCTTGGACAGGTACCTTCCCTCGTGGACCAAACTGATTCCTCTTCAGCAGAGCCAGAGGTTACACGATCTCTGTCGATTTAATTTAGATAGGAAAAGGCTGGGACCTGATATTGGGACAGTCAGCCCAGTTTTCACAGAGCTGGGAAAGTTCTTTTCTCCAGGAGTGGCAAACTAAGTTAAGAAGGGGCTGAGGGTTGTGGTGGTCTGGAACAAATGCAGGCAACAAGTCAAGATAGCAGAGTGGCCCAAGAGAGAGCCACGGACCTGGCCTCAGGAAGACCCCAGTTTAAAGGTGGCCAGATGTTTGGTCCTGGACAAATCTCTCAATTGCTATTAGTCTCAGTTTCCTCATCTGTAAAATGGAGGTAATAATCGCTCTGACCTCTCTTTGGGTTCTCGGGAAGAAAAAATGAGATCCTCTTTGTAAAGCACTTTGCACAACTAAAAGTGCTAAAGAAATGCTAGCTATGATTATCCTCCTGTTCTTTTGCTTCTTGGACTGCCAAGGTCCACTCTCCCTACCCTCTAGCTCTTCCAAAACTGAAACCCTCAGAAACAACCAAACTCTTACCTCCCGTTCTTCAGCAGGGTTCTGGGAAATGAAGCTGTTCCAGTTGAAATTCAATAAATATTTATTTATTAAGCACATTCTGTATGCAGAACAGTAATGCAGATTCTGGGGACTAGAGTCAAACAGAGTTTGGAAAAAGAGGCAGATTCCTATTTTCTGGTACTTACAGACTCAATAAAAGATCTAAGGCAGACTAAACTACATGAGATAGAGAAGTCCAGAGTATGAAGTGAGGTGTAGATAGGGAAAGGATTTCAAGGATGGCTTCCTGAGGATGTGTCATTGGAATTGGGCTTTCAAAGGACTTAAGTTTTCTGTTGTCATTATCTATTATTAACTACTCAAATATAATTTGTTTCCTCTATGATCCTACTTATTCATTTTATGCATTTAAAAACTTTATTCTGAGAAAGGGGTCCATGATACAAAGGTGAGGACCCTCTGTTTTAAAGAAAAAATAGGTACTCGGGGGAGGTTTAGGGAGGCTGTGAAAAATTTGGAGAGCAGTCTTAGCAAAGGCAAGGGGACCTGAAGTGGAGGTGGGGGGTAATCTCATTTGACTGGGCTCTTTGTGTGTGAAGGGTGTATTAATATGTCAGCCTGTAGAAAACCTGGAATTTCATGCAAGCTTTGGGCTAAATGATCTCTGGAGTCCCTTTCAGCTCACATTCTATAGACATCAGCTTTAGAGTTTTTACAGAAAAATAACATGAGATATTATGGGGTCAAGGGGGGAATGGTTGTTTAACTATTGGAAGATTCCTGAAAAGCATCTGGTGGGATTTCAAGAATTATTTTAGGAATATTACCATAAAGTCCATAAAGGTGCCAGCCATGTTACCCTCTCACTCCCTCCTCCTACCTAATTAATGAGGACAGAGTTCAGGTGTAGGAACCTCTTTATTTCCCAAACAGCCCAACTGGTTGCCCTGCCCTACTTCCATGTCTTTGCACAGTTCCTGTAGTATCTCTTTGCTGCCATATCTTGGAATCTTTAACTGCTGTCATCTCCTTCTTTCAGTTGTTAGGATCGCCCCCTCTATCACTTGACATTTATATATCTACTTATGTTTGAACCTATGGTAGCCCTTCACTAGAATTTAAACTCATAAAGGGCAGGGACCATTCCTCATTTCGTACTTCAATCCTCATTGCCTAGCACTGTTCCTGACCACATAGTAGGCATTTCGTAAAGATGTGTTAATTGACTCATGGAACTCTGTGCTCCCCAGTTTTTTTCATTTTTCATTCTATATTCTCTTTGTGTACAAATCTTACCTCTTTACTAGACTTATTTCCTTATGGATGGATTTTTTCACCTTTTGTGCTCCCCATTCCCAATAGAGCATCTTAGCAGATTTTTAATGTTTGTTGAATGTCACTGAAAGGATGAAAGTCTATAAAATCTGAAGTTTTCATGAGAAGAGGAAGGCAGCTGTAGAAACCAGTTGGCTGATCAGGGAGCTCTCTAATGAGCTTATTTTAGGATATAAGGGAAATGTAAACAAGAATAGCTTTTTTTTTTTTTTAATGGCATATGAGAATAGTATTTAAAAGTCTAAAGCAAATAATTCAATTAAAGAAATATTCATTAAATGCCTACTGTTTGCAAAGCACTGAGGATGCAAAAACCCAAAGTAAACATTTTGTGCCCTCATGGGGGCTATATGGCAGGAAGATGAATAACATAGGAGGCAACCTGTACATAGATATCTTCATGCAAAATACATACTAAATAAATTTTAAAATGTTAAGACAAGAAGGGCTCTTCTCTAGCTATGTTGAGCAAGAAGAACAACAGACCCATTTGCTTGGGACAGATGGTGTAATAGAATGTTTGTTGAGCAAGTGAACATATGAAGAGAGAAAATAGACCTACTTAACTGCTATTCTTCTGGCTCCTCCAGAGAAGAGAATGATTTTCCATCTGAAAAGGCTTTGTACTGGTAGAATGTAAGGCATTTAGGGCAAAGACTCTTCATTTTTCTTTTCATTTCCCCAGCCACCTAGCCCAGTGCCTAAAATATATGGGTTCTTAAAGAGGGATGGAATGGAGACCCTCCAAAAAGATGAGAAAATAATTGTAATTCACATTGATATAGTATTTACATTTACAAGGTGCTTTTCTTTTAAATGAGAAGAAACTGAGGAATGGAGAGATTGCAATTTGCCCATGGTCACATGGTTAACAATTAGTAAATTGGGAACTCAGATCTTCACTTCTGACTCCTAGATTAAGGTTCATTAATTTCCTATGCCCATCTTTCTCCCTACACATGTAAGAAAGCACCTAGCTATAAATGTCTAATCCTTGTCCAATCACATTACAGAGTACTGAAGAATCATTGTCAGGAATCTTGGAGAGAATAAGAGATGGTAAAAGGTTAACACTTACATATCCTCATTTAATTTCTCAAGGGGAGCAAAGGATTGGATTCTAGAAGCACACTAATTTTGCATCTATCTTTGGGGAGAGAAGAAGAGGGTATGAGGTAGTTTAATGCACTGTTGATGAAATTGTAAGGTGGTCCAACTGTTCTAGAAAATAATTTAGAACCATAGCCCAAAGTCACTAACTGTATATCCTTTGACCCAATGATATCACTATTAGGCTTATGTGCCCCAAAAGATCAACAGAAGAGAGAAAGGAAATATTTGAAGTAAGTGTCCATCAACTGGGGAATGGCTGAACAATTGTGGTATATTCCAGTAATGGAATTATCATTGTGCTGAAGAAATGACAAGAGGCACAGATTCAAAGAAACTTGGGAGGAGCTGGATGAACTGATAAAAAGATAATTTGTCAGAACCAAGAGATCAATTTCTACAATGGCTACAAAGGAAAACCGGTCAATGCAATGACCCACCTTGTTTCCAGAACATGGAGGAGGAAGCCTTCTCACTTCCTGGAAGATAGGTGATGAATTCTAGGTGCAGTTTAAGACCTTCATCCTCTAACATAGTCAATATTAGATTTGTTTTTTGTGGTTCTATGTAATTGTTATTAGACGGTGTCTTTTATTTGAAGTTGAATAAAGCAAGGGAGTGATTGTGATTCTGAAAAAGAAAAAAAATGAATTATTAAAAATAGACACTATAAAGTTCAGAAGCAGACAGTCCAAACTCTCGCCAAGCAGTCTGCTCCACTTTTGGGAAAAGCTCTACTTGTTAGAGGGGCAGAGTGGCAATGTCCACAGTTTGGACTGGAAGATTTCTAAGGATCACTCTCGGCTCTAAGGTGCAATCATTCCATGGTTTCCGATGGCTTTTTGGCACCTTTTTCTGTTTTCTGGGTTCTTTCAAGTCCTTCCAGAACTTACTTCCCAGGCAGCCTAATACTTGAAGCATGGGACCCGAATTTGAGTCTTGGCTCTACTACATAATATTCGTGTAACCTTGTCTATTCACTATTTTTTTTTTTTTTAGGTAAATGAGGGATCCCTTTCCCCTCTAAGTCTTCAATGCTGTGATCTGATCACTGGGAGATTCAATTAAGAAAAAAATATGTTGCTATGTATTAAGTACCCAGGGCATACAATCCCTCTTGTCTTTGAAGCGCTTACAGCCTATTAAGGTAGGGAAGACTCAGGGTTCCCTTTGGTTTTGAGAAGCAAATCATCTCTGTCTTTGGCGGCTCCAAAGAACTTTAGGTCATACTGGAGAAAAAGGCAGTAGTTCATGTTGCAGACAAAACTAGCACAAGAGATCTTGGGGATTTTTACTCCTTGTCCCCCAGGCTTCCCCTTTGTAGCTGCCTCCACTTTATTCTTATTTATCTTGTTTGTACACAGTAGCTTGCTTGTTGTTGTACTCCCCCAATAGATTACAAGCCCCTCAAAAGGAGGTAAACTTGTTGTATTCCCAGGGCTTATAGGCCAGGGCCTGGCACAATGTGGGTACTTGATGAGTGTGGATTGTGGAAGAACATTTGTTATATTAAGCCTGTCATTCAGCAAGAGTTTTTACTGAGGCACTAACTCTATGCAAAAGGACTGGGTTAAGATTAAATGTGACAGGATCCCTGTCTTAACAAAACGCAACCTGGAAAGCTGGAATATCTTCAAATTACCTATATCATGAAGAGTATTATATGTATAAGAGATAAAATCCAAGTGCTGTGCAAGGTTATTGGGCTGGGGTGGGGAATAAGGGATGGTTACTGAATGAGGGGGTAGTGGAGTGTTTCATGAAGGACATGGGAGTTGGACCTGCAAGGGGAGATAGCATTTGAAAAGGCGTCAATTACAATAACCAGAAAACCTCATGAGCAAAATTAATGAAGGCACAAAGTCTGCAAGAAGAACAAGAGGGAGGGCATGATGTGTTATAAGCTAGCGTAGGGTGGTGAGAGGTTGCTGAGAGCTTTAAATCTTAGGGTAAGGAGTTTATATTTTATAGGTAAGCCATTGAATCATTGTGACTCTAGAAGTGACATTCATCCATTCAATAAGCATTTATTAAATACCAGTGTGGAAAATGACTAGAATCAATCGGGGAATGGCTGAATAAGTTATGGTATATGAAAGTAATGGAATATTATTGTTCTATTAAAATGATGAATAAGCTGGAAAGATTACATGAACTGATATTGAGTTAAATAAGCAGAATTGTACACAGTAACAGCAAGACTGCAATGATCAACTACGAAAGACTTGGTTCTTCTTGATGCTTCGGTTATCCAAGGCAATCCCAATAAACTTTGAATAGAAAACACCATCTGTATCTAGAAAGAGATCTATGGAGATTGAATGTTCGAGGGAGGTTTTGTTTTTTTTTTTGTTTGTTTTTTTTTTTGGTCCTGTTGTGGTTTTTCCCTTTTGTTCAG
Source organism: Sminthopsis crassicaudata (assembly GCF_048593235.1). NCBI lineage: Eukaryota > Metazoa > Chordata > Mammalia > Dasyuromorphia > Dasyuridae > Sminthopsis > Sminthopsis crassicaudata. The sequence continues at coordinate 696,084,665 of NC_133617.1, forward strand.
ATTTTTTCACCCAACATGATTCATAAAGAAACGTGTATTTTAAAAGTTAATATACATGTATAACCAGAAAAATAGATAAAACAATTAAATAAAAATAAAATACCCAATGTGCCAGACCCTGTACTAAGAGATACAAAACCAAAATCATATTGTGTGCAAATATAGATAAACCTAGTAATATAATGGAAGGATGAACTGGAATGGGAGAGAGAATTTTTGGTTTGTAAGAATTGCAAGGAAATAATAGCCTATAGGAAGATAAGGTCAAAATGGGTTCATGGATTTAGACATTAAAGGTTGATTCTATAAACAAATTAGGAGAACAACAGGTAGTTTCTCAGATCTGTGAAGAAGGAAGGAATTTGTGGCCAAAGAAGAATTAGAGAACCTTATGAAATACAAAATGAATAATATTGATATTAAATTTAAAACATTTTTGCACAAACAAAATTAATGCAGCCAAAATTAGATAAGAAGCAGAAAATAGATGGGGGTAGGAGGGAAGGGTAGAAAGGGAGGAAATTTTATATCTAAAGTTTCTAATAAAGGCCTCATTTCTAAATACAGAGAATTAACTCAAATTTATAATAATACAAGCCATTTTTCAATTGATAAATGGTCAGAGGATATGAACAATTTTCAGATGAAGAAATCAAAGCCATTTCTAGTCATGAAAAAATGCTCTAATTTGCTATTAGAGAAATTAAGACAACTTTGAGATACCATTTCACATGTCTCACATTGGCTCAGATGACAGAAAAAGATAATGATAAATATTGGAGGGAATGTGGGAAAACTGAAATACTAATACATTGTTGGTAGAGTTGTGAAATGATCCTACCATTCTGGAGAGCAATTTGGAACTATGCCCAAAGAATTATCAAGCTGTGCACATCCTTTGACCCAGCAGTATTTATACTGGGCTTATATCCCAAAAAGATCTTAAAGGAGGGAAAGGGACCCACATGTGCAAAAATGTTTGTGGCAGCCCTTTTTGTAGTGACAAGGAACTGGAAACTGAGTGGAAGCCCATCAATTGGAGAAAGGCTGAATAAATTATAGTATATGAATGTTATGGAATATTATTGTTCTGTAAGAAATGACCAACAGGATTATTTCGGAGTCCTGGAGAGACCTACATGAACTGATGCTGAGTGAAATGAGCAGAACAAAGAAAATATTATAAACACAATAACAAGATAATGTGATGATCAACTGTGATGGATGTGACTTTTCTGAATAATGTGGGGATTCAAGGAAATTCCAGTAGATTTAGGATGCCAAATGCTATCCACATCTGAGAGAGATCTATGGATACTTAATATGGATCAAAGCATAGTATTTTCACCTTTTTGTTTGCTTTTTCCCATTTTTGGTCTTTTTTTCTTGCACAACATGACAAATATGGAAATATGTTTAAAAGAATTTTATATATTTAGTCTATATCAGTTTGCTTGCTGTCTTGGGAGTAAGGAAAGGAGAAAAAAATTGGTACACAAAAATCTTACAAAAATGAATGTTGAAAACTATGTTTATATGTATTTGGGAAAATAATAGTACTGAGGAGAACAACAACAATAAAAAAGACTTGGGCTATCCCAGCTCTTACTGACTGGGCAGGCCCCTTACAGAGAAAAATTTCTTCTCCCTCTCACACCCACAATGTTCCCTTATGGGGGATGTACTACTTATAAAGGGATGATACTACTACAGCCCCGCACAAACTATTCCATCTTCTACCCACACCTTGAACTTCTTGCTACCCAAGGATCTAAGATTTCAATCAATCAATAAACATTTATTAAGTGCCTACTAGTCCTAGGCAGGCACTGTGCCTAAAGTAGGGATACAAAAAAGAAGCAAAAGACAGTTTCTACACTCATGGAGCTCAAAGTTCCATATGGGAAACAACAAGGAAACAAATATATATAAAGCAAACTCTGCAGGATAGATAAAAAAATAATCAACAGAGAGAAAGCACAGGAATTAAAGGGGCTTCCTGTATGAGGTGGGAGTTTAGTTGAGACCTAAAGGAAACCAAAAAGGTTAATACTACATTGGATGAGGGAGAGCTTTATAGAGACAGAAGATAATGCAGAGAAAATACCCAGAGATGAGAGATGAAGTGTGTCTTTTACAGCCTGAAGGCCAATGTCACTGGAGATGTGGATGAATAAGGTATAAAAAAAATTGGGAAGGTAGGTGATGGCTAGGCAGTGAAAGGCTTTGAATTCCAAAGAAAGCACTTTATATTTAATTTTGGAAGGAGTCACTAGAACTTACTGAGTAAGATGGATGACATGGTTAGATTGCCCTTCAGGAAGATCTCTTTAGTGGCTGAATGAAGGATGGGTTGGAGTCCAAAGAGGTAGACCCAGGTGGGAGGTGATGAGGGCCTGCATTAGGGAAAGGAGGATGTATTCCGGTGTTGCAGATCTCAGCTAGATACAGGGATGAGATAACTCCTAAGTTGTGAGCCTGAGGGACTGGGAGTATGGTCTTACCTTCTGTAGTAAGAGGAAAGGTGTGTGTAATATGTGTCTGGGGGGATTTAGGTGAATGATAATGAGCTCTCTTCTGGATAGGTTTGTTTTGAGATGCCAGCTGGGCATGTTGGAACTTCTGGACGGCAGTTGGAGGTGGAATATTGGAAGTCACTAGTCAGCATAGTCATTTAACCCATGGAAGCTGCTGAGATCACCAAGTGAAGGTGTACAGAGGGAGAAGAGAAAAGGACCCAGGACAGGAGCCAAGGGACACCTATGGTGTCATCTGGAGGAGGATCCAGCAAGAAGAGTGAGAAGGAGAAATTGGTTTCCACATGGCTAGTGTCTGGTGGGGCTCTGGTCCACATAGAGCCCATTTTTCCTTTCACCTGAACTTGGAGGATCACTGAGGAACAAATGACCTAGCATTCCATCCCTCCTCTCAGACCTTGCTGATGCTTCTCGTTCCTTATTCCATTCCTCAGCTGCTGACTCCCATGACCCTGCATGTATTAAGAAGTGTCCAACTGGCCACCAGATGATAAAATGATTCTCTTTTTGGTAGTAAACCTTCCTCGGTTGCTGGTTTGCCTCAGTGAGACATCTCAAAGCCATTTCCACTAACCATTATAGTGATCAATATTTGACCTTTGTTGCCCATCTAATCTATCTAGCCACATTGTAAATCCTCTTTAGGCCCTATTTATCTTCTTGGCACATTGAAATCCTTATTTTAATGCTGAGTGTCATAAAACCTCCAATCAAAAGAATACCCTCCTCCAAATTTGGTAAGCTTTGCATACTGAGGCTCTTACAGCCTTCTTATATTCTACTTTATATTTACTTTATTTATGTCATCTAGTTAAAACTGTAAACTTCTTCAGGAGAACCTGAGTTCAAATCCAGTCTCAGACATTTAACACTTCCTAGCTGGGCAAGTCACTTAACCCCAACTGCCTCAGCAAAAGAACTAAAGAAAAAGAAAAAAACCTGGATGTTAGGATTACAAGGTGAGAACTCAGGTTGTCTGGACAGTGACAAGGTGAAAACTCAGGTTGACTTGACTCTCTGGCTCAGATCTTTGGTTGGGGCCTTGAAAGGGAGTTTACACCTTAGGAATTCTAAGAGGAGCAAGTTCATTGGTGGAAGTATTTCCCCACGCCCCATTGAGTTCTCACATGTCTATTCTCTGGGAGGATAAAAGAAGGGCAGCATTGGGCCTGGAAGAATCTACTCTGGGATAAGGAGACCAGTCTGATTTGGGGAAGGACAAGAGCTGGAGGAGATTCAGAGCTCCCAAGAAACCTGCGCACAGAGGAAAAGATTTTACAGATCTCCTCCCAGAGAAGGATTATAATTGAGTAGACGACCGGACCCTTACAATTCAAGAACTTTACACCTGTAAACTTCTTGAAGACAGGGACTCTATCTTATTTATCCTTATTTCCAACAATCCTAATATAGATCTTACATATAGTTGTGCTCAATAAAGAGAACAATTATTTATAAAATATAAATTAAATGATTAAATTACATACAAGAGCCTTGAGAAATGAAGTTCTGTCATAAGTCACAATCTATTACCCCTGTTTCAGTGACTCCCCAAGCTGGATTTCTAACCTACTCTTCTGGGCTCCACACCAGAGCCCTTCCAACTACTTGGTGAGCAGTTGAAGTCCAGCCAACACAATAAACTCAATATGTCTAAAACCACAAACATTTATCACCACAGTTTTTATCTATAGAAATTTCACTCTCCTTTTTAAAGCCAAATGTCATTCCCTCCAGAAAGACTTACTTAGTGTTTTAGCAAAAGTACTTACTTTCTTTCTCCTCTGAAACCCAATAGCTTTTGTATCCGTAGGATGACATTTAGCCCATTCTGCCTTCTATTTAGCTATTTCTGGCTCTTCTTTCTCATCTTCCTTGCAAATATCTTGAAGAAAGAGGCAGTTGGTGCACATGTCTCCCTTGTCTTTATATCTGTCAGCATCTAACACAGTATTCCAAATAAAGCTGTTGAATTGAATAACAGCTTCTCCAATAAATAAAATTTCTATTAAGCATTAATCATTGCCTAAAAATGGGGACTGGAAGTCACACAGTGGAGAATGACTCAGATAGAGACAGGGACCCCCAATTCTTACAAAAGGATTCCTGTGGGCTGCATATTGACTTAGAAAATCACATATTATGCCTTGAATTTTCTCCTTGATCATCATAAGATACAAATATAGAATTATGGTGATCATAGAACATGGTACATACCTAATTTAGCATGATGAAAATGTTCAAATCATCTTGATTCTAGAGGTTTTAGTTTTTCCATTTGTGAAATGCTGTATTTTATGTCACACATTGCACCAAACTACCTTGAATTGTCATTGCGTCTTTCAAATGCTATCATTCCTATAATACTGCTTTCAAAAGACAATGCAACCATGCATTTCAACGGCATATTTCTTTGTCAGAAACTCTCCAATCACTAGTAGTTAGCCAAAACAGAGAAAATATACAATTGAATATGAAACAAAAAAGAAAATCACATATTAACATTACCTATGTTCTATTGTATTTTTATTTATTTTATTGGACATTTTTTTCAAAAATATTTTCACTTGGTTCTATCACACTCTGGGAGTGTTGTGGCCTGCAGCTGCCTTTCTGGCACCTCAGATAAAGTGTCTGAGTTTTATATAAGTATCCCCAAAATACTAAAAATAAAATGAGCTAGAAATCTGGGATGTGTGATGAATACTCCATACTTAGCATAACAATTCGCCCATAGTAAGTATAATGAATATGTTTTCATCCATCCATCCATCACATTCTTCTTCTCCCCCCCCCCCCCCAGGCTGGGGTTAAGTGACTTGCCCAGGGTCACATAGCCAGGAAGTGTTAAGGGTCTGAGACCAGATTTGAACTCGGGTCCTCCTGACTTCAGGGCTGGTGCTCTATCCACCATCCATCACATTCTAGAATGTTTTAACAATTGCAGTACAGAACTGTGATGGAATAAAACTACCCCACCACAGGTTAAAGGCCAGTTCTGGTCCTGTTCACATTAATTGGATAGAATTTAGAGAAACACAGGAAGATGCAAATGGAAAAAGCAGAAGCAGAAATGCAATGTACATAATGACAACATAGATATAAATAATGATCAACTAAAACTCAACACTGTGTAATTATAATGGCCAAGTTGGGCCCTAGACTTGAGAGAACACACCTCCTTACCTTCTCCCCTTCAGGACATTACTTATTACTCCCCACCTCTTTCTTTACACACTCTATGGCCAAAATGGCTTTCCTGCCTGTGATTACACACAGCATTTCGTTTTCTCCATGGTTGTAATTCATTTGCTCCTCACCTCTACTTCTTAGAATCCTTCACTTCAAAGCTCAGCTCTCAATTTTTCTAGGTAGCAGTACCTTCCCCTGCCCAAATTACCCAGAATTTTTATGTGTACATGTTGTTTCCCCACAAAGCTTTTCAAGACACTCCAAGGCAGGGATTATTTCCTTGTTATCTTTGGGCTTCCACCAGCTATTGGGCTTGGCACATTTTAGGTATTTTATGTTCATTGGTTTCAAGAGTAAGGGACTGGAATATTGCCTCTATTGCAAATAGAGGCAATTTATTGGTCAGCTTTCTTTTTCTTCTTCACTTTTGTTCCAAGGGAAGACTGGGGGTGGGGAAGGAGGAGAGTTTACAAGATGTCAGGTAGGAAGGTGTATATCTAAAAAGGAATGTGATGTAAAAATCAAAAAAAAAATCAAAAAAAAAATCATAATTAATCTGGGGGAGGAAGAATGAGGGTATTGAATTAAATGAACCCTAAGGTCCCTTCCAGTTCTAAAATCCTAAAACCTGGTTTCTGTCACTCGATAGAAATGGGGGCAGCCTACCTCAAGAAGTGTGAAGAAAGCAGAGGATTATGGGAATCAGACCAAAAAACTGATACTGGTCCAAGCTAGGAAATAGTTTAGGGTGTCTTGTACTTCTAAGGAAAAAAAAAATCTTTCAGATGATTGTCAGCAAGAGCCTAGGTCATATTGCTTACTTTGCCTTCTCTCCCCAACTAGGAATGAAACCTCTGGGATCCACCCGTTGGGCAAATTAAAATTTTCTGGTCGCTCATTTGTTCGCCCACTTCCCCAAAAAACTTGTCCTAAGATCAGGGACATTCACAACGTCTGTAATATTGGAAAGATTGTGGAGGTACTCTAGTCCTGGAGGACAAAATCATCATCCAGACTTTCAAAAAAGGGAAGCAAACCCCAGGACTTTCAATCCTAAAAGATATTGTGAAAGAATCAGCAGGCAGAATTCTAAAAGAGCTCACCAGGACTTCAACAATGACACCTCATGCCAGACTAATTTTTGACAAAACGCCTAAGTTTCTATCAGAGAAATATTACGTAATGTAAGCATTTTTAATTTAAAAAACCCTTCTCTGGTATTCTTGTAGAAAAAGGGTTTGGAACACGAATGTCCAGTTTCGGCGGAGTCTCTGGCCCAGTCACTCGTACAGGTTCTCTAAGGGAAAGCCCCGGGGACTGTGCTCGGCTCCCCGCCAGCCGGCTAACGGTCTTGCTTTTTCCGTAGCTAAGATAAAAGCAGGGCATCCACATCTAATCTGCAGGTGGCAAGGGGGAGGGGCAGCAGGAATAGCTCACTCACTCCGGGAGGGACGGGATTAAAAAAAACCTCTCAGGACAGAGCCAATGTTGGCCGAGATCCGAAGAGGGAGACGAGGTTCGCCAGGACAGCGATTTAGGGGCAGCGTGTTAAGCCACAAATACCACAATAAGCCGTGGGGGTTTTAGGGGACAGAAAGCTCCGTGTCAGTCAAGCTGTGAGCAGCTAATTGGAGGCCGGGCCAGCCGAGGCTCACAAGGAACGGGGACTCCTCAGGGGGAGCAGGATCACTGCAAGACGGGTCCGGCCCCCTTACCGCAGGGAGAAGCTGCGGCCCAAATGGGGGACTAGTATCAGGAAAGCACCGGAGAGGCCCCGCGCGGAAGGGGCCGTGGGAGGGAGAATCCCCGGGCTGCTCCGCCGCTAGCACTTGGGCCGGGGATCTCGCTACCAGGTTGGACTAGCTGGCCAGAGGGGCTTTCATTACTTTTCGCAAATCACTATCACCCGAAACTTATTTTTGCATCAAAGGTTGGGAGCTGAAAAATTGTTAAATGAGTTCAGTCAAGGCATTTTTCACAAAGCTCCCGGCTGCCAATGGGACCATCCAGTACCAGGATGAGGTTCGAGTCAGATGCAGCCCGTTTTTCTGTTCTCACGTATGCTCTGGAAACTGGGGGTGATGGCGACGTGGGCCTTGTCTATTTCAAACAAAACGTTCCTTTTGACAGCTCTCATTCGTGTACAGGAAATTTAAAAGCAGGTTGGCAGTACCCGCAGTCCGGTCCTGCCCCGCCCCGCCCCAGGCAGCGCCCGAGATGCCGTCTCCTCGGCATCCCGACCCAACGAAGGGGAGGGCCAGAACCGGCCGTAGACCGGAGGCCACCTGCTCCCTCCCCATCCCACAAACGGCAAGATCGAGGATCCAGGCGAGGTTAGGGTAGCGAGACCCTCCGCGCTCGCAGAGATGCCCTTCCTCCCCCCTCCCCAACGCGACGGGTAACAGACAGAACCAGTCCAAAGGTTTAAACAATTTATTGAGCCAAAAAAAAAAAAAAAAAATAGAAAAAAGGCCAACGAGGACATGTGAAAGCGCCTTGGGCCCCGATCCGCGGCCCCGAGCGATTGTACATTGCGCACAGAAGGCATCAATTTCCCGCCGGGCCCCGAGTCGCAAGCGGGGAGCCCTGGTCCCCTTCACCCCAGCCCCCAGCAGAGGAGAGGGGCTCGAGCCCGCCTGGGCCCGGCCCAGGAGGAGGGTGGGGCGGCTCCCTCCCGCCCCGCCCCCGCAGCCAACCAGCAGCCTTGCCCGCCCCTCCCCCCACCCTCCCGCGCACGCGGGCTCTAGCAATTGGAGCCCAAGGACCCGTCGCCATGGCGACCGCCCTGTTGCCAATAGCGAGAGCCAATAAGGGCGTCGCCGGGGCTGTTTCAAAATTCTAAAGCAAACAACAAAAAAAAAAATCGCTATAGCAGTCGGGGGCGGGGATCCGAGAAGGCGAAGCAGTGGGAGGGTTAACACTCAAAGGCATCCCGACGCATTCCCCCCGACCCCCGGGGTTCCGACCCAGAACACGGTCCAGGGGCTGGAGGTTGGGCTGCCCTGTAAACAAACAGTACAAAACCTACACAAAGGGTTAAAAAAAAAATTAAAAAAAAAGAACCGTCCCCTCCCCCACCCCACCCCCGAGCCAATTGTTATAAAAATAACCATTTGGGCGTCGGGGCTGCAAGTCGGCGCCTCTCCACCCGATCTCGGGCCGCGGGCGACTCGCTCAGTCCGTGGCGGAGGGAGGTGGGCACTCGGCGGGGGCGGCTGTCACAGCTTGGGTACCGCAGGGTGGGCGGGGGTAAAGACAAGGAGGCAGCCGAGAGGGGGGCGGGGGAGAATGGCCTCCCCGGCCGGGCAGCCCCAGCGCTCCGGACCGTACGGCCCACCCCCTAGCTCCCCGGGCCGCGGCGCGCTCACTTTCTGCCCTTGGGCACCTTGGGCACACTGGGCTTGGCCGACTTCTTCACTTTCTTGCCCCCGGACGCGGACGCCTTCTTGGCCGCTTTCTTGGTCTTGCCTTTGTCCTTCTTGCTGCCGCCGCCGCCCGCGCCCTTCTTGTGGGAGCGCTTCTCGGGCTTCTTGGCCTTGGCCGGCTTCTTGTCGCTGCGCCGCGCCGAGGTGGCCGCCGAGGCCGCCGCCTTCTTGGCCTTGTGGTGAGAGGCGGTCGAGCCCGAGCTCTTCTTGTCGCCGGCGCCGCCGCCCTCCAGCTTCTTCTTGTTGAGCTTGAAGGAGCCGTTGGCACCCGTGCCCTTCACCTGCAGCAGCGTGTCGTTCTGCACCAGGGCCTTGATGGAGTACTTGAGGTAGGTGCGCCCGTTCTGCTGGTCGAACCACGGCACCTTTTTGGCCTCGTTGTAGATCTTGGCCAGCGACGAGCCATTGCGCTCGCCCAGCTTGCGGATCGTCTCCACCACCAGCTGGCTGTACTTGCCCGGCTGGTTCTTCTTCTTGTTGTTCTTCTTCTTCTTGGAGGGCGACAGCGACGAGCCCGCCTTGGCCTTCTTGCTGGCCGGCTTTTTCTCGGGGGAGCCGGGAGCCTCCTCGGCCGGGGTCAGGGGCAGCGCTTCTTCCAGTTCCACGGACATGGTAGCGAGCGGGTTGGTGGCGGGCGGCGCGCGGAAGCCGGGGGGACGGGAGGGGAAAAGGAAAGCGATGGGAGCCTGGCGCTCCGGGGAAGGGGGGCGGCGGGCGCAGAAGGAGCCGGCTTGCAACAGCGCGAGGCCGGGGCCGCTGCTTTTTCTGCCGCTGGGTACCAGGGTTGGGGCTGGGATGAGCCTATGGCGCCGCTCCCACTTTGGTGTCTGAGCGCCGGGATCTAGCAGGGCGGGCTCCTGTGCGCAGCTTATATTGCTCGGCGGCGGACCACGTTGAGAACAACAACAGGCTGGTCCGGGGCCAGCACCAACTTGTGCTTCTTGGTGTCCCTTCTTGGGGCTTTATCTCCCCGGACCGCGCCGCTCGGGACCCGGAGCTGGGAGAAAACCGTTGTGCGGACGGTGCTAGAGCGGGCTGCGCCCGGCTGGGGGCCGCCCGAGTCCGGAAAGAACCCCGAAAAGAGAAATAAAAGGGCACACCCTAAGCTCCGAGAGAGGGAGAGGAGGGGGGCGCCCTGTTTCAGGGTAATTATCATCCCCTCGCATCCTTGTCCCCGGCATCGAAGCCTGGCCTCGGGGAGAGAAGAGTGCACTTCTGAAGGCTGACCCCTCTCCAGGTCCCGGGGGGCTTCAGCGGGGGAATTGCCCCAGGTTTAATTTGTTGTAACTAACACAGTGCACGCCCTCACGTGGTAGGCTAGAGCAACATTAGCTAGCTGAGCTAGAGAAACTTCTAGGGGGGTCTCCTGATCCAGAAGGAATGTGGGTTCTGAAGAAGCAGGGGGGTCGTTCACGGGACCCCTCCCTCCTATCCAGCGGAGCCTGTGCATGTGGAGGCGCGCCGACAGCCTTCTTGGGGTGCATTTCTAAGCAGCCTCCAATCAGCTTCCCCTCCCCCAATCTAGTGTTCCATTTTATGAAACCCAGGCAGAGTTCTGCTTGCTAACCCCCATCCCCAAACCGGGTTCGGTTCGGGCCGGCGATTCGAAGGGGATCGGTACAATCCAGAAAGACAAGTGTCTCAGCTAGAGTGTGAGTGTGAGTTGGGGTAGGGGTCATCTCCCCTTCTCCTCCGAACAGTGCGGAAGGAAAACTCGTTGTGTAGAGAAACACGGGACCAGGGAAATGGACCGCTGCTCGGCCCGTTCCGGATGCTGCCCCAGCCCTTCTCAGTCCCCAATCTAGAAGTGAGGGAGGATCCCACCCGCAGCACCAGCCGGGGCGGCCCGAGAGTCTTCGGGAAGGTTGGGTGTCTGACGCTGGGATTTAGAAGTGGGGAGGCGGGATTGACCCACTCTTCTCCAAATCCCAACCCCCACCCACGTGGGGGGGAGGGGACGGAGGCCCTGTGCATTCCGAGGAGAAAAGAGGGGGGGTTATTCCCACTTCGGAAAGACAGTCACTGAGAAGCAAGGGGCTCGTATCTGGTCTAGGAGGAGGGGGAGAAGAGGAACAATATGTGGGAGGAGTGGGGATCAAGTGCAGAGGGGATGCAGGAGGGGGCGGGGATCTTCGAGGATGAAGGTTGAATTGAGAAGCAGGGAATTATGGTAGAGCCCCCGAAGTCCCTCCAACTCTGAGAGTGTTTTGAAAGAGAAAGGGCGCGGGTTTCAGACCAGGGCAGGAGGAGATGTCGGGCATTGAGCTGGAGTGAGGAGTCTTTGCCCCATCCCAGCCCTCTGCGAGGAAGGAGCAGACTTTCCCTCCCCACATCTTTTTGCACTCCCCTTCTCCCCTCAGCCTCTGGGGTACCATATTCCCTGCCAGGGAACAGGTAGGGCTTGGTATGGCCAGGCCTTAGTGCCCATTTCATATTGTAGGAGGGCATGAAGCTGATCGTCCCCTTGCATCCCTCACTAGACCCTCAAAAGCCCGCCGTTCAGGGATTCAATTAGGAAGAGACGCATAGTTAGGGTCTGGATTTGAATCCCAGATCTGCCACTAAAATTTCTTGTAATTTCTGAATTTGATCAAGTCATGTAACCTCTCAGGGCCTCATGATCATGTGTAAAATGAAACTGGATTAGATGAAGTCTGGTTCCTTCTAGCTTGAAATCCGTGATCATAGCTGTGCCCCCTTGTGGGGATCAGTCACTCAAGTTCAAAGTTGGAGGGGGCCTTCAGCCAGCCAGCTGAAAGTAAGCACCTCGTCAGACCCTTAAAAGGCTCAAGAAATCTCTTTTAGTGGATGTTAGTCCAGTTAAAGGATGCAGTCTCTCTCACTTCTTAATCCACCTTCTGTCCACTTCTCTCTTCCACATGTCCCAACTGGACAAGGCCATATAGTCCAACCCTCTCACTTTACAAAAATTCTGAGGCTCAAGACTATAGTTCATCAAGGGTATGCTTAGAGAACTCCTCCTGATCCCTTTCCCAATCCAAATGTGTTTCCTTTACCCTCCAGCTAATTTTTTAGGTCCAGTATTTCATTCACCTAGACACAGAATCTTAGAATAGAAAGGCATTTCTGAGGCCTCCACCATAATCATTAAATAATTAGCATTTATATAGTATTTTTAGGTTCTTATCTTATTTAATCCTTTTAACCTGGGAGATAGGTTCAGTTGTCTGAATTTTGCAAATGAGAAAATTGAGGTCCAAGTGATTTGCTTGAGATTACACAGTTTGTCAGCGTCTAAAACCGGATTGGAATTAAGATCTCTTGACTCCAGATGGGAGATCCTTTAGCAGTCCATCAGAGGCTAATTGAGCTCCAGTTATATGCAGAGTCTTTTGATAAGGCAATTGTAGTAATAGAAGTCCCAGCCCTCAGAGACCTAACTATCAAGGTTTTATGTCTCAGATGTTCAGAGAAAGGCTATAGGAAAGGTTTCATTAGTTTGGAGATGTTTATGTCTGAGGTACTGGTCAGATATATAAATAATTATCTACCTAGTAGTTGAAAAAGCAGGACCTAAATTGAAACATAGTATTTTAAACCTTTTTTTTTTTTTCTTTTTCCCCTTTTGGTCTGATTTTTTTTACATAATACGAAAAATATGGAAATAATTTAAAAATAATTTAACCTGCACCAGATTATTTGCTGTCTTGGGGAGGAAAATTTTGGACTACAAAGTCTTACAAAAATGAATGTTGAAAACTATACATGTATTTGGAAAAATAAAATATAATTGAGGAAAAAAGTAAAGGAGGACCTAAACTCAGAGTCAGGGATCGAAATATAGAGGTCAGTATAGAAACAAAAGAAGAAACTGGGAGACCACAAAATCAAAGGGGAAAGTTATAATGCACATATTTTATACACACACACCCATACATATACATATATATGAGCTCCTTTGGGGAAGAGACTAGTTTTTCTTTGTTTTTTGTATGCTCTGATCTTAGGTAAGTATATTTCAGGAGTGAGAAAGGAGACTAAAGAAGGAATTCGTTGGGGCTGAGGTAGAAAGAAAAGGGAGGAAAAAAGGATAACCGAGTTAAATGAAGCTACAGGAAGAGAAAATGGCAAGAAGCTTGTCAACAGTATCTGTGCTGTAGAAAAATGTCAGGGGAAAAAGATGGAGTGGGGGAGGGGAGGAAGACTATTGAATTTAGTCTTAAGAAATCATTAGTTACCTTGAGAGAAATTAATTTCAGCAGATTGCAGGACTGGGGAGTCAGATTTCATGGACTCCAGGAGTAGGTGGTGAGAAAACGTAGGCGCTCAGTGTGGGCAGTTAGGCCTTGAACACATGCAAAAAGGAACTGGGTCTATCTCCGGCACACTCCACACCTCCTCCTGACTTCCTTATTCTGATATACGGCCCTCCTTTGGTTCCACCTCGTCCGGAAGTCCCAAGTTCACATTGGCACCAGATACTAGCTGTGTGACCCTGGTTAAGTCACTCAATTGCTGTTTGCCTCAGTTTCCCCATCTGAAAAATGGGTATGGATACTAGTACCTATGTCCTGGGTTGTGAGAATCAAACGAGCTATTTGTAAAAATGCTTAGCACGATGTTGGCACATAATAGGTAAATAACATATAAACGTTTTTATAAAATAGTTAAGAGTTTATTCCTTCCCATTCCCTTTCCCCAGGTTCTGAACCTGGGGTGCCTCCATGACTCTTTCCCTCATTCGCCAAAATCCAGTTCATGGCTGAGACTAGACAGCTCAAGTTTTTACAGCTTCTGTCTCTTCTTACTTCACCTGGTCCCTGCTCATTCAGACCCTCCTCCTCATCTCCTGCCTGGATTACAGTAGCCTCTAAATCCACCTCTCTGCCCCTGACTTGTTCAATTTAGTTCAATTCAGCAAGCATTTATAGAGCATGCGCCATGTGCTAGCCTCCATCCTGGGCACAGAAAGAGAAAAGTGGCCAGATACGGCCTGTTCTGTTGGACAGAGAGAAATACGTGCAGAAAAAATGCAACGCAAGTTCCTGAAGTCCGCAGAGCACTAATTGAGGGGGGGCGTTTTGAGGTGATCAGAGATGAGTTTGAACACTGAATAACTGAATCGTCTCTATCCAGTGGCTGCCTAATCTTTATTAGCTCTTTCTTTCTCCAAAGATCCAGTACTCCATCTCTACCCGCTTAGCACACGTTTCCACTGGATGTGGACTGTCGGTATCACCAGTCCCATTCCTGGTCTATCCCCCCCAAATCTTCCCTCTTCCCTATTTCTTTGGAAGAACAGCCATCATTGTCCTCATTGCCCAAATCCCAAATCTAGCATCCCTCTCTACTCTCCCTCCCCACTGGGCCCATCTCCACAATACCTGCATCTTGGTCTCCCTGCTGTCCCCCAGACCAAGGGAGCCTGAACGAACGAGCAGCTCTGTGCAGAGATCCAGAAAAGCTCTCCGGGAGTCGCAGCCTGCAGGGGGGAGGCAAAGTAGACTGAAAGTCTCCATGGTCTTCAAGGCACAGCGGCGGAACTGAAAGTTTTCCCACCATTTCTGATGTTGAGCCATTTGCCAGGGCTAAGGACTCTGCTGGGGAGAGCTTTCCTTTCTAGGTTTTCAAAGCAGAATCTCAGCTTCCCCAGGTGCATCCTGAACGCCAGGATGGGGCTGCAGCTACTCCCAGGACTCTCGCTATGAGGGTGGTTGGTTTTTCATTTTTTTTCAGGCTTGTCTCAGGTGAAGAAGTTAGCAATAGAAAGGAGTGGAGGAAGAGAAGTGGGGAGTCCGTGAAAGAGGAAGAATAACATCAGATCATTTCAGAGTAGGAGGCCCAACATTTGCTGACTATAGGGAAAGGAAGACTGAAGGGGAAAAGAGAATACCTTTGGGAGTGTGAGAAGTCAGAGCTAGCTCCCAGAGGGGCAGAGATGGGGATTAAACAAAAGAGAATTGGGGGGATGCTGGGGAGCGGTGAGGGACGGCTGAGTTAGATGGCACGGAAGCCACATAGGGGAGGGGCCCCCGAATGAGGAAACCTTCCCTCACCCCCTCACCTCGCAGGAAGCCTGGCTCCCTCTCCCAGGAGACTCTTCTCTCCTGCTGGCCCAAAGACCAGTGTGTACCCGAGCAGCCAGCCTGCTGGAAGGGACTGGGAAGTGCCAGGGATGAGGAACCAGGGATAGCCAGTAAGCTACGCAGAAAAAGGTCTGATGCTGCCCCTGAACCTCCCATCCTAGAACGCGTGTGAGCTCTGGATTTGGGGCAAGCTAAAGGATTTCCCATGTAGTTTCCCAGGGCACCACACACTACTGGAAATACTTCCTGGCATTGCTTAGGTCTCCAAGATGAGGCGCTTAAATTAGGGGTGTGTGTGTGTGGGTGTCCTCTGGGCTCACCATGTCTGACTGATCACATTTACAACGTCCTGGTGTTGCATCTCTAAACGCCACATCTCTGCACCATCTTGTCCCCCTCATCATCTGGACCTCCGAGTAGAACTGTAGACTTTCCCACCCCCGACAATGGTCTGAAAGTGAACCATCCAGTGGTCCTCAAACTTTTTAACTAGGGGGCCAGTTCACTGTCCCTCAGACTGTGGGAGGGCTGGACTATAGTAAAAACAAAACCTCACACTCTGTCTCCACCCCTCGGCCCATTTGCCATAAGCCAGTGGGCAGCATCTGGCCTGTGGGCCGTAGTTTGAGAACCTTTGCTAGCCCTTCGCCCCTCAGAACCAGCGCGGCCTCCATTATGGCGTTTCCCCGCCTCTTCTTTCCTAGGCCCTTGCCCTATCTCCCAACCTCTTTGTCCCATTTGAAACACATCATGTACACTTTCTGGTCCAGTTTTTCAACTGTAACACAGTTTGCAGGCTTTGGTTCTGTGGGGAGATTCCTGATGTCCAAGAGTGGGGAGTTGTCGGCAAAAAGATGGCAACATTGAAGCGGGAGGAGACGGGGCTTGGAGGTTTCTGAGGTGCAGGAGTTGGGGGTGGGGCTGGGGAAGAGTGAGAATTCCAGGAGGAAGGTGGGAGAGGCTGAGAAGCTACTCTAGGATTCAGAGTGAGGTGGGATGAGAAGAAGTGACTCAGTCCCCCAGGGATGGAGAATAGCTGCTCTCACTGAACCTTGTGTCCCATTGGAGAGGCAGGGTGGAGAGGCCAGGAACCAAAGTAGCCTGAGGCAAATCTCACTTGGGTGGGAGGGCAAAGGTTCCTTTTGAGCTTATCTACCCTAGAAGGGAGGTCACAGTAAAAGATCTGGAGCTATTACATATCAGAAATACACACATGGGTCTCTGCAATGACATTTAGCCATCTTCCCAAAAGCCAAGTTACTTGCTAAAACAAACTTTCCTAAATATAAACTTGTATTTTTGCAAAGTGTTTTGTCAAGTGACAAAATAAATATCCCCTTTCCAAAAAATGACTAAGAAACCCAAGGATTATCCCCAGGTTTAGGCCCTCACCTTGAGAGTCCAAATGTGAATAAGGGTATTTGAAAACTTTTATTCCAGGTGGACTATGGCCCAGGAGAAGGATACAGATGCAAATGTCAATTTCTAACTGAAAGAAAGTAAATTAGAGAATTAAGGTCTTGAGGAATTAAGTATTTAAGAGAAACAGTTTTGATGATGGGTGGGGTAGAAGTGTTTTGGAGGAAACGAGGGTTGACAGAACAAGAGGAGAGAATTAGAGAAAGGACATGAGAATGTGCAGGATATAGTGAAGTCACATGTGGGAATTAGGGATAGCACTTTGCTCCTAAGGGAGCAAAAGGGGGTCTTTTATCACTAGCCACAGCCATTACTTCTGTAACCCACAGTGACTAAATTAGGGACTTTTTCCAAAATTAGGAAAAAGTAAGGTGAACTCCTGGATTAGGCTTAGAATTAAGACCTTTAGAATAATTCAACTTAAATTTATTTTCCTTGTATTGATATATATTTTGATTTTGAATATATCTTAATTTCTAACTATATTCTTCTACCCTCTTCTGCTGGCCATCACATCAACCATCTGTCAGCCTCGGCAGTTTCCCCCACCTGAAAAAATATAAACTAGCAACTGGGGAAGTAGAATTCGGTTCTTCTGGGAAGAGGCACATAAACGGAACCAAGGGGAAATGTCAGAAGGAACATTTTTATCCAGGAATATAGCAGATATTTGTCCAGAATACTGAGGGGAATAAAGTGTGATTAACCTCTAACTATAGACTGGGGTTTAAATGGTAACCAGAGGAGTCTGCATTTGATACTCCAGGTAATTGGGAGCTCCTGGAGCTTCTTGAGTGAGTGACATGGTCAGCATGTGCTTCAGGAAGGTGACTGGTTGCTGGGTGAAGGATACAGGGAGGGAACAGACTTGAGGGCCAGGAGAGCAGGAGAGTCGCAGACGACCAGTATTGAAGGCATGGTTTTGTTGTTAGGGGAGAGCTGTTGTCTAGCTGGGACAAGGGAGACTTGGCAACTGATTGGATATGGAGACTGGGAGTGAAGACTGAAATCCCTCCACAGAAATACAGGACACCATTTTTACAAGTGAGGAGCAACAGGAGCCTGAGATCTTGGAGTGACAAGTAGTGTTAGTGGTACTGTTAGTACTATTCTTCCCACAAAGGAGTCATTCAATAAAAGCAAATAATTTTGCCTCCAGGAGGCAAGAGGGTGCCCAGTACTTCAGAGTGAGAAACTCAGAGGGAAGTGGGGTGAGACAGAGAGGACTCCTTAGTGGAGAGAACAAAGGCCCACTTCTCTAAAGATCTAGATGAAACTAAACTTCCCTTCTCCTCCAAAGAGGGGATTAACAAAGGGACCCACCATGCCGGGAATGAGGGATCCTGTGAATTAGCTCTCAGGGAGCCTGTGAATTATCCAACTCTCCTTCCAGTGACTGTATGTTCCTACTTTGGATCTCTGGCTCCAAACCAAACTGCTTCCTCTTTTACCCATGTAAGGTGTAAGTGAGATAGAAAGCCTATAGTCATGGGACAGACCTCCTGCTCTTAAAAGAACTCTGGAGAATAGGGAATCCTTTGTTTTTGTCACTACATTATTACCCAGGCTTGTCTGAACCTTCCATTACATGGTCAAAGGCTCAAAAGATGAGCTTTTTCTTTTCTGAACTTGGGCCCTGGGGAGCCTATTTCTTCCCTATAAGAACCAAAGATAGGGGCCCTTGAGTGGCTCAGACTCAATATTATGAAGTGAATAAAGCATCCATCATAGGAAGACATTCACATGTAAGGAAAAAGATGGGGCATGTTTCTTAATTAGCAACATTCTGCTGGGCTCATCAGTGACAGTCTGTAGGAAGAACATCATTTGGCGCATCCAAACTTCCTCCCTGGTTTCAGGATATGGCATCTATCTTCAACAATGACAAGAAAAAAAATGGCTTTTTAGGAGCTCTATGAGCTGGTAGAAGAAAGTTCCTTGGAGGTAGAATAGAGAAAAGAAAGCCAGATGGGTGGTTTATTAGGATGGGAAAGATGATTTTACACATATGGGTGGCCAGTTTTATTATATATAATGAAGGGGGCCGAATTCAGTGGTCTCAGCAATCTTTACCAACTCCAAACATTTCTATGGTTTAACTCCCATCCTTGTCAATTCCTCCTTCCATACCTCCATTTCAAGGCCCAGCTCAGGTGCTGGACTTCTCTATGACATTTTCTAACAAACAGTTCAACCCACTTTACTGTTATCCCCTTCTACCTTGTATTTATAACTGCTGCATTTACCCTCCCCAATTGGATCAGGAACTCAAGATTTGGACTGTGATTTTCGTTTTTGACTCCTCAGCAAATTGCAAAAAGTGCACACCTAAATCCTTTGACTCTGTTGTATATCAATTCACTGCCATCTATTGAATTAAATTAAACAGATCATTTTTGTTTTTTATGAGGCAATTGGACTTAGACAGCCAGGAAGTGTTAAGTGTCTCGGCCTGGATTTGAACTCACATCATCCTGGCCCGGTTTTGCTCTATCTACTGCATCACCTAGCTGACCAAATGAATCTAAGGAAAGGGAGGCAACAGGCTGGGGAATAAAAGAAGGCAAAAACAAGGTATTGTTATCCAGCTCTTTTATGTCCTCGGCTGGAGAACAGGGGCTGGCTGTCTTATAATCGTTGCCTAGCACCTTGCTGTGGAGGATCTAAACAAAATATCTGATTGAAACGAGGGAGTTTGGAGCCATCTAGTGAAGGATGGGTTGTTCTGGAGAAAAAGAATCGAAAGTCACCTGTAGTTGCATGCATGCTACTGTGGGCTTTTTGTTTTGTGAAAGGATGAGGCAGAAAAGGGGAAAAATCATTTTAAAAATGAATTTGACTTGTAAAATCCAAGGGAACTTAGGAAGTGATGGCCGGAACATCTGAAAAGTGAAGGGAAATGTTTTGTCAGGCAAACAGATTGATTTAGAGGAAGATTTTGTTTTTTTAAGGGATATCTTATTAGGACAGCCTTGCTTTTTTAGGATGGGGAAATTTTTCATTAGAGTGCTTACCTAGGAAGGGCCCAGAATGTTGTAGAGCTAGATCTCATTAATAAACTGGGGGATCTCCCCTTCTATGATAATCAATGTCATCAAACAAGGCTGCCTTTGTTATGTTTAAAGGTGAATAAGTGTGGTATCTATTCACTGGACGACCTGTTAGACAGCCTGCTTGGAGCTCTCATATAGTGCACAGACCCTGCAAATGAAAAATGAGATGGGACTACAATTAAGCAGAAGAGCTGGCTGGCTGAGATACCTTTAGGAAATCTCAGAATTCTCATCTCAAGTTTCTTCCCCAAACAAAGGCCCATCTATATTCATATCAACAATATTCTAAAGTTCTTAGGATGGCTGTGGGTCATGGACCTGAAGGGGAGAATAATTCAGACAGCAAAGGAGACACACGTGGTAAGCCCAGGTGACATTAAGCAGGAGACACAGTGGTTAAAGACTATCAAAGAAACACAATAGAAAAAGATAGGCCAGTTCCAAGGTGAGATGACCAGCACACAACCTGCATGTTCCCTTCATGGCAGTCTCTGGGATGCTTTCCCAGAGGGCAATACTATTCACAGATTCTAGAGGGGTCTGGGAGTGTGGACCACCCCAGATAATAGAGAATAAAAACAGTAACTACAAAACCCTGACCCAATAAACTAGGGCACATTCTTCCACAAATACATGGGAAGAATAGACAAAAGCTTAGGACTTCAGTGATACTGAGGGAAGGCACAGGGCCAAGATGACTCTGTCTCTGGCACCAGAGGCTCCATGTCCGTCTCCAGCTTAATTGCTAAGGCTGGTTCTCCCTGAAATTCACCCTTCTCTCTCTTGCCCTCTGCACATCCTTGAAAATTCTGCTTCTTCCCTTACTAACTTGGACTAGAAAGTGTGTGTGATTCCTCAGGTGTCTCAGAACTCCCTCACCTGACTAACTTCTACATGTAACGCCTTCTGCCGGGTCCTATTGTTCAACACCATGGCTGATGAGGGGCAATAAGACAGCTTACTCCTCCTTTTCCCATCCATAACTGCCTGGACTCACTTGTGAACTGCAGCCATTGAGGGTTTGGCCATTGCCCAGTCAATGGTGGCTGCCCCCTCCAGCTCAATTAAGGAGAAATTTGTTCTCATTCCATAAAGGGATAACCCATCCTATCAGTATCTTTGCAATTTAACTCCTTGATATTTGCCCAGTGCTGTCTGCACTTCCATAGGCAGGGAAATTTAGTGTTTGATCAATGTAAAACCAGTCAATTAAAAAGCGATACCCCCCACTGCATATTCCTACCTTCACAAAGTCACAAGAATATGGGGAAGGCCTCCATCCAGCATGGTGGGCAGACTTCCTGTGGTGAACTTAGGGGAGAATATGCATTGAAGTACTGGATGGTGAAGAATGCTGTTGGAGGGGGTCCCCCATGGTCAAGAGGGCTCCAGGGGTGCTCTAGATGGGGAAATTTCAGGGAGGGGGAGGGGACAAAGTAAGCTTTGAAACCCTTATCATTTTTTAAAGTGCTGAAATTCAATTTGTTTCCTCAATTTGGGGGGGGGGGATAAAAATGTGAACTTAGTGGGAATGAAAAAATATCAGTCATAACCAGATCCTTCTTCCCTCTCTGGGAATTAGGGATTAGGAAAATACTAACTTAAGGAGCAAGTTCAGAAGCTACGTTTCCCACATTCTAGTTCAGTCTAGGGTATTGTAGTTGGGAAACTCACCTCACTAGCAGTTTAGTGGGGGAATCTGGGTTAGGAGATCAGGAAAGGGATTAGGGCTTCATCTCCACAGAAGCTATTCTTTAAATTCTGGGAGCATGAGAGCACCATGGGAGGGAGAATATGGAGGAGCACCTTTGAGGTGGGGGAGCAGGGGCAGGTGTAGAGAAATGGATGATACACCGGCAAAAGAAACAGAAAAGGAGCTAACAGTTCAGAAGAGTGAGGAAGACAAAGGAAAAGAGAATTTCTGGGAAGAGGGGGTGGTCAGTGGGCCAGAGGCTGCCTAAAGTCAGAGTGGAGTTACAGAAGGGATGTGGATGACAGATAGAGTCACTGAACAGCGGGTGGGAATCATTGGTTGGGCTGTGCTGTCTGAAATTCCTTCCACCACTGCATGGTTATAAGCGGCCTCCCCTCGCCACTTTTCTGGCCCTTCCCAGAAGGGAAGCTCTAATGAGCCCTGACCCCCATAGCTCTGGCCGGGACATTGCTCCTCCAGAGCTCTGGAGTTGGCTTGTCTCCTGTGGCTCAGTCCCTGCCCATGGGCACACTGGGTACTTTCACTGAGCAGGGAGCTATTTCAGTAGAGGGTGACTGGGAGGCTTCTGAGGAAACCCTGGCTTTTTGAAGTCACTGTTGTCATGACTCCCACTCAGCCACAGCCTGCTGCTGCCCTTTCCAAGATGCTGCAAGTTTTTGCTCCATTTCCCCCCCCCCCCCCCCCAGTTTCAGGGAGTCTCTGGTCTTGGGATTTGGAAGAGAAAGAACAAATCCCCCTTTGGAGGAACTAGACCCTAGCTGATTTTTACCATCTGGAAAATAGCTTTAATAGGTGGAAAGAACCTAGGGTTTACAAAATCTGAGTTGCAGAACACCTTATGTAAAGAAATGATTCATCAGTGCCAGGAATAGGGCATTTAAAAAATTAGAATACTCTCTGCCTTCAGGAGTTCTGGTTGTTATATTAAACTACACTAGATGTATCCTCAGGTGGGCACCTATTCAGTCCACCAAAGAGCTCCAGTGGTAGGGCATCCCATTCTATTTGTAGACAGATTTTAGCTGTATCCATTTGTGGATAATTCTTAGGCAGAGAGTCATTTCCCGGACCCATCCACTGCCTCTAGTTCTTCCCTATGGGGCCAACAAGAATATATATATATATTTTTGCATAACATGACAAATATGGAAATGTGTTTACAACATTGTGTACTTATATAACCTATGTAAGGGAAAGGAAAGGCAAGTAGGAAAAAAAATTTTGGAACACAATCTTACAAAAATAAATGTTGAAAACTTACAAAAATACATATGTTTGAAAAAATAAAATGCTATGAGAAAAAAGTCTGATTCCATGTCAAAAGACAGCCCTTTATTGGAAGACCCCCACCACTTCACCATCTGACCTCCTGTGACATGGATGTCCTGAAAACCTTTATGTACCCTGAATCACTTAAAACTTTGAAGCTGTAAACTAACAAACAGCTTTAGTACCCATGACTAAATGAGACAGCATTATATAAGTCAATCAGAG
Organism: Sminthopsis crassicaudata; assembly: GCF_048593235.1. NCBI lineage: Eukaryota > Metazoa > Chordata > Mammalia > Dasyuromorphia > Dasyuridae > Sminthopsis > Sminthopsis crassicaudata. Next base: position 696,107,546 of record NC_133617.1, read on the forward strand.
TCACCATGGTATAGTGGATAGCTGGAAATCAGGACAACTTGGGCGTAAGTCTTGCCTCAGACACAGCAGATTCCAAGGCTTACCTCTCAGGGGTCCTCCAAGTCAAAAGGCTTTAATGAATGTATACAACTTGCACTGGTAGAGGGAGTGTTTCCAACCAATAAAATTCCTCTTCCTATTATTAAAAGTGCGAAAAACATATCCCCAGACACTCCTATAGACAACCTGCCAATTGACCCACTAATTATGAATTTTGGGGATCTGGTCATATTATCAATTCTATATCTATTTAACTGTATCTCTTATTTTTCTTGCCTACAAGGATATTATAACTCACATAGCCCTACAAGCTTCATAAAGTACTTTCTTTACAACTCTGGAAGGAAGCAAAATTATCATTCCCATTTTAGGAGAAAAACTGAGGGATTGAAAGAACTCGCTCATCACCATGTAGTTTGTATTTGGAGACAAGATTTTAACTCAATTGTTCTGATTCCAAGTATCACTCTTTCACAAAAGGCTTGTTAACTATTAGGTTGATTAGGTTAACTATTAGAGTAAAGGAGCCTTGGTGACCATTTAATCTAATTCTTTTTTACATGAGAAAAATGAGGTTCAGAGAATTTGTGACTTGCCCAGTCTTTCAGGTAGTAAGCCAATTCGAATTCAGATCTGCATTTATCTTGATTGGTGAATAAAGGCAAAATCAGCTAGTCATTTCTCCGATGTATTGCCCACCCACAATATCTTCCCCCAAAGATTTTATCAATAGTAACTTCATTCTTGAAAGTGCTCCTCAATCAACTGCTCTGTGGACGAGTTCCCCATCCCAATGACTCCCCCTTTAGAACAGAAGATCCTTGAAGGCAAGGATGGCCCCACTTTTGTATTTGTATTTCTCGAGTTTAGCAGCGAAAAGTGGTTATCAGCACAAATCAATAACCCTGTAATAATCCTCATCTCACTGCTTTTGCTACACAGACATCAGGCTCTAAGTGAATGCTTGCCTCAACTGGGCTGAAACCAAGAACCGACATCACTTCCAAGCCATTTCCACGCCATAATACCTCACATCTCCCTTAGCCTGGAGAATGCATCCCCCATTAGAACAGAAGCTTTCTGAGGGCAGCGACCACATAGCTTGCTTGCTAAGAAGCGCAGGTGTTTAACACAGAGCCCGACACACAGACACACAAAGCATTAAGTACTTACTGTCAAATACATGTTTCTTTCACTCATTACACTAAAATAATATCCATCTAATAACCCCATGGAGGAGAGGGGGGAAGGAAGAAGGAACACATTTCCTTTTTTAAGACATTGATGATACTTAGAATAGATCCCTGATTTCATCTGTGTGAATATTCCCTTGGGTACAAACTAAATTCTATTCATACCTTTATGTCTTTGTGTAATTTTTGCTCGGGTTTTTTGCACTCTTAGTATACACCCCTACACATTTTGTGTATGGTCCTTCGGCCCAGTTTTCTTTCATCATACATGTCCGATGTCACTTCTCGCAGACAAGTCATTATTGTCATTCCATAAGTATTTTTTATTTTTTCTGAGACAATGATGTTCTGAGTTACAGTTCCAAGTTAACTATGTAACTTTGGATAAGTCTGGTCTCACTACCCTCATCTGATGGCAAATGCAGCAATCACCCATTTCTTTGGTGCTGTAAACTTAGCTCACAATAATATTGTGGAGGAAGGTACCAGAAGCTCCAAAGATTATGATGACTCTAGATGACTCTAGCTAATGTCAGCAGGAAGAACGTTAATTTCAACCATGAAAGTTCTGAAGAAAACTACACTATATTTCCTCTCAAGGATGCTTTCTCTGCTCTGTTTTAGGTTGAACTAAAAAACTCCTTCCTGCCTTGATATTTCATTCAGTACTTAAAGATTCATATTTATAGTATACTTTAAGGTTGACAAATTATTTTTCTCACCATCATCTTGTGACTTAGGTAGTATAAAAACCATATGATTTAGCATTGAAATTATTCCCATTTTATAGATGAATAAACATCAAAAAGTTAATATGGCTAATGTCAGATGGATCTGAATTGAATCTAACTCCATGTCTAATGCTTTTTGTTATATAATGATGTCTCACGTTTACCATAAAAGCCCAATAGGAAAAATTTGAATGAATAACTCACAATCATAGCTTAGTCCTGGCCTACTGGCAAATTTAATAAATCACTCTTTCTTCTATTTATTTAGAAATATCCCCTTTCAGAAGATCTTAAACCTCAGTAAACTTGCAGGATAGCATCAACTCCAGAGCTGTAGGATAGAAAAATGGACCATGTCTAGAGGGCAGACTGAAGGAAGAACAAAAAGAACTGATAGTGTTTCATGTGCAGAAGAGAAAGTGTAAGGGTACTGTCAAAGCCATCTTGTAGGATCTAGAACAGAGTCTGTATTTTGAGGGGGCACAACTAGGACTAATATTTCCAAAAAGTTTTCCTTTCGACTCTGACCATCTGAGTAGTTCAATAATAATTCATGGTCCAAGAGTGTATGGCAGTAAGCATCCAGTGGTGGTGCTCAAGAAACTCAAAAAGAACAAATATTAAATGAGTGCCTGAAGGTAAAAAGCACTTCTTGGTCTCTCCAAGACACCTTCCCACTTTAAGGCTTTGACCTGCAGTTGTAATGTTTACAGGACTTCTGTTTTGGAAACACTGAGTTTTGGCATATTAATGCAATATTGTTCCCCCACACACACACACATATCCTTTTTGCTGGGTCTGTGATTTCCTGCATGTGGGGAGCTCAGGGTAAGGAGATTCCTTTAACAATGCAGATCAATGCCTTCTTGGCAGTACCTTCTCTCGAACTCTTTTAGACAGCCAGGGGCACTGGTTCACTTGGGGTGACAGAGCCACAGGTGTCTTCCAGAGATGAACAGAGTTGTCCTGAACCCCAGGCTGGCTCTATAAACATTATGGAACAGCATCTGTCTCTTGGAATATCACTGTTGTGTTGAAAATAATGAGTTCTGAGAAACACGGAAAGAATTATAAAATGATTCAGAATGAATGGAGGACCACAAGAATATATGTAATTGAAAACATAGAAAAGTAGCTGTATTCATCCTAATTGTAATGGCCAATCTCAGTCCTGGAAAAGAGATGGACAAATATACTTCCTCTTAATAGAAAAATTTGAGGATTATGGTCACAAAATGTTACATATCCTGTCATGTATTAAAGAACAATCCTTTTTTTCCCCTAAACACTTCTTGTTACAAAAGAAGGCCTATTGTGTAGTGATGGTGAGTAATGTTGGAAAAAGATTGTGACATAAAAGACGCCCCCAAAAATGTGACCTACATAGCCTAAAAGCCTGCTTTGTGCCAGTTGGATTAAGCTACATAACAACTCCTCCCATTTATATATACTACTTACTTGAGGTTTTCATGGGGGCACTTCCAGATTTGGTTTCTATTACAATGCTAAAAAGGGAGCCCAAAAGCTCAAGTCTTTCAAGTTCTCAGAGCTAACGGGGTCAAACTCCTTATAGCAGAAAAAATGAAAGGGAAGGAAATGAAATATTTAAAAGGAGAGGAATTTATGGGAAAGTGTTGAGAATACCTTAGCCGCCCTAAACGAGGCATTTCAAATAGAAACCACTCCATCTCTGAGGCCTTCTCCACTCTTGATCTTCAACCTACTTTTAGAAGAGCCCAACCCACCATCCTCTTTTCATTGCCTCTTTCTGAATTTCCTGTGATTTCTCTGCACAGGTTTCCTATACAAATACATACAAACACATTCAAAGCTCCTGCTATCCAGTTCCACTGCATTACTCTATGGTGGTCAAAGTTACTTATTGGTACATATAATATGCCTACTATTCACTTTGTATAACTGCTGTTCATGTCTTTCCAGAAATTCACCACAGGGAATGTCAGGTGACTTAGCACTTATTATTGAATATATGTAAATTCAAATCCCTCCTCAGACATTTCAGGAATTTCATGGTGATTTCTGTTTATAAACTTAAAAGTCAAACTGGCCCTGGCAGCTTCTTCCTTAGTCTTCCTACAGCAGGGTCGATGAAATTTTACAAGATGTGTTAGACTGTAACAAGAAGAGAATAAAATATTGTTTCATTTGGATTTATGCTCAATCATCTAGACCAACTCTCTTCTAGACTTACCATTCCTCAAACTAGTATTGTCTTTTATGAGTGAAAGGGCAGGCAGAGTAATAATGCTCCATGATACTGTTTCTGAAAAAGCAATGTCTTTTTTGGTGGGGGAAGGGAGGGGAGGAAAGGAGGGAAGGGAAGAGGAAAAAAGTTGAAAATCCAGTCCTCAGATATTAGTGATGAAAGAAAAGATATTGGCCATTTGAAGATTTCCAATAATCATCCAGAATTAAGAAGCTCAGGCCTAATTCCATATAATGCTTGTTAGGAAGAGTAGGGCAGAAAAATCAGTTTCCCTTTAACTGAACAACACTTAGCAAGAGGATTTATGGACTTCATTAAGAGATAAGATATGGGAAGTACTTAAAAAGTCTTCTTTTCCTTTCTAGCAACCAATGGTAGAACATAAACATATCAACAACCACATCCACTCATAACATAAACATGTAACTCATCAAAAACTTTCTAAAGAACAGAGCTATTTCATTAAAAGAAAGCATGTAGAGTACTGATGTACGGAACAACAGCACACAAGCAGGGTTCAGGAAGGTTATGTAACAGTTGTTCAGCTGCCAGTCTAAAGCAGGAAACCCTTACTATAAATAATTTAATGTAATCAAAGTTGTCCATTTGCATTAAAAGGGGTTTTGCACTAACAAAACCAGTGCAGCCATAATTAGAAAGAAGCAGAAAACTGAGAAAAAATTTTTATGTCTAAAGGTTCTGAGAAAGTCTCATTTTTAAAATATAGAGAATTAGGGGCAGCTAGGTGGTGCAGTGGATAGAGCACCAGCCTTGAATTCAGGAGGACCGGAGTTCAAATCTGATCTCAGACACTTTAACACTTCCTAGCTGTGTGACCCTGGGCAAGTCACTTAACCCCAGCCCCAGAAAAATAAATAAATAAATGAAATGAAATTGACTCAAATTCATAAGAATTCAAGTTATTATCCAATTGATAAGTAGTCAAAGGATATGAACAGACAATTTTCATCTAAAGAAATTAAAGCCAATTATGCTTATATGGAAAAAAAATGCTCGAAATCATTGATTAGAGAAATACAAGTTATGACAACTGGGAGGTACCATTTCACACCTCTCAGATTGGCTCAGATGACAGGAAAAGATAATGATAAATATTGGAGAGGATGTGGGAAAATGGGACATAAATACATTATTGGTGCAGTTGTGAACTGATCCAGTCATTCTGGAACTATGCCCAAAGGGCTATAAAACTGTGCATACCCTTTGATCTAAAGAGATCCTAAAAGAGAAACCCATGTGTGCAAAAATGTTTGCAGCATCCTTTTTTGTAGTGGGAAGGAACTGGAAATTGAGTGGTACCGCTCATTTGAAGAATAGCTGAATAAGTTATGGTATGTGAATGTTAGAAAATTAAAAAGGCCAAAACTCAAGGCAAGGCTAGTGAAAATTTCTCTTATTTTATTATTTGGGTGGTAGCAAATGATGAACCCAAGATTTGCCAGCAATGGGAGTAAGATCTACATATTTCATTATAAACCCATGAAGGCAAAGACAATCTGTGCTTAGAATAATCAGTATTTCAGCTTGAATCCTAACCACTAATAATATAATTTCCTATAATGTGCTATTCCCACATGAGCCTAAAAATAAGTTCACAAGTAACTTGTCTGTTTATTTAGTGGGCTGAAGGAGGAGAGATGAGAAGACTCCTTGTATGTTGAAGTGACTACAACTACTAACTGCAGAGACTCACAATCTCTTTGATTGTTAAGTTGCTCAGTAATTATCTGAAATGATTTTTATTAGCTACTTAGACCAGAGGTGGGAAAAGGGGATGGGGGTAGGGGGGAAATAAAGACAGGGAGAAACAAGACAGTAATTGTTCTTGTTAAATTTTATTGGCATCATGTTCATCTCTTTACAGAAGAACTCAGCCCACACCCTAGAATGTAGACCTCTGGAAAATAGGGAGAAGTGCTCCATGTAAGCAAGCTACAATGCAGGAACAGATACTAGGGAGGGGAGCTAAACTGTAAATTTCTCCATACCAAAGAAACAGTAATATGGGCAATACTGGGGCAGGAGAGGGAGGAGGAACAAGTTTTCTAGCCTAAGAATACCACAACCCAGAAAGGAGCGCCTTCTAGAACAAAGGTAAAATCACTAGAACAGATCTGTAGATTTTCCTTTTTTTTTTTTCCTTTTGTAGAATGATGATTCAGTGGGGGTTTTAAAATGTGGAGCAGGGAAAAAACAGAAAGAATTTTAAGACCTGCAAATAGTCTCCATTAATCCATTGCACACATCAATATATTACGCCAATCACCCTTTCAAAAATTTAGACACAGAAAGGTAACTAGATTAACCCTCCCCTTCCACCCTCCCCTCCCACCAAGGAGATGAAAAGCTTTTTGGCTCTTAAGTCTTCAATAAAAAGGCTTACATAATTCTTGCTTCTACTGTACAGAATACTGCCTCTAGCTGGACTTCAAAATTCTGTATTGCTAGCACTCTGCAATCCAGAACAAAGTTCTCCCCTCATCCTACATACCTGCATTACAGGACTTAAACACATAATCCAAGAATTTCTTACACTAATTTATACATTTTAATTGGTTGCATATATTAACATGTACTATAAGATTTTTCCTAAGAAGCATTACATAATAAATGGATACTGTAAAAAGATCTGATTAGTTAAAAGTAACAAGCATTAACAGATACATACAAAACTCCACCTAGTTAAACTGGGTGTGAGCTTGCAATGAACTATGGGTAACCAGCCTTCCCAGGTGCAGCCTTCACAAGGAGGAAGAAAAAAATGAGACAGTTTAAAAAACCAGGTAACTAATTATACACAGATTAACTGTCAACAGTTTTTCTCCATTGGACGAGTGGAAATGTTTCCAATGTCAAGCCCACATCAGAACTAACTCTCCACAAATGAAAGGTCCTGCTAGCATACAGAACAGCTGATGTGGAGGGGCTGACACCCATGGAGCTGTGTACAGAAATGGGATCATGTTTGCTCACGGCAGATTGGGGTGACATTTTTTGGCAGCTGGAAATGGGAGAATTGATTTCTTGTTTGTTGAATAGGAGAGGGGGCTTGTGTCTGAAGGCCTAAGTGTGATATTGGTTTGTGAAGGGCTCTGTGCTCTACCCCGCCACCTCTTCAGCAGCTGCAGCTTTCGGCAGAAGCTTTTGCTCGGTCATTCTTGTCCAGTTTGATGGGCTCAGGGAATTCGTTGTACAGTTCCACCTCTGTCTCCTGAACGGGACAAAGGACAAAAAAGATAATGTAGAAACATTCAAATAATAGTTATGGAAACCAATATGGGACATTTACTTTCTATTATTTTTTTCTGTGAAACTAGATTATGTGAATGCCTCCCAACATGTACATATGCACACTTAAGAATGAGTTGATGGGACAGCTAGGTAGTAGAGTAGATAGAGCACCAGCCCTGAAGTCAGGAGGACCTAAGTTCAAATCTGCCTTCAACATTTAATACTTCCTGCTGTGTGACCCTGGGTAAGTCACTTAACCCCAATTGCCTCAGCAAAACAAAGCAAAAAGAAAAAGAAAGAAAAAAGAATTCTAGTTGAGAAGCCAGGACAAATACCAAAAATTACACTGGAACTTCCCCAAGGAATTTGTATCCTACAAAAGTTCAAAACATATCGGATAATGATAATATATACATAGTAATAAAGGAGTTTCAGGAAAAGAGAGGGCACTGGACAGGAGTTCAAGAAAGGTCTTATGGAGGAGGTTTTTATACAACAGCTCAACTGTGGTTTCTATGGAAAACAAATTTTATGAGGTGGAAAAATTAAGGAAGGACAAAAGCTTTAGGTGCCAAGCCAAGGAGCTTCTTGTACTTGCTCTTGATCAAGAGTTCTTAACCTTAAAGTGTGTCATGGATCATTTTGGCAGACTGATAAAATCTCTCTACTTATCTGAATAATTTTTGTGTTTTTAAAAAATATACAATTTAATGCTTATTGTGCAACAAGAAAATGGTATTTACACACATGTATTGCATCTAGGTTATATTGTAACACATGTAAAATGTATGGGATTGCCTGTCATCGGGGGGAGGGAATAGAGGGAGGGGGGGATAATTTGGAAAAATGAATACAAGGGATAATATTATAAAATATATATATATATATTTTTTTATTATATATATATATATATATATTTTTTTTATTATATATATAATAAAAAATTATTAAAAAAATATATACAATTTAAGAACATGCTGAATTTCAGTTAGAGGTTAGTGAAAAGATGTAATTCTGTATTCACTTCCCTTGTTCACCCCCCCTCATCCAAATTCACAGACTTAAGAGGTTAAGAATCCTCTGAAGAGGCAATAGGAAGCCTTTAAAGATTTTTAAATACAGGGTGATAGGGCAGCTGTGCACCTTAGAAATATTAACTCAGCAGCTGTGTGGAGGATGGATAAAAGGGGGAGAAATGGAAGACAAGAAAATAAAAAGGTTAATTCAGTGAAACTGTTAAAGAGATGGAGAGTAGAAATAGATGTTGTAAGTGGAAAGAAGGATGAGACAACTATTTTTGACTTGGCTATTAATTAGTCATCTATGGGGCATGAGGGTTAAATGCTGTGAACCTGGGTGAAATGCTTGATATCCATATTTTACCAATGCAGGTCTTTATATGTAATAAGTGTTCCAATCAGATCAATTAGATCAAATAATGAGGTCAAAATTTGTACCATTATTACACTCTAGTAGCTGAAATATTCTGGCAATTCTGGCAAAAAGCAATCAAAGTAAAATAGTAAGACTTTCAAGGGATGCTAAATCCATCACCTTGTCCACAGAAAAGTCCTGGAATGCCAACCCTCAGGCAGATCAGTGGTTAGAGCCACTAGAGGGAGACACATCATTCCTTGAGACTCACCTGTTTAAGTGCATTTCGTGCAATGGTTTGGAAAGCCTGCTCCACATTGATGGCTTCCTTGGCACTGGTCTCAAAGTATGGGATATTATTTTTGCTGTAGCACCAGGCCTGTGCTCGTTTTGTGGCAACCTGTCAGAAATAGAGAAAAGGTAGTCTTCATCATAAATGGTTCTGAACTTTTATTTAAAAGTCCTCGTCTCATGTCATGCATATGTCCATGCAAAGAAGTGCAAAGTAAAGAAAGTGCACCCATCAAATCACTCATTTATGAAGACCAGTTTCAACTTTTAGAGCATTAATTACAGTTTTCTAAGGTATATGGGAGAGTGTTAGCAGTTCAAATAGGGTCTATGGCTTTAATAAGTTATACTATTTGTCATATGATACGGAATCAGGTTATATTAAGCTGTAAAAGATATTTTACACAGACCCAATGCCAACTGCTACCATTAACTAAGTTCATGCCCTTAGGGAGCTGAACAGGTCTGCAGTTTGTTTTTATTTCAGGCCCACCACTGGGCCTAAACTGCCAGAGTATCGTAAATCTCCAGAAGAGCCATAGTCTCTTGGCATGGCTTTGTGAGAAAGAAAGCTTCCTCTGGTTAAGAGTAGGAGGAGAGACCAAAAAATGAATGGAACTAGCCAAAAACAGAAAACACTTGTTGGTATTTTTACGAAGCCTATTTCCTTTTTATTTTTCCTGAACTGACTCTACTTTTGGACAGTTATCACCATTCTTGTAACATACAATTGGTAAGCAATTCCCATTTTAGGCTAATGGGAGACAGGGGAGTTATTTCCCTGATGTTTTAATGAACCAGCACCAAGAATGGGATCATGTCCAAGAATCTAACATTCATTAGTAAGTGTTCCTGTGTTTGCCTTACATATCATTTGAGAAGAAAAGACTGGCTCATCACTAGGCAGGTTGCTGCAAAAGCCCAGGTAAAGGGGAACCTTTCCTTTTAGCCCCGCCAGCCCATTCAAGAATAAAAAGCAAGACTCAAAGACCTTTCAGTGCTTTGAACATAACGCCCTTTTCCCAGGTCTTGTTGCCACAGGAGATTCCTCTAATCAACAGGTTTGCTATATAGATTTCACACTATATATTTTTAAAAGCTCAAAAATTGGGGCTTTTCCCATCTTCTGTATATTACTTACTTGTCTGTTTTCTAAGTCAATCTTGTTTCCCAATACAACAAAGGGGAAGTTTTCAGGATCCCTGGGACTGGCTTGGATAAGAAATTCATCTCTCCAACTGTCAAGAGTTTTGAATGTGTTAGGGGCAGTCACATCAAAGACCAGGACGCAGCAGTCTGCTCCTCTGTAGAAGGCCACGCCAAGGGACTGAAATCGTTCTTGCCCTGCTGTGTCCCAGATCTTTGGGAGACAAAGGATTATTCATCAGTCTAATGGGACTGGTACAGTACAAATAGCCAGGACACGAAAGGAAGGAAAACACAAAATGACCACCATTTTATTATTATTACAATCACCCAGTGGGGGGGAGGGGAAATCGATGCAGGCCCTGTGATCAAGAACTTTAAAAACTAGAAACATGGAGGTATAGCATTTGCATATGTAATGGCTCTGAGAGAGATTTTGGGAGGTAGAAGAGAAAACAGAATGGAAGCTAAAACAAAACCAAAAATTCTTGGAATATAAAACCCCAGTTCAAGTAGCTTGATCCTTAGCATGTATGTCAGCCAGCTAAAGCCTTAGAAAGGAAGCAACATCTATAGTTATAATAGAGAAGTCACTGTCCATCCCTAGCTCTTTTAGGTAAGGACAGCTAGTGAGCTGTCCTTTTACAGATGAAAAGACAAAACAGCTTTAAATATATATAAAGTCTGTAACTACAGTTTACCAGGCAAAAGCAACTGCTTATTTTTATGGAAGCCTATGGCTAGCCTCCTAGTTCTCTCCTCTACCCTTCTGGCACTATTTTACAATTCCAGAATGCCTATCAGAATTGAGTTCACACAAAGGGTATTTAACTTCTTATGCTGCTTGGTATACCACTATATATCACTTGGTATAAAATGGTTAGATGAAATTATGAAATTTTTCTATTCTTTCAGAACAATCATAATTCATAACTAAGAAATCAGTTACAGCTGTACCCATCTCTGGGAAGTACTTTGTACTACTTTAAGATTTTGGGAGAGGAATATCCAATTAATAATTTTGGTGAACAGAAAATGGGACTATAAAAAGGGATTTTAACTATTATTCTTTACTATCAGTCAGAAGGGATTTTGAATTAATAATGGAATGGCTTTTATTCATGGCTTTAACTTATGAACTGAGCTGTTTTATGTGTTTGTACAGCACAGAAGACTTAAATACAGTCCATTGTATCACCTTGCCAAATGCCTTTACCGTATAGCTACTAGATGCAATTATGCTGTAGACAAAAGAGTAGTTAACATGTTCTAGGGAGAGTTAGAAGACTTATAACATCAAGCTACAAATTAGAAGAAATTGGTTCATCACATATGACACATCTAGCTCATTACCACTAGCCAGGAACCATAGTAAACAACCAGTGATAGGATAAATAATAGATATGGAATATAGCTAACCCAATAATAATGAAGTGGGATAACTACAAGCAGGTAAAGCAGAAGAAGCTTTAAGAATTCAATATAAGAGTGTCAAGACCACCCACCCCCCTCTTGCTCACCTCCCCCAGCATAACATAAAAATGGCTATGGACTAGAATAAGGATAGATGTCTTAGTGAGAAAACAAAACCAAACAAAACAAACCTAGTAGCTCTATCCTGGCTTTTATAGTCATAGCTGCACACAAATAACATTCACTGTCATCTTTGGAAAACAATCATCCCATTAATGTAACATATTCTACTGGTCAGGAACAGATTATCTAATAGGTAAGGGAAGAAGAGATCAGGAGTGGAGAACTAGAAAGCTCCATGATCAAGGCTCATAGTGACTGGGTAAAGCTGGCATTACCAAGAACAAACCATTAAGATTTGATGTGAGGAGCATGAGGACAACCTAGATTCATTTCAAAACAAGAATTATGTAGAAGCATAGGTAACTTTCCAGGTAGGAAATAGATATCTTTCTAGATAGAAAAGAGAAATTTCAATAAAGCAAAGCACTTAGAATCAGCTTACAAAGTGATGGGAAATATCTAAAGTAGACTTTAGTAATTTTCAGGCTTTTTCTGTGAAGCTATTGCCCAGGGTTACAGAGCTAGTAAGTGTTACTGAGTGTTGAGTCTGAGGCTAGATTTGAACTCTGGTCCTCCTGACTCTAGGGCCACTGCTCCATCTAGTTGTCCCTTTTGGGCATTTTTGTAATCTAGCCTCATCATGGAGGATCAGATGTTAAGCTAGATCATTAGCAGAAATATGGAAGTAAATTCTGTATCTGGTATTCTAAGTATCAGAATTAAATCAGAAGACAGAAGAGCTGATGTAACTCAAGCTGTTTTTGGTCTCTTTTGGTACTGAGATCTGAAAAATCAAGAGGGATTGCTCTTCATTTGTATTGATCAAAGGCATGAGTAGGATAGGGAAAGGCATCACAAAAGATCAATAATATGTGAAGCTGCTTTACCTGCATTGTCACTAGTCTGTCATCCACCATCACTTCCTTCGTCAGAAAGTCTGCTCCTATTGTTGCTTTGTACTGATTACTGAATTTCTTGTTCACATACTGGTTCATGAGTGAGGTCTTACCCACCCTAAAAATGGAAGAAAAAGCATAAATAAGAGCTGACTTGTGAAGTGGGACAGAAAAGAAGCTACAGATTTGTACCTATAGGATACTCACACTATGCATTAAGCCCCTCCCACCCCACATTATTTTTTTTTTTCTTAAGTCAGAAAGTGTTCCTTAGAACCACTCAAGTGCCCAAATACTTGCACCTGCTCTTCAATAGCTATCCTAACCCTGACTCCAACCAACCTACAGGATATTTGGAACTTGTAGACATACTGTAAGTGACTCTTCTTAATGGTTAAATCTAGGTTAGGGAGGATACAACAACCAGAGTTCAATGTATTCTTCTCTATTCTAAAGGACGCATAAGCAAAGACGCTGCTATTACAAAAATACCAATTCAGTTCTAAAAAGTTTTCCAAGTAAGTGACTCTCATATTCAGATTACTGAAGTTGTACTACTGTCTGAGAACTGGCTCCTATAGCATGTCAGAGTTGTGTTATTATAAAACTTAATCTATAGAGGGAGAGGAAAAAATATCAATAAATAATCTTTTAATAAGAACTGAATACCATTCAAAGGCCCTGTGAATGGGAAGGAGGAAGGAAAGAAAAAAAATGCATAAAAGAGTGTCTAGTCTGCTCAGGGAGCTCAGATTTCACTAGGGAAGAAAATATGTACATATCTAAATTATGCAAAATTAAAAAAAAAAAAAAAAAAAAAAAAAAAAAAAAAAAAAAAAAAGGAAAATATTAGATGCCTGGAATTTGAAGAAGGTCTATGAAGTAAAAAGGATGAGAGTAGTAGACTAGGGGCAGCCAAGAGGTGGAAAGCATGTCATGTATCAGGAAAGGGACCTTTTGTGAAGAGGACCTTTTTGTAATAGACAGACAGACTGGAAACCAGGTTGTTGAGAGCTTTCAAAGCTAAACAGCAGTTTGTTTTCAATCTTGGGGGCAAAAAGAATCTGCTGGTATCAGATATGTCAAATCTGTGTTTAAGAAAACTATGTCTGGCAGTTATGTAGAAAATGGAGAGGGATAAGTAGGAGAAAGAGATGGATGTAGAAATGGCTGGGTGTGACAGCTGAATGGATATGATATTGGGTGTGAGGGAGAGGGAGGAAAGAAGGAAACTGCAGAGATGACCAGCCTGGAGGACTGGAAGGATGAGGATATTTGGGGGGAGAGGGGAAGGAATAGGAAAGCTAGGATTTTTGAGTGGGTAAGTAAGAGAAGAATACTACAAATAGTTGTGGCATAGAAATTTGGGTTTGAATGTTCAATAGGCAGTCTGGTGATATAGGACAGAAGCTCAGGAGTCCATTTGCATGGATATTTAAGCTTATAGGAGCCAGATGAAGTCACTGAAAGAAATAAGAATTTGCAAATAGATTTGGGAAACCTAAGAATACTAATTCTCAAACAATTCTCATTCTCAGACAATTACTATTTATTCATAAAGAGTTAAGCTATTATTACTTTTGATGGAGAAAGCCACCTGTATCCAGAGAGAGGACTACTGGACTGAATGTGAATCACACAGTGTTTTCATCTTTTTTGTTGTTTCCTTGCTTTTCCTTCTGTCTCATTTTCCCCCTTTTGATCGGATTTTTCTTATGCAGTATGATAAATGTGGAAATATGTTTAGAAGAACTGCTGTACATGTTTAACCTATATTGGATTACTTGCTGTCTAGAGGAAGAGCTTGGGGAAAATGAGGGAGAAAAATTTGGAATACAAGATTGGCAGATAAATGTTGAAAATTATCATTGTATATATTTTGAAAATAAAAAGCTATTTTTAAATTTATCATAAAAGGCTATTATTTTTTAAAAAGTTAAGCTATACTGGAGCGCAATTTAGAACTGTGCTTAAAGGACTATAAAACTGTACATACACTTTGATCCAGCAGTGTTACTTAAGAGAATAAAAAAAGGAAAAAGGACCCATGTGTGGAAAAATATTTATAGCAGCTCTTTTTGTGGTAACAAGGAAATGGAAATTGAGTGAATGCCCATCAATTGGGGAATGGTTGAATAAGTTATGAAATATGGGCATAAGGGAATATTACTGTTCTATAAGAAATGATGAGCAGGTTGATTTCAGAAAAACCTGGAAAGACTTATTTGAACTGATGCTGAGTGAAGTGAATAGAAACCAGGAGAACATTGTACACAGTAATGGCAAGATTATATAATGATCAGCTATGATAGTGATACAGTGATCCAAGACAATTCCAATAGATTTTGGATGGAAAATGTCATCCCCATTCAGAGAAAGAACAATGGAAACTGAATGTGGATCAAGCATACTATTTTCACCTTTTCTTTATTTTCTTTTTCCTTCTATTTTGACTTTTCTTTCCCAACCTAATTTGGAAACGTATAGTCAATGACTATACATGTATAACCTATAACAGACTGCTTCCTGTCTTGAAGGAGAAGAAGGTAAAAACAAATTGGAACAAGGTTTTTGAAAAGTGAAAAGTACCTTTACATGTATTTGGAAAAATAAAATACCATTAAAGGAAAAGTAAATAAATAAATGATTAGAAGGTGAATGGATGTTGAAAACTATCTTTACATCTAATTGGAAAAAAATAAATACTACTAGGAGGCAGAAGAGAAAAGTGCCAAATTAAACAGAAAAAAGCCCAAAGGATTAATGTGTTATATCATTATGACCACAGACAAGTCAACACCTAGCAAAAATGATGACTGTATATTATGTTTTCTGAGTACTTTGGTGTTTGGTTGCCCTTTTTTCTCCCATCTTTATCTCCCTCCCACCCCCATCCCAAGCCTGTGCCCCAAATTCCTTTAAGTTTTTCCTTGTAACAAATAAACTTATGTAAAATCATTTTTTACTTTGATCATGCCTGAAAATAGATGAAAAAACTGATCAGTATATCACCCACTTACTGACAGAAAGGTGATGGCCTACGGTGCACAATGAGACATACAACTATTTGCTAAAAATAACAACAACAACAAAATCTTTCATTTTCTAGGTTATACACTAAAGGGAAATCAGCCATTCCATTATTAGAACGAGCAAATTTCAGGGTAGAATTAAGAAACCCCATGGAGGGTAGCCTGTCAGAGATAGAGTAATAAGGTCAACTGAAGATAAAAGCTATGATAACTTATCCCATTTGGTAAGGAACCAGTTGGTTTTTAAAATGCTTACCCAGAATCTCCTAGGATGATCACTTTCAGCAAAACTTTCTTCCTAGAGGTCATCTTTCAAGCTATTAAAAAAAAAAAAAAAAAAAAAGATAAGAATAAAATGCAATTGATGGAAGCATACATTATTGTCAAGAAAACTCCAGGATAATTTTATTCAATCCAAAGCAAAAGGAGCACCCTTTTTTGTTCAAGATCTCTGCTTCCAGTACAGGAGAACTTCCTGAACTGATGCAGATCTGACTATAATTTAGTCCTAGAATTAGGTTGTCCAGGGTATTGTAGTTCAGTGACTTGCTTACAATCAAAAGAAAAAGTCAACTTAAGAATTTACATGTCTACTATGTATCAGGTACTGTGTTAAATGCTGGGCAAAAGATAAAAATTAAAAATTCCTGCAAAAAAATCAGTCCCTGCACTCAATAACTTCATAGTCAAATAGGGGAGGAAACATGCAAACATAACAATTATGTACAAAATAGCAGACATGCAGGAAAAATGGAAAGGCATTCTCAGAGGTAAGACAAAGAGGACTGGAAAAGATTTCTTGCAGAGGTGGGATTTAAAGAAAGATAGGACATATAAATGAGAAAGGACTTGGGTGTGGGTCCTTCTGATACCCAAGCCAGCCCTCTAAATTACTAAGCTGTTTTACCTCTCCTTTATTAAGAGCTCAAGAAAGGGTTCAATAAAATCTGTTCACTGCAGGCATCTGAATTGTGAGTTTAATATCAGAGTAAAATGAGTAGGATAATAACAAGAAATCTATTGGTGATAGTCCCAAGACAATAATAAGCCCAAGACAATATTTAAATGCTTTTTTCAATCCAATATATAAAAATAAGTAAGCTTGATAGATAGAAATATTAGAGACACTCTATTGGAATTCTTATCCATGATTAAGTGTAGAAGTAGTATTTATTGGGCATGCTTTATAAAAAGAGAGGATAGTACAGGTAGAA
Source organism: Sminthopsis crassicaudata (assembly GCF_048593235.1). Taxonomy (NCBI): domain Eukaryota; kingdom Metazoa; phylum Chordata; class Mammalia; order Dasyuromorphia; family Dasyuridae; genus Sminthopsis; species Sminthopsis crassicaudata. The sequence continues at coordinate 696,124,477 of NC_133617.1, forward strand.
AGAAGAGGGAACACAGGATCTAGAATTTTTGTCAAATGATTTTTGAAAGCAACATTCATTTTACATACATGTCTCCAAGTAAAGATCACCACCTTTCAACCTATCTCCTATATCAAAAAATGTGATTTCCCCCTTCCCTCAGGGAGTGGGTGGGGTAGAATATGTTTTAAGCTTCTTTTATACTTAAATCAAACAGCCCAGAACCTCAAGCCCTAGGCTTGGAGGGGGAAAAAAAGCACTATCCAAGCATTTGTTGGGGTTAAGAAGACAAGTTTGGAAAAGCTCAGTGACCCGCCCATAGTGGCAGCAGATAAAGAGCACCAGGCCTTCCCACCAGGAGTGGGAAGACTCAGCAAATCATTTGACCCTATTTGCCTCAATTTTCACACCCTGTAAAATGAATTGGAAAAGGATATGATCAATCTACTCCAGTATCTTTGCCAAGAAAACCTCTAATGGAGTCAGACACAATTTAGACAACTTAAACAACTACAACAACAAAACAAAGTGTGCCCCATAGTTCCCATTAGGAACATAAATGTATGAACAGTCTGACTTAAAAAGAGAATTACAGACCTAAGTCTGCTTTGGAAAAATATCTTAGGGAATCTAAAGATTTTAATAGACTATTACTTGCTAAGTGACTATCCAGTACAGCAAGAGAAACAAAGAAAGCCTATCTTTTAAAATCACTTTTTACAATTTGAACAAAATAAAGCTAAAATACTACTTGGGAAATTTCTCTGAATTGACACTTTTCAGATGCCCTATTCCCATTCCAAATTGGCTCATTTTCCAAAATAATTTTCTTCAGATCAAGTTACTTACAATAAGGTAGCATGTAAGGATGCAGTTCCCCCAAAACAAGAGAAGGGAATTGTAAGGGCCCTTTAAATGGGCGGCACCACAGTGCCACAGGGAGATTTGAGTGGCCCAGAAGTAATCTCTGTGGATATAGGATTTCCCTGTGGGTGGGATCCTGGCCATATTGAGATAGCTTCATAACGGGTGACTCTCGCTGGTTGGCTGCTTGCCTCACTGGCCCTTTATAAGCCCACTGCAGACAGCAATCACTCTCTTTAACCTGGCTCCCTAGCCTGGGGTAGCTAAGCCAAGCTGATGGATAGCTGAGAGGTAAGGAGTTGGTAGTGAACAGGTGGGTCTTCAAGAACAGGTGTTCACCACGGAACTGACAAGTGGCTTAAGATTACATGTCGCTGTTCTTAAGGGACAAAATTAACAAAAAACAAAAAACCTATCATTGTCTTTTGTTTTCTTCCTCACCACAGTTTCCCCAAGTGTCCCTCTGCATCTTCTTTCCAAGTCATTCTAAGTAAGAAATAGTATTTTTAAAGAGGGGGGTGGTGTGTGAAATCAGTATGGACCACTAGTGTTTCGCCATTGCACATATTTTTCAAACTTCTCTTCTCATATAGTAAACATATTTCTTCCAGGCAACTTGCCCTGGTGCTGTTTACTAGGTCTTTTTTTTTTTTTTTTCACTTTTTAAAGTCAAAGTTGTTGAACAAGATACAATACTCTTCAATGTGAATTTTCTTAGTAAGTATTTATCTGGCCACCACTTGACCCAAACAAAGATTGCTCCTGTTTCAGATGACATTATTTCAAATCTCTTTCCTGTCTGTATTTTCAGAAAAGGTAAGAGGGACATAATAGAGAAGTTATTTTAGGCATTATAATACCATCTTTTCAGCATCCTATGACTTGAAGATAACAGATTATATACAAAGACTGGAAAGATTTTGCTAAGAGCTATCTTTGAATCATAAACTAAAAGTTCAACTCAGTTTATTCCTACTCTTTTTTGTAACAATTAATCATATTTCATACCATTTGAACAATGATAGCTTTCTGACTTTATTTACCTATGATATAAGGAAAAATACTGTGATAATCTTAACTCCTATCCATATGCTCCTAGAAATATCAATTAAACCAAGTTGTCATAGGATATGAATAACCAAAAGAACTGCAAACTCTTAACAATCCAAAGAAAGACTGCTCCAAATAATTAAGATAAATTGAAATAAAAACAATCGAAAGTTCTTGCCCAGAAAATCTTTGGTACTAGTTAGAAGGGAGATGGCCATCTGCTTTGCCACTGCCCCCTAAGGAGCAAGGACTTTCCCACCCAACTTGTAGCTGAAACCTTCCATTGTGATAGGATGTGAGCTGTCTTAAAACTTTTTTATTTCTATCTCCAGCACTTAGCAGAGTACTCTGTACACAGTAAGTGCTTAATAAACATTTCATTCATGTAGAAGAGAACTGAAATACTTGAGTAAATAGAACCAGGAAAAACATACACACTGAACATTTATACTGTGAGGAAAACAATATACAAACCATATAATAAGATATAAGCAGGATACTATTCCAGTTATCTAGAGAAAGATATTAAGACTTTCTACATAGGGTGGGACTTCAGCTGAGAAGGGGAGGGAAGCCAAAAGGCAAGGATGAGGAGGACCAACCAGTCAAACTACCTGAGAGCCACCAGCAAGGAGGTATCAACAAAGGGTATAGGTAATGATGAGACGAGGGGGGGAAGAGTAGAGGGGAGGATGTTTTGCAAGCCAGAGATTGATTTTATATCTACTAGCAAAGGGGAGTGATATGCTCAGATGTGCATTTTAGATCAATTTGAACTAACTGATTGGAAGGAAGCAAGAAGACCAACAAGATGGCTACTTGCAATAGCCCCAATCTGAAGTGGTAATTTTAAGTCACTGCATCCAGCTGGTGGCAGTGTCAGAGTGAAAAGAGCCATGACCAAGAAGCACTTGACCACTGACTAGATAGATATAGGAGAGCAATGGGGAGGAAGGTGTCAAGAATCAAGGACTACATGTAGGTTGCAAGCCTGGGTAAGTGGGAAGATAGACAGTAAAGGGGAAATTATGAAGAAGGGGAGATAATGGATTCAATTTAAGACATCTCTCAAGTTTAGCATGGGACATCCAATTCAATTCAAGATAATTTATAGGTAAGGTAGTTGGAGACCATTGGCTGAGAAAAAGGTAGAACTAGACAAGTAGATCTGAAGTCACCCAAAAAGAGAAAATACCAAATGATGAGGGAGGATAGATGAATAAATGTCAAATAATAAGATGATAATGGACATGCTTACTTTGCCTCCCCCCACATATTTTTGAAAAGATCTTTAGTTTACTCCATTATATTACCTTGATTTGAAATAAATACTATTTACCAGCTCTCTCATTGAATACCTAAAATTCTGTCCTGGTCTCTGTCTCATTTCTCTGTACTCTTAAGCAACCATGAGTTCTATTATCTTTATGCAGATGAGCCCCAAATCAATATATTTACGCTCTTACACTTCATTGTACTCTAATTTATACATGCACTAAGTCTAATACACACACACACACACGCACACACACACACGAATGACAAGGAGCATATCTAGGAATGTCAAACTCATTGCTCCAAACTGAACTCATTTCTCATCTAGATCTTTCTCTCATTAAACTTTTCCATTTTCTAAGAAGTGACAAGTGACATCTGGGTATGCCCATCGATATGGGAGATGGCTGACCACGTTGTGGTACATGATTGTAATGGAATATTATTGTGCTTTAAGAAATGCTGATCAGGAGCAGCTAGATAGTGCAGTGGATAGAGCACCAGCCTTGAAGTTAGGAGTACCTAAGCTCAAATCTGGTCTTGGACACTTTATACTTCCCAGGTGTGTGACCCTGGGCAAGTCACTTAATCCCAATTGCCTCAGGAAAAAGCAAAAAATAAAAAAGTATAAATTAAAAGAAAAAAAGAAAGAAATGCTAACCAAGATGATTTAAGAAAAAGCTGGGAATTACATGAACTGATGCAAAGTAAAGTGAGCAGAACCCTAAGATCATATACATTAACATCAGTACTGTACAATCAACTGACTTAGTTATTCTCAGCAATACAGTGATCTAAAGATAATTCTGAAGGACTTATGATGAAAAATGCTATCCATCTCTAGAGAAAGAAATGATGGAATCTGAATGCAAATCAACGCATCCTTTAAAAAATTCTCTCTTTTTATGGTCTGTATTTTCTTTTATAACATGATTATTGTGGAGACATTTTATATGGCTGCACAGGTATAATCTATATCAAACTGCTTACATTCTCAAGAGGAGACAGGGAGAAAATTTGGAACACAAAATTTTAAAAAATTAATGCTAAAATTCTCTTTCATATGTAATTGGAAAACAAAACTGCCATATTCTGTTAAGAAGTAGTACTTTCCTTTTAGTCACCTAGGTTTGCAATTGCCTCTATGTTCTGCTTTACTTCTCACATGTTATCAATTGCCAGTTCTTAACGTGTCTTTTCATCACTCATAAGACACAAAACACTTATTACAGGTTAATACCATCACTCCTGTGGACTACTGCAATACACTGGTCTAGTGTATTGCCTCCAATCTAATCACCCAACATAGCTGCCAAACGAATGTTCCTTAAAACTATCAGTACAATAGCAACAGCAAGATTATGATAATCAATTCTGATCTCCTGGCTCTTTTCAACAGTGAAGTGATTCAGACCAGTTCCATTGTGATGAAGAGAGCTATCTACCCCCAGAGAGAGAACTGTGGAGACTGTTTGGATCACCACATACTATTTTCACTTTTTTTGTTGCTTATGTGCATTTTGTTTTGTTCCTCATTTTCTTTCTTTTGGATCTAATTATTCTTGTGGAGCAAGAGGATTGTGGAAATATATATAAGAACTGCATCTGTTTAATATATACAGGTTTACTTGCTGTCTAGGTTAGAGGATACAGGGGAAAGGAAGAACTTAACTTCTAAGTTAAGTTTCTAAGTTACTAAGGTAACTTAGTTCATATTCTTCCCCTCTCCACATTCTGTTTCTGTCAAACTACCTACTCTCATTCTTTCTACTGCTTCCATGCCTTTCCTTATGTTTCAACTGCATATCCCCCATATTTCTGGATCTCAACCCAATTTTGGCCCTGGGCCTCCTGTGGGGTGCCTTTCCTCTGTCCAACATGTTGGTGTTCTATGCACTATTCCTCACCAATTCTTCTTTATGCACTCTGCATACACTTCTTTGGGTATATATTGTATTCCTTTTTCCTTCTACTACCTCATTTATACTACTCTTTGTACAAAGTCAGTATTTAAGAGTTCACAAAAACTGAACTAAAATCTTAAAAATTTGATTATTTCCTTATTGTTTACAGTAAAGGTCAAAACCATCATTCAAATATTACCACAGTCCAGCCCCTGCCCACTTGTATTCTAGTTAACCTAGTTCACACAAGCCAGCAAGTATTACTGAAAATAGGAATGCATGTGACATTTTCTCTATAGGGAATGTTGTCTTGTTTTTTCTGTGACTAACAAAATCCTACCTCAGTTCTTTAAATGTCACCTTTCCATTGAGTTTTCCCTAACCAAGTTGGCCATCATCTGCCTCCAAATATTTATTTGGTCAAGACTGTTGGCCATTCTATCCTCCCCTTATACCCTCCCCACTCTCCCCACAGAATTCCTGGGCAATACTCTTTTTTTTTTTTTTTTTTTTTTTTTTCCCCAAGAGCATAAATACAGGGAATTATTTTAAGTTCTTGAGATCCAAAAGGAGCTTATGACTTCATTAGCAAAAAAGCATAAGACAAAGATACAGGTAGACAAATGTGTGGTTTCCATATAAATGGGGATCAAAAAGGACTAGATAGGGCAACTAGGTAGTGCAGTGGGTACAGTAGGTAGAGCACCAGCCCTGAAGTCATGAGGACCTAGTTCAATTCTGGTCTCAGACACTTAACATTTCCTAGCTGTGTGATCCTGGGCAAGTCACTTAACCCCAAAATGCCTCAGGAGGGAAAAACTATAATCCTATGATTATACACACACACACACACACACACACACACACACACACACACACACACACACACACACACACCCTTGAAAGATAATGCAATAAGGAAGCTTTTTGCTAAATCAAGGACTGAGCAGAGAGCAGAGTCTTGAAATTTTGAATGCAGAATTGGGGTAAGGGAGGAGGGGGGAGAGAAAGAGAGAAGAGACAGGGAAGGGCAAAAAATTCCTCAAACCTGAAAATAGGATCTACCTTACTAAAATTTTACTTTCCTCCTATAACCTGGCTCATGTCTTTGGACATTCATTAACTTAATTATTATACTCTTTCTATATAGATGGCACTGGATAGGAAGAATTTACTGTTTCAACTTCAAGGAAGTAGATTTAAATTTGGAAGAGTAGTTCTATTTTGACTTTTACCAAATTACAATGGATACAATACTTTTCTGTGACAACAAAATATTCCAGGGTACTTCTAATACAAAGGGAGATCAAGACAAACACAGACAACATGCTAAGTCTAAATATGATCTAGTCTTAATATAAACTGCATCCTCAAAATGAAAGCTCTGAGAGGAAGAATAGGTATATATGGGGGGAAAAAAAAAAAGGCACAAAGTTGCAAATGTAAAGATAGATCCATTCTAAGATTCATTCCAGCTATAGATCTATGATTCTATGATCTTTTAAATGCCGTGGGCAGGGAGGGAAGAGAGACAATGAGGAATAACTATGAATTCTATACTTACTCTTTGCCTATTAATGTATTAGATTCTAGAGACACAAAATAAGGTGGTCAAAGATCAATTACCACTTATCAAGTAACAAAACATTGGGAAAAGTGATATGCTCAATAATTTGGGGAAAGGTCCCCATTATGCCATTAAAAATAACAAAAGATGAACAGGGATGAGAGAGTGGACCTATAATTTCATTTAACTACAGAAATCTAGATAAGGAAGTGTTATCAAATTGAGTTCAAAACTAGCCTTACTTATTGGCTATGTGATCTTGATAAGTCACTTAACCTTTTTAAGGAAACTTAATGAGGATAATGGGGATGATGATGATGATGATATCCACTTACCAGTATTTTTTAATAAACTCTGCAAACCAAATGGCACTGATACCAATTATTACATTCTTATTCAGAGGTTGTAAGCCTTTCAACATTGTTTTTACAGTGTTATTTGTATAAATTATTCTGTATCAGTTCACACAATTCATCTTAGTTTCACTGAAATTATCTCATATGGGACAACAGTGTCCCATTACAATCATATGCATAATTTTTTCAACTGTTCCACAACTGATAGATATTCCCTTGGTTTCCACTTTTTGACACTAAAAACAAGCTGCTATAAATATTTTTTTGCACATTAGTCTTTTTCATCTTTCTTTGGATTCTTGGAATATCCAGGTTTAAGAGTGGCATTGCTGGCTCCCGATGATATCCTCACATAGGAAGGCTTCATTCCAGTAAGGGCAATGCTACTAATAAAACACTACTCTCAGTAGATAGAGGATCATATTTCTGGTCAACACGATTTCAACAACTAAGTAGAGCAAAGTGAATGACAAAACAGAGTAGTCACAGGCCATCATGCCTGGTCTAGCATTTGCCTACATTGGCACCTGAGGACTAGTCTGGCATTGAACAATCCTTTCCAATTTCCATAACAGCAGTTTTTAGACTTCTTCAAAACCCAAGTTACTTCAAATGGCATAATTTTATCTTCCCTTCTGAGATCAAAGCTCTTCCCTAAATCTACCTCATGTAGTAGGCTTTTACTATTCCCTCTGTGTATTCAGTTCACTTTCTTCAAATCATCTCCCAGACTTCCAAGCACTCTGCTCACAACTGGAAAGAAGGGAAAATTTTCACAATCTTCCTTTGCTTTTTAAAAAGGCAAATCAGGAGATATTTACCATGTTGACCTCATACTCTTAATTCAATTCAATCTGATTCAGAGAGGTAGTAAATACCTACTGTATGTCAGACATTGTGGACAAATGGGGGAGAGGAGGAAAGAAGAGGAATGAAACTATCACCTCCCTGGTTCTGGACACTATGTTGTCTCTGTGTAACCTGAGATAAGAACGGATTATGTGGCTTCCCTCTGTACAAGCTGTCCTTACACCATGCTTGTATTCCATCCACACTGACCTGATCTGGGGCTTTTTGCAATTGCTAACACAATGTCTCTCTAATACAGAGAAGGTGAACCAATAAGATTCATTTAAACAAGATGATCAAAAATAGTCAAAAGGATATGATAGACAATTTTCAGATGAAGAAATTGAAACTACTTCTAGCCATACAAAAAAATGCTCCAAATCACTGTTAACCAGAGAAATGCAAATTAAGACAATCTTGAGATACCACTACACACCTGTCAGATTGGCTAGAATGATAGGAAAAGATAATGCTAAATGTTGGAGGGGATGTGTGAAAACTGGGGTACTGATACATTGTTGGTGGAATTGTGAATACATCCAGCCATTCTGGAGAACAATCTGGAACTACACTCAAAAAGTTATCAAGCTGTACATACCCTTTGATCCAGCAGTGTTTCTACTGGGCTTATATCCCCAAAGAGATTTTAAAGAAAGGAAAGGGACCCACCTGTGCAAAAATTTTTGTGTCAGCCCTCTTTGTAGTGGCGAGAAACTGGATGCCCATCAACTAGAGAATGGCTGAATAAATTGTGATACATGAATGGTATGGAATATTATTGTTCTGTAAGAAATGACCAACACTTCCTAGCTGAGTGACCCTGGGCAAGTCACTTAATCCCAGCCTCAGGAAAAAAAAAAAAAAAAAAATGACCAGCGGGATGATTTCAGAAAGTCCTGGAGAGACTTACATGAACTGATCCTGAGTAAAGTGAGTAAAAGCAGGAGATCATTATATACTTCAAAAATAATATTATATGATGCTCAATTCTGATGGATGTAGCTCTCTTCAACAATGAGATGAACCAAATCAAGCCTTGTTTTTATATTCACCCTCTCTTAGATCTATTTTCTCCCTACAGAGGGAATTGGAGAGCAAGTAGTAGTTTTAACCATACTGACTTCATCTATTGACTCAATTTTGGATCTAGGTGTTTCCTTTCTATTCAATTATGCATCTATTCTAAGTTCTATCTTGTAAGAAATTTATTTAATAGTGGGAACTGATAGAAAACTTGCTGCATAGTTCAAATCTAGCCCTGTGTGGACTACCTCTACCTAAGACCCTTAATAATGTGGGTTGTACTGAACAGAAATTCAGTCAGATCCAAAGAGTGATATGAAGGGTTTGGGGTTTTCCTTCACCCATCCCTCAATTGTATATCTTAAGTAACTCCTATGCCTTAGTTGAAAACTGGTGCCATGCTGAACAATCAGCTGTTGTTTCCATGTTCTTCTGGTGGCTCATATACACTTGGGGTGAGAGTGGGATACTTCTTTTTCTGATTTCAGGTAATTGCACCTATTTGCTCTCCCCCTCCCAATTTTGAAAATACATAACTTTTTATCCAATTAAAAATTAGATATCTAATGGTCTATTGTTTCCTTTTATTTAATTAGCCTTATTTGAGTGTTTTTAATATATACAAGTCTGACTACTATTCAGTCCAGCCCTAAATGGGCCCTGGTCCCAATTTGTTAAGCAATTGCTCAGAAGACAGAACCTTTGTTATCTCAGTCATTTCATCTTTACTTTAAAAATTGATTGCTTTGGGGCAACTAGGTGATGCAGTAGAGCACCAGCCCCGAAGTCAGGAGGACCTGAGTTCAAATCTGCCTCAGACACTTAACACTTCCTGGCTGTGTGATCCCAGGCAAGTCACTCAACCCCAATTGCCTCAGTGCGCCCCCCCCCAAAAAAAAAATTTGATTGCTTCCATACTTTTCTTCATTCAACTGATGATGATGACTATTAATCCAAGGTTCCATTACAAAGTCTTTTCACATGCCTTTGGGTGGAATTCTCTCATAAAAGCTACCTCCTCCCCTACTATTTATTACTATCTCTGTGTCCAGGATAAGTGTCAAGACAAAGCCTGACTTGAAGTACTTCTCATTTCTACTTCAGCAACCAATTCTTATCTTTTGATCAGAATCAAATCTAGAAGAGTTCAACTCTTGAGTAATGGAAAGATCAATTATTATCTCAGAGAAAAAGGAGACTATTAGAACCAAACAAATATTGCCTACCTATTGGATATTTTTGCTGACTCCTTTTTCTTGCCAAAAGGGAAACTTCAATCTGAAAGGTAGGTAAGAAAGAATTGATATAAAGACAACAAAAAGTATTTTTTTAAAATAAGGTCCAGAATTGTTCCCTTCTTTGTATCTGCCTTTTGAAAGAAGAATCATTCATGCAAGCCAAGAATTTTTCTGTTTTTCAGAAAGACCCAACATATGTCAAGATAATTAATATTCCCTAATCATTACAACATCATGCCCTTGGGCCAAGCTTCTGATTTATTTCCTCAACACTTCATCTATTTCTTCTCTGTCCAGGTGGTCCATAGCATACACTAGTGACAATGCTCTACCAATATTCACCCAAATATTAACTATATCTCACCACCCACTCGGACTTGTTATGAAGAATATGCATGTGATTCCAACCTCCTTCATACATTTTTAAATTGATCTTATTTCTTTTGAAAAGCATTGTTTTTCAGTCATACTGCAGTTCTCATGTGGCAGCCTACCAAGTCACAGTGATAATCAACAAGCCAAATTTGCCTGTGGGGATTTTTAGCTTGCTTGGGCTTTTCTCATTTTTCTCCCAGAGCACCAATTCACAATCTTGGAATACCAACACTTCATAGAAAATAAGCTCCTGGAAAATAAGGATATTATATTGTCATATCTCTGATTAAAAGTAAAAGGCAAATTTTTCTAATCTCACATTTAAATAGTGCTTTAACTTTTTCAAAGCATTTTAATAAAAAAAAAAAAATTACAAATAATCTCAGTGAATCCCCACAACCCTGTGAAATAGGTCCTATTTTTATTCTATTTTAAGAATGATAAATTAATTCTTCCTTTGCAACAACAACAACAAAATTCAGTTCTGCACATATATATTGTATCTAAGATATACTATAACATATTTAGTATGTATGGGACTGCCTGCCATCTAGGGGAGGGGGTGGAGGGAAGGAGGGGAAAATTCGGAACAGAAGGGAGTACAAGGAATAATGTTATAAAAAATTACCTATGCATATGTACTGTCAAAAAATGTTATAATTATAAAATTAAAAAAAAAAAAAAAAAGAATGATAAAAATAAGGCTTAATGACTTACTCAAGGGCCATAAAGCTAGCGGGAGAGCCAAGATTCTATTAAGCCTAATGACCACCTTATTAAAATAAGGCATATCTTTCTATAAAGAGACAAAAGGCTGGGTAAAGGGAAAGGAGACAGGGTTGAAGCAGGTATGTGTTTGAAATGATTTGCCTAGGATCATAACCACTAAATTTCAGGGGCAAGATTTAACAAATCTATATAGATAAGATGCCTAATCTAGAGTTCTTTACAGTATAATAGTTTCCCTCTAAATAGAATTTAAAAGAAAAAAATAACACAAGACTTTTGGTATGTTAAAATTACTATTCATAAAAATTTAATTAATAACTGATACTAAGTGAAATGAGCAGGGCCAAGAGATCATTGTATACAGCAGCAAGATTATACGATTCTCAATTCTGATGCACATAGCTCTTTACAAAAATGAGATGATTCAGATCAATTCCAATGATCCTGTGATGAAGAGAGCCATCTACACCCAGAGAAAGGCCTGTGGGAACTGAATGTGGACCACAATAAAGAAATCTCACTCTCTCTGTTGTTGTTTGCTTGCATTTTGTTTTCTTTCCCAGTTTTTCCCCCCTTCTTGATCCGATTTTTCTTATGCAAGACAATTGCATAAATGTTTATATATATATATATATATGTGATTTAACATATGTTTTAAGATAAAAAATTTAATTCATAGTTCAAGAAGACAGTACTTAAAGAAACCATTAATGTAATTATGGAATTATGGAATGTCAATATTTTGGAATAGATACAAGAAGATTATAATCTAGAAGAGACATGTACAAAATACATAGTAATAATACATAGTGGCACTTATGTCTGATAGGAAGACAATTTCACTTCATGGAAAACATTAAGCAGAGCTCATGAATGAATGGGCAGTAAGTTTCTTAAGTGGTTAGAATACCATGTTTGAAATCAGAAATTGACCTTGAAATCTGGCCTCAGATAATAGCTTGGATGATTCTGAGAAATCTAGCCAAGAAAACTCCCCTGAAAGAGACAAAGAGTAAATCTTGACCGAAAAACAAAAATACTACTTTCCGTTTGGACCTCTCTATCATGCCTTTCTTCCCCTGGAATTCATGATTGGGAAATATTTGCTTAATAAATATTAACGGACCACTTTGAAGGCAGCCACAAGGGTGGGTCATAAGGCAAAAAGGCACTGGCAGTAAAAATGAAAGGCAATCAAATTCAAGTAGGGGACATGAAGGGGGCTTTAGGGATAATTCAACCATGGAAAAAAAGTAGACTGATGTTACTTTTAACAGATAAGATAAAAGGATTGCTAGGACTAAGTGGTATAGGGAAAGGGGTATAAGATCTTAGCTCCTATGTCTTATAGGAGAAACTTTTCCAGATCATTACAATTTAGGAATTCGGAAAGATTCAGTAACTTAACCAAGCTAAATTTAACTATTAAGGACCATGAAGAGGATTCAAAAAGCTAGGCCCTTTGCCTCCAGTACTTTCTGTCACAACAGACATAGATGATACCCATTTATCCAAGTCATTCAAGCCCAAAGTCAAAGCTAATTTGCAAAGGAAAACCAAATAATTTATTAGTTAATAGTTCCTAGATTTCTCCAAGTTTTGTGATTCATCCAAATTGCTGATTCAATTATCTCTAAATCTTCAGTATGTTTAATTGATCTCCTTTTTTGGTTTTTAAAGACCACCACAGCTTTGTTGATCACTAATTTATAGAATAGCTTGAGGTCTGGAAATTCTATTCTCCATTTCCTCTTCCCCTCAAAACAAATATTGTTTTACCTAAACAATAACATAAAGGACATTTGCCCCAAAACATTCAAAGCTAGAATGAACTCAGATCTTATACTCTTATACTTGCTTGGGTAATAAGCTCAGAGAAAGGCAAATTTAGCAGAGCACCAGCCCTGAAGTCATGAGGACCAGAATTCAAATCTTATCTCAGACACTTAATACTAGAAATAACTGTGGGACCCTGGGCAAGTCACTTAATCTCAAATCCCTCAGCAAAACAAAAAAAAAAAAAAAAAAACACTCAACTAGGAAACCTAGAAGGTACAGAAAACAATGCAGCATTGAGCTCCCCTCTATACAGGCCTAGAAAATACACCAGATTGATGGGACATACAGAAAAAAGTAACAGCTGAGTCCTTTCTTCAGTCAAGACTTGCATAGACAGACAGAGAGGTCTGCTGATATTGAGAACAGAGCTACCCCCCCCCCCTCCTACTGGTATGTTGTTAATAGGAACACCTCAAGAAAACAGCAACAAGATTAGCCCAGACTTTCCTTTCAGAAATCTGAACCAGAATACTCAATCCAAAGTCAGACAAACAAAAAAAATCTCACTACAAAGCTAATAAAAATGAACCAAATAGAAGGAAATAAGTATAACAAGAATAAAACAAAGTCAGAAGTCCGGGGGGAAAAAAGAAGAAGGAAATATAAACTATCACATAGCAAAAACAATATGGAAAAGAGATTAAAGAGAAAAAAGATCTAATTGTTAGACTGAATTGCCATGAAGAATAAAAAGATTGACATTATTTTTTAAAAATCTTAATCACATCTCTTAGAACTAGACAACAAAATGGAAAAACAAAAAAATCTAAGTCATTCCTTGAAACTCCACAATAAAAACTCTTAGGAACATCACTGCCAAAATTCAGTTTCCAAGTCAAATAACAACTTTGAGCAACTAGATAGATCTTGGTCTAAGGATCAGTTTGGGAGGACATGATTTTTAGCAGCCTCCACTATAAAGGAGTGCAGAATTTGGAATACAATATTTTAAAAGGCACATGAAATGGACTTACAGTCAAGAACAATTTATCCAGAAAAACTACAGGGGACAGGGTACACAGACCTCCCATGTCCAAACATTCCTAAGAAAAGGCCATAGCTTATATCCCAAAGAGATCTTAAAGAAGGGAAAGGGACCCACATGTGCAAAAATGTTAGTGGCAGCCCTTTTTGTAGTGGTGAGAAACTGGAAACTGAATGGAAACTCAATTGGAGAATGGCTGAATAAGTTATTGTATATGAATATCATTGAAACGACCAGCAGGATGATTTCAGAAAGGCCTGGAGAGCCTTACATGAACTGATGCTAAGTGAAATGAGCAGAACGAGGAGATCATTGTACACAGCAACAGCAAGACTATACCATGATCAATTCTAATGGATGTAGCGCTCTTCAACAATGAGAGGATAGAGGCCAGTTCCAATCGTCTTGTGATGGAGAGAGCCATCTACACACATAGAGAGGAATGTGGGAACTGAGTATGTAGCATAACATAGCATTTTCAGGCTTTCTGTTGATGTTTCCTTGCACTATTTTCCTTCTTGATCTGATTTTTCTTGTGCAGCAAGATAATTGTATAAATATGTATATATATATATATATATATATTGGATTTAACATACATTTTTAACATATTTAAATGTATAGGTCTATCAGCCACCTAGGGGAAGGGGTGGGAGAAAGGAGGGAAAAATTTGGAACAGTAAGTTTTGCAAGGGTCAGTGTTGAAAAATTACCCATGCATATGTTTTGCAAATAAAAGATTTAATAAAATAAAAATAAATAAATATTGCACCACCAACACCCTCCTAAAAAGAAAAGAAAAGCCCATAACTCTTTTCAAAACTCTGCAGTTCAAACACAGGAATTAAAAGAAATGTAAAAGGGCAAACATGGATGAACAAAGAGACTGCTTAAATCCAAATATGGGGAATCGTACATTTGTCTTCTCTGAGCCCCATCACCATCAGGAGTCACAGGGGGAATAATTAGATATGGCCTGGAACTGGCTCTAGTATGTCTTGATGATCTTAAGAATGGAAACGGGGAAGGAAGAAAGATGCAAAAGCATGGGGGACAGGAAAGTAAGGGAAAATGATTTCACACAATCAGAAGTATAGAAACAGTTAACTGTACCAATGGACAGCAGGGAATTGTGTGTGTGTGGGGGTGAATGAGATGAGGTGAGATCTTTCAAGACAGTTGTGAAAATCGAGTAAGGCTTCATCTACTTCAGAGTTTGAGTAGGCCTGAAGAACTCTAAACATCGAGTCAAGGGCATAATTGCGTTCCCCTCCCATGATATCATCTCCCTATTTCAGCCAAATATGGGCAACTATGTACTTATTGGTCAAGTTCAATTTGATGGGCAGATCTTGAGTTTAGAATGTAAGACTCTAAGCCAATGAGGATGAGGGTCAGTGGTGGGAGGGGGTGTTTTGCGTTAGGGATTAAAGGGGCTGTCCTGCCCACAGGAGGCGCTTCCTCTCTCTGCTCAAAGGGTGGGACGCCCTTCTCTCAAGAATGTACAATAAACTTTGCTTTTCTCTAGAGTTCTCTCCAGCTTTTTTTTTTAATGGTGACCCCTCACCATTTCCATACCACACAGGGGCAAACAGCTGACTTTTCAATCTCATTATCACCTATTCAGATTAAAAGGAAGGAAGAATACACACAGACACAAACACAGCCAGATATGGAAATACAATTCATTCAACAGGAAAACAGAAATTAAAAGGGGAAGGGTAAGGAAGGGTTTAGAGGGCTGGTAGGGAGGGATTAGTCCTAAGCAAAGCAAGTCTAAGGCTGCACTAAAATATTTATTATAACCCTTTTTTTTTTTTGGGGGGGGGGGGGAATAGACAATGGGAATCTGAGGAATTGTCTATAATTTGAATCATAGATGAACATGGTTCCGGCAAACAAAATAATGGAACATCATTGTACTGAAAGAAATCACGAAGAGGATAGTTTCAGAGAAATCTGAGAAGACTTGCATGATCTGATGACAAATGAAGTCAAAACCAGGAAAACAATTTATACAACTATAGCAACATGGGGATTAAAGGTGTGGTCCTGCCCACAGGAGGCGCTTCCTCTCTTTGATTGTCTGTTCAAAGAATGGGAAGCCCTTCTCTGGAGAATGTACAATAAACTTTGCTTTTCTCTAGAGCTTAATGGTGACCCCTCACCATTTCCGTACTACACATTACATCTCTGGAGAAAGGGTTAGGACTCATTGTGGAGAGTGAGAAAAAAAATTTTTTTTTTGACAAGGCCAATGTGAAAATGTTTTGCTTGATTATACATGTAGTACCAGAACTAAATATTTCTTTATCCCTAAATGAGGGAGATATTGAGTTCTAAGTGAAAAGGCATATTTTTACCGATTTTGGCACATTTAATTACCTGAGAAAATCTAAACTTTTGGAGAGCAAAGATGATGAAAAAAGTAAATTTGAAGCAGTCTTCAAAAAGGTCAGTTTACATACTGCTCTGGGCAATGAAATAGGAAGGCTCAGATGTCTTTTGCTTAGAGGTAGCCCAAAAAAACCAATGAGTATCAAGAAAATTAAAGTCACAAGCTTTCTAAGATTCCACTACATTTTAATTTCAGACAAAAATTAAGTCTTCTATCAATGAGAATTTTAACACTCTACTAATACAAAACTGGTTTAAAAGGTTTATCCCCTTGGTTTTAGTTTCTCATCACTTTCTCTCTCAGAAGGGAGCTATTTCAGGAGAAACAGAACATAGCACTGCTAAGATTCTAGGGGGTAACTTCCCTATTCCAATGTGATTAGTTTTCAACTGTAAATAGTCCTTTAGGTGTGGATACTGGACTTGAGAATGACAATTTTATGTGTCAGACAGTAAGATGACCCTTGACCTAGTGCTGGGAAAATCAGAAGTTCCCCCCATGTGCTTATGACAAGTTTTTTCAAAGGAACTCAGCCTAAAAGTTTTATGAATTGAGGAATATATATATTTTTAATGACAAGTAAAATCAAACCCTTGAGACAAATTAAAGAACATGAGCGTGTGTGTGAGAGTGTGTGTGTGTGTGAAATGAGCTTATAAATTTTCTCCAACAGGCCTAAATATCTTTTTGAATATCTATTTGAGTCTAGGTATTCTGGCAAAACACTGGCTTTACAGCCTAGGAAATTCATTTACTCTTTCCATGCCCCCAGGAAACCCTTCTAAGGCAATAAATTGAAGATGGTGATCCTATTTCCCCCCTAGTAAATTATCAAAGAAATCATGGTCTCAGTTTCTAAGGTTTATCCCAAATTTCTATAATTGTTATGCAAGATGTAATATAAACCACCATTCTCAACAGAAATAAACATGCAATCCTAAATGGAGTTTTGAAAGTTTCATTTTACTTATGCTCTTAGCTCTCATGCCTGTCATAATATAACATGTAGCTTAATTCTGAATTAATCTATTGAGCACTAAATTTGTGGTTTCTTGTTCCATGAACTAAAATAGAAAAATTAATAGAAAATATTGTGATGACAAGAACTGATTACTAATCAAGTCATAGTGTGGATGGCACCTATCAGATTTCTTTATTTAATATTAGATAGTCATATTGTCTTATTACATTAACCAGCTAAATATTTAGATGTTTTCCTTAAATGTACATTTCAAAGTCAGATCAACAATTGAAAAGAGCTTGTGGATTTCAAAAATAGAGATACAATAACCAGACAAATCTATTCAGAAAGGTAAGCAGTTCTCAGAAATTGTCTGACTCCTAGTGACCCCATTTGGGGTTTTGACAAAAATACTTAAGAGTGGTTTGCCATTTCTTTCTCCACTCATTTACAAATAAGGAAACCAAGGTAAGCGAGTCAAACTTTTCCAGGGTCACACAGCTTTAGTTAAGTGTCTGAGACTAATTCTGACCTCAAGATGATGTTTTTCAGACTCCAAATCTAACACATCATTGGGCCACCTAGTCACCCAAGAATCCTAACTATTTGTGAATTAACAGAACACAGGGATTCTAGTCATATGTTACAACTTAGAACCCTGAATTAAAGTATTTATCAATCAGACTACTATATATTGTTGATTCTTAGATAGGTAGAGTTAGAGAATTAAACTCTTAAGAGAAAATAGCAATTCCATTCTGATTAACGGTATGTTGAGGCCTGTAGGGGCAGATTAATTAGACTTCATTGGATCTAAGGCATTCCTCCAGCAATGAATATATGCAGATATAGATTCTAGAGGGAAAAAACAAGGGGACAGGAGAAGAATCAACAATATTCTATGTTATTTGATTAACTTAGTAAAGAAGGAAATAATGAACAAGTTTAAAATACTACACTTCAAGGTTGTTACCTAAAGAGCAATTCCTTAATCCTAAACTCTCAAAGGAGATAACCTACTAGGAAAATTCAGTCAGATTAAATTTCAAATCAGATGACCAAGACAAAACTTTGGGTAAAAATTATAAATCCATCATTAAACTTTTTCTCTCACTCTTCCCCATATACCCAATGCAAAGCTTCCCTTTGTCCAAACCAAACTTTCCTTTTCTAAAAGGTTAACCCCAGCTCAGTGAATAATTTCAACTGGATATAGATGGACTTAATTACCCAAAGGCAGAAACAAATTTAATCTTCTTGTAGGTCATTTGTATTTTTAAAAGAATGCTTATTAAATTACCAGAATTTCTCACTGGTAGCAAATGTACTAGATATTTCTTAACAAGGAAAGTTGTGTTCTTCAACCTATTCCTCAAGCCATTTACTCTCCCCCTTCTCCCTTTACCTACTCTACTCCAGAATGAAAAACTGATGAAATCAGTATAGTAGTCATTCCCTTTAACTGTCCCTTCCTAAGTTGAACCCACAATACTTTGAAAAAGCACAGTACTACCATAAGGAGAAATGATTATGTTGCCATAAAATCAAGGAGTCAGTAAACCTATATCCAACTTTTAGTCTACTAGAAAGTCCAGAAGGAAGACTGCCTGCAAAAGCCCAAAGGATACCAGCAGTAGGAAATAAGCACCAAGTACAGTTCGATTTTTAGATTAAAAAACTAAAAATCCCTTTTTAAAAGGATGGCATAGTAATGTGTTTCTTCCTGGACTAGAGGATAAAGTTATAATCTCAAACCCCACTTACTTCTAAATCGTGGGTTCTTAACTTGGGTTCCATGAAAAGATTTTAGGGAAATCTATAAATTTAGATGGGAGAAAAATTACATCTTTAAAATTTTTTCTTAAAATTGTATGTTTATATATATTGAATTATTTGCTATCTGAGGAGGAGGTGAGGAGGGAAGGGAGAAAATTTTGGAACACAAGGTCTTGGAAGGGTAAATGTTGAGATGTTTGCATATACTTTGAAAATAAAAAGCTATTGGGGAAGCTAGGTGGGGCAGTGGATAGAGCACCTGCCTTGAATTCAGGAAGATACGAGTTCAAATTTGAACCCAGACACTTAACACTTCCTAGCTGTGTGACCCTGGGCAAATCACTTAACCCCAGCCTCAGGAAAAAAAAAGAAAGAAAGAAAATAAAAAGCTATTATTGCAATAACAAATTGAACTATAACTACAAAGTCGCAGATGGTTCCATTGTTTTGGATGAACATTTCCCCTTCAGTTCCCTCCACTATCTCTTGATTAGCATTTAAGTAGTTAATGGGTAAAGAGATTGTTGTTTACTAATATTCTTTTGTTTCTGCGAGAGATTTCCAATTTAGAGTGTAAGCTTGCACTTCCTTAGACAATAAGAGAAAAGGTCATGGGGAGCAGAGGGCTTCTGCATTAGAGACTAATTTTGTGCTTTGCAGTTCCCACTTTGCACTCCTCTCCAGACTATTTGTCTGTTGAGAGTTGCCCTTTATAAATTCCTTTTCTTGCTTTTTTACCTTGAGAGTTTCTGATTTTATTTTAGGTAAGGGTCCATTGTACCAAACAGTTTTGTGGGCTCATCTGAGATATTTCCTGTTTGTGAGGTCTCTTCCATACTGAATTTATGGGCAGATGCCTTCAGTGGTTCTTGGATTCAACTCCAGAATTCCCACTTCATCTTAAATTCCCAAAGAGAGACATTCAAGAGAATACAAAAAATGGAAATGAGCTAGCAAATACAGAAGATTAACCTGACTCAGGAGATAAACCAGCTGAGAAAAGTTTGAAAGGAGGATAAAGTACTGTGAACCTTGGGAAACAAAGAACCCAGGAAGGGTAAGCAATTGATGAGGGAGGGAAGAGATTTGGCAGAACTGGTGAGCCACCTGGGTGGCTGGGATTGGGATTGGAAGACTTTAGGTGGTTAAAATACAGAAAAGACTTACATTTCTCTTTAATATTGGGAAATTCTAAGCAGCTGGAATCCATAAGGATTCTGCCATTTTTCTGTGGTAAAATCAGGTGAGTAATCCATCACAACCTAAGGGTAGCTGGCTATAAAAACCTATTTAATGGCCTGGGAAGATAGCCCTTTAGGAAGCATTGAGATGAAGCACCAAAATGTATATGGATTAAATAGTTATTTTATTAGGGCAGGTGCAAATTCAAAGGAGACTTCAACAGTCTGCCAGCTTTGGCTTTGGTTCCAGAACTCTTCTTCTCAAATCAACCTCAAGGTGGGGACAAGTACAGGAGCTTGATTAATTTAGGGGTGTCTGTGTATGTGTGTTCCTCTGTGTTTCTCTCTGTCAGCCAAAATTACAAAAGACCTAGAACTGGCCAACTGGGCCAATTACAGAATTGCTAAAACATTTTAGCAGGTCCTGGGATTTTTGAAACTAAGTTTTAAGTTGCTTGGCACAATCTCAGCAAACTAGAGTTTGTCTATTGTATTTTCAAGTAAACCTAATTTACTAAGATTAAAAGCCTTTTGAGGGCCTAAACACAGGCTTACAGAAAAATTGCAAAAGGAAAAAAATTACCCTCTCTGGGATTTTTCCAGGCTTCTCTCCTTGAAGAGGCTTGTGGAATCTGTCCTGGCTAGGATGGTGTCCCCAATTGCCCTGGACTCTTTCAGGGTCTGCATTGATGTCCCCAGCATTTTCAACATTTCTGGCATGGAGGATGGACTAGTCACTGGGGCAGACTTGCAGCCAGTAGAAACTGGAAGATGAATGGATGTCCATCAATTGGAGAATGGTTGGGTAAATTATGGTATATGAATGTTATGGAATATTATTGCTCTGTAAGAAATGACCAGCAGGATGAATTCAGAAAGGTTTGGAGAGATTTACATGAACTGATGCAGAGTGAAATGAACAGAACCAGAAGATTGCTGTACACTTCAACAACAATGCTGTATGAAGACGTATTCTGATGGAAGTGGATATCTTCAACATAAAGAAGATCCAACTCACTTCCAGTTGATCAATGAACAGAAACAACTACACCCAGAGAAGGAACACTGGGAAATGAATGTAAATTGTTAGCACTACTGTCTATCTACCCAGGTTACTTATACCTTCGGAATCTAATACTTAACGTGCAACAAGAAAATTGGATTTACACACATATATTGTATCTAGGTTATACTGTAACACATGTAAAATGTATGGGATTGCCTGTCATCTAGGGGAGGGAGAAGAAAATTTGAAAAAATGAATACAAGGGATAATGTAAAAAAAAAATTACTCATGCATATTTACTATCAAAAAAGTTTTTTTAATAATTATAAATTTTAAAATAAAATAAAAAGACTTGCAGCCAGACACCTGGGTCAAAATTTCTCTCTCCACACATTTCTTAAAGCCCTACAGACAGACTTGAAAGGGCAGTTTTCTGTCACCTTTACCTTTGGGGCTGTGTGTTTAAATTTGAATTCTGATTCTGAAATTGCATGAGATAATTACTATTAACTAGTGCATGCTAAAATTGTGAACTTACTTATTTAGGTATAAGACTTGAGAAATGTGTGTATTAATACTTAAGTATTGCTATTAGAAATTTAAATCTGGGGGCAGCTAGATGGCGCAGTGGATAGAGCACCAGCCTTGAATTCAGGAGGACAGGAGTTCAAATCTGGTCTCAGACACAACACTTCCTAGCTGTGTGACCCTGGGCAAGTCACTTAACCCCAGCCTCAAAAAAAGAAAGAAAGAAATTTAAATCTGAATTGGATTTGATTTTAAATTAAAAACAATTTTTATTCTCTGGTAACTTACCTAAAGAGGTCACAAGTTTGTACTTCTAATTAGATCATGCTGCTTTCTAAATTGTAAATTGGGTGATTTGTAAAAAATTTGTATGAACTGTGCTCCAATATTTTGTCAGCCTTGCTGAATACATGGTATAAATTTTGTGAAATTTGATTCAAAGTTATTTAGATATTACCTATATTCTGAATCTTAATGTTTGTCTTGCTTTCTTCTGTTAATAAGAAGCAAGAAAATTGGGCATATAGGAATATGTATATTGGCAAAACAAATTGTATCTGAAAAAGATTTGATGTGTCTTAAGATAAATAAGAAAGTAGAGATGTACTGACTCTTAAGTTTTAATGAAATGACACCAGTGGGGAAACTGAGATAGAGTGAGTCATTTGATAAGATAGGCAGAAGCTTTCTCCTAAGCTTTAAGAGGGATTAGTGGAATAATATTGGTAAAAACTGTATGTAAGTATGGACTGGCAAACATATTGATTCTGATAAAGGAACATATTTTACTTTAAGGTTTTGAAAGAAATAATGGGAGAGGGACATTTAGGTGGTGCAGTGGATACAGCACCAGCCCTGAAGTCAGGAGGACCTGAGTTCAAACCTGCTCTCAAGACACTTAACACTTCCTAGCTGTGTGACCCTGGGCAAGTCATTGCCTCAGCCAAAAAAAGAAAAGAAAGAAAAGAAAAGAAAAGAAAGAATGGGAGAGGGACTGCAAATTGAGTGGCAATTCTATACATCTGAGCATCTGCTCTCATCAAGAAAAAGTAGAAAGAATGAATCAGATTCTTGAGAAACAGATTACTAAATTGATGTTAGAGACTAAATTGCCTTGGAGTAAATGTTTGCCTATTACTTCGTTAAAGAATTAGAATTGTCCCCAGAAGTGATTCGGGACTCTCCCTATATGAGGGTGGTTTATTTTATTTGGGAGGAGAAAAGAAAAAGAATTATATACTGGAAGTGCCCTCATCCCTTAGGAAGCAAGGAGTGCTGCTGGCCCAGATAACACTTTTGGAGTTTGCAGTTCCAGGAGAGTAGGTGCTTACTAAGTTCTGGAAGAAGCAGAGTGAGAAGGACCTTACCAGATATTATAAATGACTGAGACTGCAGTCTGGAGGCTGAGAACATCAATATTAAAGGAACTGTGGAGGAACTTCAAGAATCAACTGTTAAGGACAATTTAGAACCTCTAAAATTGACTTGGCAATTAGGAATATTTTGGTGGGGAGGGAGATTAATTGTGCTTAGAGGAACTTTAACATTATTTGTGTTGCTTATATATAAATAAAACATATATACATATTAATAGCATTTATTTTTATTTATATTTCTAGAAAAGGAACACTGAGTTTAAAAATAAATGTTTTGTTTTGTTTTAAATACCAATGGTGTTATTGAATCAAGAAGTAGCTGGATGTGGGGAGAGGGACCTTGGAAATTTGAAAGACCTGGGTTCATTTCCTGTTTCTGATTCAGATTGGCTCTAGGATCTTTGGGTGTTAACCCCCTGCTACTTTCAGCAGTTATCTGAATTGCACTAGAGTACTTTATAGTGCTAATGAAATATTGTGCAGTCCTTGTTCCTGTTATTGAATCATTGAGTCTAGATGATAGATGTTCAAAGCATTCTGAATGTTCTACTATTCACTAGATTTCTGTATGAGGTGGTCCCAAAGTATATGAAAGGATTTTCATGGGAACAATGTTTCTTAGTGCTTAGACAAATACATAAGGCCTGATAGGGAAGATGGTAAGACCCCTTATCCCGAGTGTGAAGTACATATAACCACAAAATGTTTGTGGCAGCCCTTTTTCTAGTAGCTAGAAACTGGAAAATGAATGATGTCCATCAATTGGAGAATGGTTGGGCAAATTATGGTATATGAATGTTATGGAATATTATTGCTCTGTAAGAAATGACCAGCAGGATGAATTCAGAAAAGTTTGGAGAGACTTATATGAAATGATGCTGAGTGAAATGAACTGAACCAGGAGATATACACTCCAACGATACTGTATGAAGATGTATTCTGATTGGAGTGGATATCTTCAACATAGAGAAGATCTAATTCAGTTCCAGTTGATCAATGATGGACAGAATCAGCTACACCCAGAGAAGGAACACTGGGAATTGAGTGTAAACTGTTTGTACTATTGTCTTTCTACCCAGGTTACTTTTATCTTCTGAATCCAATTCTTACTGTGCAACAAGAAACTCGGTTTTACACACATATATTGTATCTAGGATATACTGTAACACATGTAACATGTATGGGATTGACTGTCATCTAGGGGAGGGAGTATAGGGAGGGAGGGGAAAATTCGGGAAAAGAAGTGAGTACAAAAAATTACCCATGCATATGTAATGTCAAAAAATTATAATTATAAAAGTAATAAAAAATAATAATAAAAACTACCCATGCATATGTACTGGCAATAAAAAGTTATAATTATTTTTTTAAAAAAGGGAGATTTAAGTACAAAGTTGAGAAAGCAAAGACTTTAGAGAAAAATGATCTTCAATATATAACATATATAGGCAGTTGACCAAGAACAAGAGACAGCAAGAAGGGATGAAAATAATGTGGTTTATTTAAAATGCATGATGAAGGGGAACACTACAAAATAAGCTTTATTTACAAAGTGGCATAAAAACCGTGATATATCTTAAATCAAGTGCAACAAACTCTAAAATGAGCTGTGCCAGATACAAAGACAAAATCAGAAAACCACTCCTGCCCTCTGGAATCTAAATTAGTTAACAATGTGATCTGAGGAAAAGAATATTCAAGGAGATCAGGAAGGCTTTTGTACTAAAGAATTTATAAGAAGTGAGTGGCCACACTGAAAGAATGAGTAAAGGTGATCACTAAGAAAGCAGACTGAGCAGTAAGCAGACTGATCAGCATATATATACATACAGCTTTCAAGAACCACCTATTACAACAAAAAAGAATTAATGTGAAAAAATAACACTTTCGATAATGTGATAATAAGAGATATTTTGTTTCTGCCATGGATTAATGAAAAGCACATATATTATAATAGTCTTAACATTTGTAACAAGTATCATCTATGAGATCAGAGCACATGATTAATTAATTAGGGTAAGTTTGAATTACTGCATTTTGTCTTATTACAGTTTAGCATTTGCATACAGCAAACTTTTTTTTAACCCTTAAATCCTCTGAACAAAACATTGAATCCTAACCATAAGTGGAAAAGGTTCTGGAGGAGTAAGAAAACAAAGAAATTTAAAATTCAGTTAGAATAAATATATACACAAAAGTTAACATATACTTGTATCATTTGATAAGTAATAACATTTGGTAAATAACAACATTAACTACATTATCTTATCTGATTCTCAAAAAACCCCACAGGGAGTAGATTCTATTATTATTCCTATTAAAGAGGAGAGAGTAAAGATCTAGAAAGGATTAAGTGGCTTTCCCAGGTCAACTTACAGAATCTAAATTCAGGTATTCTTTCCTTAAAGTCCAGAGCTCTACTTACACTACAAAGTTTAAATCTGGCAGGCAAAACAAACAAAAAAACCCAACTCTATAAAGTGGGAAATATTTTAACAAAATAAATATAAAACAGTCAAAGTCCAGCTTATAGAGATCTACTTCTATTTGAGTTTGACACCACTGTATACAAATCAAATGTCAAGTGTGGGGAATTGGGAAGGAGAAATAATGCTGGAAAGAGATAAAGGATGTGAGAAAGTGTTGGATCTTCAAGGGTGGGCATCATTTTCAAACATAAGGGCAAGAGAGAAAAAGATTGTAACCATGCAGAAACAAATAAATACAAGGAGAGGAGCTAGGGAGAGAATTCTACCACACTATTTCCCTTCTCAGACCAATTTCCTCTAGTTATTCCAATGCTCCAGCCAAACAAAACTGTATCATCCCCCAAAACATTTCTTCACTTTCCATCTTTATCTTCCCTTAGGCTAGTCCAGTGCTTAGGGAACTGTTTTATGTTTTTCTTTAGCTCTCCAGAGCTTAGCACAATATCTGTATGGCACTGACTGACCAGAATACAAGGAGAATCATGGTATAACCACATAAGTAACTAACTACTTTAATAAAATTATGGTTGAAAGAAGTCTTAGATGACTCAGTCCAATTCCAAGGACTAAAATGTGGAAACATATCAAAAATAGTAGAATCAATGTAACGCCCAAATTATACAGTATTTTACAACTTATAATACACTTTCCTCACAACAATCCTGAGAAATGTAAAACAAGATACCTACACTACTTTTCCCATATGATAAAAAGACAGTTACTATTTGATATGGGGTCGAGTAAATGAACGTACGGGTTGAGAAAAATTTGGCCTCAATAAAAGGTATAACTAAGTATATAAAAATAAACAAGCATATTCATTCCATTATTATGTGGATTTGCTTTGTTTTGGATAAGTAATTCAAGTTTCAAATCTTATCCTAACTTTTAATTTCAAAAGCTACCAACCTTAACTCAGGTCATTACTTCACATCTGACCAAATGTAATTACTTCCACTCACTAAGCTATTTCTAATCTAGTTTAGACACAGATAACAAGAAGAAAAAATGTTCTGTAAATAATCATGTTATCAGATGGAAGAGACAGAAAAGACCATCAGATCACATACTACATAGGTTTCTTTAAATCCTTTTGGGTCTTGGATCCCTTCAATAAACTTCTCAGGATGTTTTCTAAGTCCATAAAATAGAACATACAGAATTGGCAACTAGATGGGTACAGCAGCTAGAGTGCTCTACCTGATTTCAAATCCAGTCCCAGATTCTTAATAGCTGTATGATTCTGGTTAAGTCACTTAATTCTATCTCAGTTTCCTCATCTACAAAATGAACTGGAAAAGGCAATGTCAAACCATTCCAGTATCTTTGCCAAGAAAACCTGGAGTAGGTTGTGAACAACAACAACAAAAAAAAAACACCAAAAAACAAAAAAACTTACCAATAACCACCTCTGAATTGGTATCACTATACCCCCCCAAATCTGGTATCCTCAAAAATGCTTGCTCAATCCATTCTTCCCACATATACACTCACTTCTTTTTGTGTTACAAAGCAGCAGTCATCAAAACCGTTTGGTATTGGCTAAGAAATCAATTGATGAAATCAGTGAAATAAGTTAGATGCACACAACACAATAATCAATGGCTATAGTAATCTAGTATTAAGCCCCCAAACTCCAGTTTTTGGGATAAGAACTTACTTTTTGACAAAATTGCTGGGAAAATAACTGTAAATAATTTCATAAATTCAGCATAGGTCTACATCTCATACCCCCTACCAAAAATAGGCACATAATTTGGGCATAGTGACACCATAAGCAAATTAGGAGAGAAAGGTATAAATTACCTATCAGATCTTTGGAGAAGGGAAGAATTTATGATCAAAGAAGAATAAAAGAACATTATGAAAGACAAAATGGACAACTTTGATTACATTAAATTACAAAGGTTTTGCACTCTGAATACAATCCTTCCTTTGCAACAACAACAACAAAATTCAGTTCTGCACTTATATATTGTACCTAGGACATACTATAAGATATTTAAATATGTATGGGAATGCCTGCCATCTAGGGGGTAGAGGGAAGGAGGGGAAAAATTTGGAACAGAAGGGAGTATAAGGGATAATGTTGTAAAAAAAAAACCAAAAAACCTATGCATATGTACTGTCAAAGAAAATGTTATAATTATAAAAATTAATAAAAAATAAAATTAAATTAAAAAAAAGAATAAACAGCACAGGATGATCAGGAACAGAAAAAAAAAAAGGTTTTGCACAAGCCATTACAATTGTGGAAAGATGTATACGAGAATTGTATATGGTTAACATATATTAGATTATTTGTTTTCTAGGGAAAATGGTGGGGGAAGAGAGGGAGAAAAAAATTGAAACGCAAGGTTTTGCAAGGATGAATGTTGAGAACTATTAATATGTTTTGAAAATAAAAAGCTTTAAAAAATAAATTACAACTTAAAAAAAGGTTTTGCATAAAGAAAACCAACAGAGACAAGATTAAAAAGGGAGTATGAAGCTGGGAAAAATTTTTACAGTGTTTCTGATAAAGGTCTCATTTTTAACATAAAGAACTCTGTTTAACATAAAGAACTCTGTTAAATTCTTAAGGATTTAAGTCATTCCCCAATTGATAAATGGTCAAAGTATATGAACAGGCAATTTTCAAATGAAGAAATTAAAGCCACCTGTAGTCATATGAAAAAAATATTCTAAATCACTATTGATTAGAGATATGCAAATTAAAACAACTCTTGAGGTACCACTTCATACTTTTCAGGTGGGCTAAGATGACAGGAAAATATAATGATAAATGTTGGAGGGGATATGGGAAAACTGGGACACTAATGCATTGTTGGTGGAATTGTAAAATGAACCAACCATTCTGGAAAGCAATTTAGAACTATGGCCAAAGGGCTATCAAATTGTGCATACCCTTTGGCCTATTAGTGTCATTACTGGGTCTGTATCCCAAGGAAATCCTAATGGAGAGGAAAAGACCCACATGTGCAAAAATGTGCAATGAATTGGAAAATTAATAGATGCCTATCAACTGGGGAATGGTTGAATAAGCTGTGATAATGGAATACTGTTCCATTCCCAAAAAATGATGAACAAGCTGATTTTAGAAAGGTCGGGAAAGATTTACATGAATTGATGCTGAGTGAAACAAGCAGAACCAGAAATACATTATACGTAACAGCAAAAATGTATGATAATCGGCTAGAAAAAATTTGGTTCTTTTCACTGGTTCAGTGATCCAAAGCAAACCCAATAGATTTTAGATAGAAAATATCCTCTGTATCCAAAAAAAGAACTGTGGAGATTAAATGTAAATCAACACATGCTACGTTCCCCCCTCTCCCATGGTTTTTCTCTTTTGTTATGCTTTTTCTCTCCCAACATGATTCAAAGCAATGTGTATTAAAAATAAATAAAATTTTAAAAATCTGTATCAGATTATTTTGCCATGTTGGGGACAGAGGAAGAAAGAGAAATAAGAAAAATTTGGAACACAAAGTCTTACAAAAATGAGTGTTTAAAATTATCTGTACATGGCATTTGTCCTTCCTTCATTGCAATAGTGGGAGACTATGAGTATGCAATATTGCATACTGTCATGTGCAGTCACTGCATTGGTTTTGCTGAAGTGTCTTTTAAAAAGATGGCAAGAAGCATATATTGGGAAATGAGTGAAAAAAAAAAAAAGGCAATCAGAAAATGATTAGTCAATAAAGAAGTCTATATTACTGTTCAATGTGAAGTTCCTAATAAAACATTTTATAAGTAGGGAGGGGGGGTCAGCTAGGTGGCGCAGTGGATAGAGCACCAGCCCTGAATTCAGGAGGACCTGAGTTCAAATCTAGTCTCAGACATTTAACACCTCCTAGCTGTGTGACCCTGGGCAAGTCACTTAACCCCAGCCTCAGAAAAAGAAAAAAAAAAAAAAAAAAATAGGGAGGGAAGTTTAAACAAAATGGACTAATTACTATTCTGGTTGCTACCTACTAGACTTTTACTCTGTAGCAAGACAAATGTTTCCCAACCAGTTTCAAGTTATCTGTGCTTGATGAATTCAAGTCATCTGATCAGAATGAATTACCTCCTTGGGTCCTAAAAGAATTAACAGAAAGGAATGCTGAATTACTGTCAGTCACTGTTTGACCTTCGTTCTTGAAGAGGACCATGACATCATCAGGAAGGTGATGCCATGACCATGTAAGTAAGCTGGAGGGCTGTGCAAGATCACCTGCCTCATTTTATCCTCTGAAACCATCTGGGTCCAGTGGCCAGATATAGCTTAGGAGAAGTGAAGATGGATGCAGTAGATCATCTTATCAGAGAACAGGTTCCACAAAGATTGGAGAAGGACAAATCTCTTGGCTTTTAAAAAGGGGATAGAAGGGGATTAGAGATTTTGGGTCAGTGAGCTTGACTTCATTTCCTGGGAAAATTCTAGAAAGAATTATCAGAGATAGTTGGTAAGTATCTAGAAAAGAAAATTTGTGATTATAAAGAACCAGAATGGCTTTATCAACAATAAATCAAGTTGGACTGAACTCATAGTACTTTGACAGGACTGTTGCCCAGTTCTATCTGACTTTCCTTGCCATGTTCTTGGAAAGATACTGGTGTGGTTTGCCATCTCCCTCTCTAGCTCATTTTAAAGATAAGGAAACTGAAGCAAATAGAGTCAAATAATTGGCCTAGGATCACACAGCTAATGTGACCAGATTTTCGCTGAGGTCAGATTTGAACAAAAAGATGAGTCTTACTGACTTCAGATCAGGCTCTATCCACTGTACCACTTCAATGCAGTCTGACAGGAATACTAAAACTAGTGGATAAGAAGAATCCTAGGTAAGGACTGAGCTTGCCTAAATTTTAGCAAGTTTTTGGTAGTTATCTCATGTTTCTTAGAAAGAAGAAGGAAAGATATGGACAGATTAGATGCTAATATAATAAAATGGGTTCAAAACTAGATGGATGACAGGTTTCAAAGGGACAGTGTCAACATGGCAGTAGGTCTTCAGTGGCAGTGAGGGGTGATCTAACAAAGAATCACCACCCCTATTCCTCTAGATTTCATACCAATATTACCATTCATTTTAACTTTTCTTCTTCCTAATACTGAGCAGCTAGTTGGCACAGTGAAAGAGTTCAGAATCAAAGGTCAGGAGGACAAACCTTCATGAGTTCAAATCTGTTCTCAGACACAAGCAAAAAAATCAAGCTCTCCAGACTAAGTTAAGAATCATTTTGCATGTTTCACTAATTTAAAACTTTATGTGGTTTTCTATTGTCTACTGAGTAGGATATGCTCTTCATCCCAGCATTCTAGAAACTCCATCATTCAAGGATCCTAACCTACCCTTTTTCATAATATCACCTTTTACTTCTTGAGAAACAAACCAAAACCATTACTTTGCTTTCAACTGTAATCTTTTTTACACACCACCACCACCACCACCATTTCTACTTATAAACCCTATGCATTATTTGATGCCCAGTTCAAATGCTATCTCCTTCATTTAGTCTTCTCTTATTAGTTTAGTCAAAGACATCTGATCTGACATCTTCATTCCTATTGATAAATGGTCATAAGATATGAACAAGCCAATATTCAAAGGAAGAACTTCAAGTTATCAAATACCTCCAAAAAAAAGTGCTCCAAATCATTAATAATTAATAGGAAAATGCAAATTAAAAAGGAACTCTGAAGTTTTATCTCTGGCTGCTGAGCAAAAATGACCAATGTAGGAGAGACACTGTTAGTATAATCATAAATTGGTTCAGGCAATCTGGAAAGCAATTTAGAACTATGTCGAAAAAGTGATTCAGAAAACAAAAACAAACAAACAAAAAAACCTGGAAACTAAGGGGACAACAAACAAATTATGGTGTGGAAGTGTAATAAAATACTACTTGTCATAAGAAATTATGAAAAGGTCAGTTCCACTAGAACTTAGGAAGACTTAGATGATTTGGTGCAAATCGAATTAATCAGAACTATTTACACAATAACCACACTATGTAATAAAAGGGGGGTGGTGCCAATTATGATTCCAGAGACTTCTTAATGAAGAATGCTATCCACCCCCCCCATAGAGATATAACAGAACAAGGTGTTCAGTGAGACATCTTTTAGACACAATCACTATATGGGAATTTATTTTGCTTGACTATGAAAAAAATTTTTTAAACATTTCTACAAAGAGGATTTAATTTGTGACACATATGTTTAACTATCTTAACTACTTTTTCAAGTATGAGGCAATATCTCCTTTAGTAAAAAATGAAAATTCCCAGAGATAATATATCTTTATTCCCTATCCCCATATCCCTCAATGACACATTCTTTTTCAAGAGAAATCAATTCATCACATCCAGCTATTCTGGAGAGCAATTTGGAACTATGCTCAAAAAGTTATCAAACGGTCCATACCCTTTGACCCAGCAGTGTTACTATTGGGCTTATATCCCAAAGAGAGCTTAAAGAAGGGAAAGGGACCTGTATGTGCAAGAATGTTTGTGGCAGCCTTCTTTGTAGTGGCCAGAAACTGGAAACTAAGTGGATGCCCATCAATTAAAGAATGATTGAATAAATTGTGATATATGAATATTATAGAATATTATTGTTCTGTAAGAAATGACCAATAGGATGATTTCAGAAAGGCCTGGAGAGACTTATATGAACTGATGCTGAGTGCAATGAGCAGGACCAGGAGATCGTTAAATACTTCAACAACAATACTATATGATGATCACTTCTGATGGATGTGGCCATCTTCAACAATGAGATTAATCAAATCAGTTCCAATAGAGCAGTAATGAACTGAACTAGATACACCCAGCAAAAAGAACTCTGGGAGATGACTATGAACCACTACATAGAATTCTCAATCCCTCTATTTTTTGTCTGCCTGCATTTTTGATTTCCTTCATAGGCTAATTGTACACTATTTCAAAGTCCGATTCTTTTTGTACAGCAAAACTGTTTGGACATGTATACATATATTGTATTTAATTTATACTTTAACATATTTAACATGTATTGATCAACCTGCCATCTAGGGGGAGGAGGGGAAGGAGGGGAAAAATTAGAACAAAAGGTTTGGCAATTGTCAATGTTGTAAAATTACCCATGCATATATCTGGTAAATAAAAACTATTACTAAAAAAAAAAAAAAAAAAAAAAAAAAAAAAGAAAAGAAAAGAAAAAGAAAGAAATCAATTCATCTCTGAAAAGCTTAAGATCTCTCAGCATACCTATTCACACTGTAACAAAATTATAACCAGTATGCTGTGTAGAAATTTACATAAGGACGAGAACATTATAAATTTATTCAACAGAGACAATATGAATATCATATATATGTTGTACAATGGTTTGTTAAAGGCAAAAATTGCTACTACCATTTGCTGTCAAAATGCTACAATTTCTAATAAATAATTCTAATAGTCTGGGGACTATTCTTACTATGGGAAAGTAAAGCACACTGAATGCTGCTGGTGCTATCTACTACTATGTTAGTAGTTACCTCAGAATAGTCACCTCAGAGATATTACAGTCCAATATCAGAGTCAGATATACCAGCAGGAAGAGATCCAAATTATTAACGGAAAAACAAACTCAAGCTGAGATTAAAGTTGCTTCATAACTAGTATAAATATTTACATGAAAATTAGGAGAGCAAGGGATGAAGTTTATCTACCTGTCAGATCTTTAGAAATGAAAGGAATTTATGGCCACAGAAGAAGTAGAGAACATTATAAAAAGCAAAATGGATAATTTTGATTATGTTACATTAAAAAGTTTTGGCACAAACAAAACCAACTTAGTCAAGATTAAAAGAGAAGCAGAAAGCTGGGAAACTTTTACAGCCAGTGTTTCCAATAAAGGTCTCATTTCTAAACTATATAGAGAACTGACTCAAATTTATAAGAATGCAAATCATTTCTCAATTGATAAATGTTTGAATTTTATTAAATTTATTAAATTTGAAAAATTACCAAAAATTTTCAGATGAAGAAATTGAAGTCATTTCTAATCATATTAAAAAATAGTCTAAATCACTACTAATTAGAGAAATCTAAATTAAGACAACTCTGAGATACCAATTCACACATATCAGATAAGATTAAGATGACAGGAAAAGATAAATGTTGGAGGGAATGCAGGTAAAGTGGGACATTAACACATTGTTGGTGCAATGGTGAAATGAGCCAATTAAAAATCTGGTTGAACAATTTGGACTATGCCCAAAAGGTTATAAAGCTATGCATACCCTTTGATCCAACAGTGACTATATTGGGTCTGTATCCCAAAAAGATCATAAAGTATTTCTGTAGTGGCAAGAAACTGGAAATTGAATCCCCTTCAATTGGAGAATGACTGAATAAGTTATGATATGTAATGGGATATTATTGTCCTATTAGAAACGATTAGCAGAATGATTTCAGAAAGTCTGGGAGAGACTTAAATGAACTGATGCTAAGTGAAATCAGTAGAACCAAGAAAATATTTGTACACAGGAATAAGATTATGTAATGATCATTTCTGATGCACGTGGATCTTTTGAAAAATGAAGTGATTCAAGCCAATTCCAATAGTCTTGTGATAGAGCCATCTGCATCCAGAGGGAGGACTGTGAGGACAATGTGGATCGCAAGACAGTATTTTCACCTTTTTTTGTTGTTTGCTTGCCTTTTTTCTTCTCGTCCCCCCTCTTTTTGGTCTCATTTTTCTTGTGCAATATGATAAATGTGTAAATATATAGAGAACTGTACATGATTAACATATATTGGATTACTTGCCATCTAGGGGAGATGGGAAAGGAAGGGAGAAAAATTTGGGACACAAGGGTGAATGTGGAAAACTATTGTTGCATGTATTTTGAAAATTATTTAATTAAAAAAAGAGAAATTGATATTGAAAATTCTCTTTACATATAATTGGAAAAATAAAATACTATTGAGGGGGAAAAAGAAATCACGAGCAAGGTGATTTCTTACATTAACTGATGTTATGTGAAATGAGCAGAAGCAAGAAAACATTGTCCACAATAATAAAGATTAGGTGACAATTAACTGTGAAGGACTTGGCTCTTCTCAACAATACGGTGATTCAAAGCAATTTCAATAAATTCAGGATGGACGATGCCATTCACATCCACACAGAAAAATATGATGACTGAGCATAATATTTTCATCTTTTTGCTTGTTTCCCCCCCATGTTTTTTTTTCCCTTTTGATCTGATTTTCTTGCACAATGTAACAAATATGAAAATACGTTTAAAAGAACTGTATATATTTAACCTATACCAGATTGCTTGCTGTCTTGGGGGATGGGAGAAATGAGGGAAGGAGAAAAAATATAGAACCAAAATGTAGAATTAATATTGACAGTGAGGTGACTCAAACCAATTCCAATTGTTCAGTGATGAAGAAAGACATACATCCAAAGAGAGGCCTGTGGAAACTAAGTGTGGACCACAACATAGCATTTTCACTCTTCCTGTTGATGTTTGCTTGCATGTTGTTTTTTTCCTCAGGTGGTTGTTTTGTTTTTTTTTCCTTTCTCTAGATCCAATTTTTCTTGTGCAGCAAGATAACTGTATAAATACATATACATATATTGGACTACCTGCCATCTAGGGGAGGGGGTGGGGGGAAGGAGGGAAAAATTTGGAACAGAAAGTTTTACAAGGGTCAATGTTGAAAAATGTTTTGTAAATAAAAAAAAAAGCTTTAATTTAAAAAAAAAGAATGTTGAATAATATTTTTACATATATTTTGAGAGTGCTATTGAAATTTTTTAAAAACCCAAATACTTGTATTAACATAATATTATTAAAACTTCTTTAAAAACTGCTTTTGAATCAGTAAGAAAAGATCAATTTTTTTTTTAAATGCTGTTTTTCAACAACAAAAAATATTTATTAATCACCAATATGGCAAACACTAAGCTAAGTGGTGGGAATAAAAAAACTTCAAGAATTCCTATCCTCAAGGAATACACTAACACAACTTACACATATAAGGAAATCTTAAAAGAAATGTTAGAGACATCTAGGAGGCACAATATAATGCGCCAGGCCTAGAGTCAGTAAGACCTGAATTCAAATTTGACTAGTTCTATGACTGGAGCAAGGCACTTAACCAATGTTTGTCTCAATTTTCTTACCTGTAAAATGGGGACAATAACAGGATCTAGCTCAAACAGTTGATGTGAGGATCAGTGTTTGGCACTTAACAAGCATTGCATAAATATTAACTATCATCATATTAAATTATATATGTGTTATAATCTGGAGAGGGCTAAAGTAAATTGGACAATATGGAAAGGCCTCAGTGAGGTTAGGACCTGAGTCTTGTGTTTTAAAAGAAGCTAGAGATCTACAATTCCAGAACAGAGGAACAATTTGTACAAAGACACAGAAAAAGGAGAAACAATGTCACAGATAAAGAACAAGAAGAGACTAGTTTGCCAAGCCTAAGTTACTGAAGAGAAGTTATTAAATGCCCAACAGAGGAGTCTACAGTTCATTCTAGGGGCAAACCACTAAAAAAAATTTTGGGGGGTGTCTTAATATAAAAAATAACAAGTGTTTTAGATTTGCTGAATTTGAGATGTCTATGGAATATCTACTGAGAAGTTGTCAACCACTAAGGGACATTTTCCCCTAGACATCCTGAAGACACTTCAAACCCTTCATCTTCCCCTTCTCTTCTGAACTTCCCAGCCCTTCTAGTCACTGAGGTCGGAATCATGCTCAGTTTTTCCCTCCGACATCCTGTCAATTTTCCATTCATGCAATCTCTGGCATCAATTCCCTTCTTCGCTTACAGAACTAGACTCTAGGTCCATATAACCTATTACTACACTTATTATAAATAGCCTTCTGTTCTGGGAGGCTCCAGTCTATCCTCCACACAGTAACCAAACTAATATGCCTAAAGGGCTGATCACATAACTCTTGCTCAAAAGTTCTGGTATTCTGCACTGCCTCAGATAAAAAACAAATTCCTATTTAACATTTAAAATCCTACACAATTAAAGTCCAGACTGTCTTTCCAATATACTGCGCATTATTCATCTTCACCATTCTACCTATTAATAGCTACAATAATAGGTAGGATTTATACAGCACTTTAAGGTTTGCAAAGTATTTCACATGTTCACAACTCTGCGAGGCAGATGCAATAGCATCTCCTATTATACAGATGAAGCTGAGAAGTTAAGAGTTGCCATGGGTCACACAGCTAGGTACTACCTAAA
This sequence comes from Sminthopsis crassicaudata, assembly GCF_048593235.1. NCBI lineage: Eukaryota > Metazoa > Chordata > Mammalia > Dasyuromorphia > Dasyuridae > Sminthopsis > Sminthopsis crassicaudata. The sequence goes on from NC_133617.1 coordinate 696,161,479, forward strand.
GTAGGAATTGAATCTAGGACTTCCTGATTCCAAAGTCAGCCCTATCTACTGTACCATCTGACTGCCATGACATTCCAGCCAAAATGACCAACTTGATGATCTTCACATACAGCATTCCATTAATTTTCTCCACATCTTTGCACAGGCATGGACTATCATATTTCCTCATTTCCACCTTCTCAGAGCTGCACTCCAGTTTGAATGGATGTGAACCTGTCATCCCCATCCATTCTCAAACACCTGCCTCTACCCCTTCCTCCCCCACCCAGGAACCAAAGCCAACATCTGGTACATATATGGTGCAATGGAGATAATGCCAAGCCTGGAGTCAGGAAGACTTATCTAGTTCAAATCTGGCATCTGACACTTACTAGCTGTGATCCTGGGCAAGTCACTAAGAAAAATCCCAAATGGTGTAATGCAGCGTTAGATACAACAGAAGCAACCAATCCACAAAAAATTATGTACCTATACAGTATAGTATTCGTTTGGACTGATGGGGAACTGGGGCTCAAGAGAAAACAATGATATACAGATGAATCATCTGCAGAGGTAATTAGACTCACAGGCTGAGCTACCACTGAATACAAAGACAAAGCAATAGGACAGAGTACTGAGATATGTAGTTACTTGGGGGCAAAGGAGAAACTGAGATAGATGGCCCACAAAAAGGAGACTAGGTAATGTGTACAGCAGACAGATTAGGAGAAAAACCCAGAGAGAGCAGCGTCAATAAATGAAAATCAAGAAAAAAGGAGAAGACCATCTGGGAGGGGATAATGTTAAACAATGCTGAAAGGTAAAGAATGAGGAATAAGAAAGGCCAAGAGATTTAGCCATGAGACCCAGACTGACAATTTTACTTCGAGTATTTCAAATATTGAAGAATAATGCTAGATCTGGAGTTAGAAATCAAGAATATATTACTATTTCCTGTTTAATGTCATTCATCTCAAACTATAACTACAACCCGTTTTTACAATTTTTCACTATACTGATTATATTATCATAGATATTACTGTATGTTCATATGTGTTTGGATGTGTTTGTGTCTGTCTTGATCCCAGATAGACTAGACTGCAGGGTCTGAGTCACCCTTCCTTAGCACCAAGCAGTTTCAACACACTGCCAGCACCCAGTTCTCCTTCCCAGCTTCTCCTTCACTGACCCGAATTCACAGAAACTGGGCTCAGTTTGAACAATGATCAGCAGCAGCAGCACAGCCCTGGGAGAGCTCTTTGGAACAGTTTTCTGAGCGCCCTGAGGCAGATTAGTTACTCCCCCTGATTTGGCAAAGCTGTATCCCACTGACAAAGAGGCACTAGAAGGGAAGAAAGCCACATCCAAGCACTGTGACTAATCCTCCAGACTGCAAGAAGCTTCCAGTCTACTATAAAGGATAGAAGCAAAAACTAAAATGGATATAAGTACCAGAATCTGAACACAAGCTCCAGAAATCTATATCAGTTGGACAAATCTTTTAAACTCAGACCTTGAGTCCTTAACAGAACTGTTGAGGAAAGCATTTTACAACCTTTAAGACACTATAAAAGTATGAGTTATTAACATTTTTCATAGTAACATATTCTCTTGAAAACTGAAAGATATAAAGATAGTTGATCTCTTCCATTCTTAAAAACTAAAAGATAAATCAAAGATGATTTTATATTAGTTCAATAGCTATAGTTACCACAGAGAAACCAATGCCCTACATATATTTAGAATAGATTGTTTTTCTTGTGTTTTCAATTCAGGGGGAGAGGGAAGGAGGGAGAAGTTTAGGGTGAAGGTAAGAAGGCGGATTTTGACTGATCAAAACAAATATTTTTTAAAAAGCAACAAAGCAATTAGGACACTTAAAAAGAAGAAACCCTTGGGGGTGAGGGGGAGAGAGAAACATTTTTAATACACATAATAGCATGAATACAAGATAAACCATATGTAATTTACTCGTTATTTTGGAGAATTCTTAAAGTGGGCATTTGTTTTTACTTTGTTGACACAATTTTGCTGTGTCCATGGAACTCTTACTGCTTGGCACTGTGCAAAGTGAGAAGCAGAATCAGTTAGATTGATCTCCACAGCAGCGATGACATCACTTTTTAAAAAAACACACAGCAGAGGTTCTTCTGTCCTCTTGCATGAAGTAAATAATTTGCAATAAAGTAAGCAAGAAAAGAAACAAAATTCTAACTCCTAAAATGAAATATTTTGAAGTCATTATTAAAAGTTGCTTCTGAAAACTGCAGGCCAAAGTTGAGACTTCAAATTTAAATATATCTTTTTAAGAAGTGAAAAAGTTCTAAATTCAACAAACATTTCTTTGACCTGTTCATGGCATATCTGGCATCCCACTCACCTTAGATTTGTAGCTCATACAACTAAGCGCAAGTGGTAACACTTCAGAGAATTTTAGGAGACACACTATTTTCCCTATTTTCAGTATAAAAAGTGGGAAGAAAACCATGGCAAAAAGAGTGAAAATGTGGGGGCAGGTAATTTTGAGATTAACACATTGCAAAATGTTACTGCAGCAAACTACAGATGGAAGAGCAAAGAAATCTATTTAAATGGAATTAATAGATGGTAGTTTGATAATCCAAAGAAATATAACTGAGAATTCAATAACAATGTTATATGAGATAAGATAGTAGGCTTTGGATTACAGGGTCTGAGAAGAAAAGAGAAGCAGGCACTTGTTTCTAACCCGTAAGACTTTTAACAGAAGATGACATCAGTGCCAAGTGAACTATTGTTTAGCCTTAATAAGAAGAAAGTCTCCTCCTAGCTTCCATTGCCAGCTGTTGGATCCTTAGTTCAGTATCTACAAAAATTTGTCAGTCAGATCACTGTTGATACATCAAGTTATATTTTGCATCAATTTGCCTATTACATCAAAAATGCAGACCAAACCTTAATTCACATTGTTTCCTTCAAAATTTGTACATTCTCAAGAAGGGTAAAATCCTCAAGTTAAATAAATGGCTGGGTTGGGAGAGGGGAGAATTTTAAGTTATTTATTATATTTGTTTATCTGATTTTATTTTGATTGCTCCCACTTTGTAGGCAACTCATGGCTCATGAGTTGAGAGGCATGTATGATAAGATTTCTAAGCAAAGACAAAGTTAGCCAAAAAAAAGCAGACAAAATAAGCACCACTATTTGGAGGCTGTTTCAGATTCATTAAGTTCCTTCATTGAGTAATTGCAAACAATCGTATCAGATAACACAGGGTCAAAATGCTGCTCTTCCAAAAACAATGTTTCTCTGATCTATATAGTCTCATTATAAATTTCAACAAAAATCTTTCTTTGGACTAAGAAAAAGAGAGAGTTATTGATTGGCTTTTCACATGGGCAACATTTTAACAAAAATATGGAAAATGTAGCTGATAGGCTATACCCCAAGTGTGCAAACTCAATCACTTCAGCCAAAGAAATCGGGAACCTAGCCTATAAGTAGTGAAACTGTTTCAAATCTTTCAACAAATGATTAACAACTATAGATTAGAAAACAAATTGTAGAAATGTTTTTGACAAAAAAGCATGGCTAAAACAACAAAGGAAAGAAATATTACCTAATCTCCCAAATTAAAGCTTTACTTTAAGCAATAACTGAAGCCTTAGGGGATAATGTGTCAAAGGTACACTGGAAATATTAGTTTCTTTCAAAATTTAACCTACACATTTCCCTAATCCATCAGATTCCAAATATCACTTAAATTATCATGTGTCAAGTTTTTAACCTGGATTGCTATGAATAAGAAAAAAAAATGTAATAGCTATTTCCAAGCTATATGTTTACATGTTCCCCTTTGGAAAATAACAGTTTGCATGTTTTCAAAGTTTCATCGTTTCACTGCATATTCCTATGATGTTCAAAGTTATTCCATACAAATTCTTGAACACAAGAGTGTCACTTTAAATCTGGAGAACAGTATCCGATAGCAATATTCCTTTACAAATTTAAGACTAAAAAGCAATTTGTAGACAATGGGGAAAAAAAAAAATCAACAAAAAGCTGGAATTACTATTTCAAGTTAAATTGGGAAGTTATTCTTTTCCACAAACCTATCTTGTGCTTTTATCTAGAATCTCCCCAACATAAAAATAATCTCTAGTTATAAACAACCTCTACTTACAAACCATTGGAACATGTGTGTGTACACACAAGGCAGCTTTAAAGATAACCTTCTCTTGGGGAAAAAACATTCAAACTCAAATTATTCCGCCTCTTGATACAAGGTTCACTGCACTCATCAAGAAATATTTGAACACCCACTAAATACCAAGTTCTCATATACATCTGGAAAGACCCCAGTTCTCTAAAAAGAACAATCAGGACAGACTATTAATCCATGGATGACAAGTCATGTGTTTAAATCAGCTGCTAATGTCACAAGGAATAGACAGTACTTATTCTTTCAGTATCCAAGGAGAAGATGACGCTCTAAAAGGGCAGGAATATTCAAACACACCAGATCTTTCACTCTACCTTAGTTAAAATTCAAATGATAGGGACGGAGGTAAGCAGGTGGGGAAGGCCAGCCTCCGAGGCTCACTTAACAAAGGTAAGTACCCTGACAAGTGCTCCTAAGTTAACTGGCCTATTACAAGTGTACTTGAAGTAGCACCTGCCTGCTGAATTAGTGACTTTAGCAAAGAGCTGTTCCTTGCAGGAGAAGCAGCTCAAGGAAAGCTTTGCCAAAAACACTAGAAGGCGCAAGAAGAGTCACCGCAAGCTTCAGGATTCCTTTCAGAATGTGTTTCACCTCCGTAGGGTAACCCCAGAAAGCTGCTGACCCAGAGCACGCCCCAAGCCCAGGACTTCAGCGAAGGGCCGGCCGCGTTAGCCCCGGGGAGTCCCGTCCCGCTGCTGAAGGGTCCCCCCGTACACAAGGACAAGCTCCCGGGCCACATGACTCGGACTGATTCAGCTTGACTCAGGTGTTCGGGAAGCCTCTCCCAAACAAAAGAATCGAGTTGAAGAACTTAATGAGTTCACAGCCTTGACACGCGTGACAGATCCCCGCACACCCGATGCAAGCGGGGCAACTGTCACGGGGTATTGCTGTTTCGTCGCCGCTCGCACTCCCCGGACAGCCGGCTCCCGGTCGCGGAGGAGCCGCCGAGGCTCCAGCCCAGGGCCCCAGGCCGAATTTCTGCCCGACCTCACCTCCGGCTGCGCCGAGCGCGGCGGCCCCCCGCTTCCGAGATCCACCCCAGGCGGCTCCGGCCGCCCCTTCCTCCCCACCCGCGGCACCCAGCGTCGAATAAACAATCCCAAGGCAGCCGGCCGCACCGACCCATCCCCCAGGCAAGAAGGGCGAGCCCCCGGCCCCGGAAGACGAGCCCGTCCCGATCCCGCTGCTTCGGACCAGTGCTCGGACCCCTCCCACGAGGCCCCGAGACCCCCCGCTTCAATGCCCGGGGGGCCAGCGCGGCGGGATCGCGGTCCCCGGGTCAGGACCTTCGTTAGGCCCCGGTCCCAAGGGATGGGAGGGAGAAGGGCGGAGGGGGCCGGGGGCGGGCGGACAGACTGACGGACGGAGGGGGCAGCTGGGCCCGCGGCTCACCGCAGGCGAGAAGGCGGGAGGCTCCTCCGGAGGCTCGGGAGCGGTGCCGGATGCGTCTCGAGAGCTCGGTGAGCGCGGCAGCAGGGGAGGGGACGCTCCGAGTCCGCTCGATGAGGCTCCCTTCTCCTTCACCTCCTCCTTCTTCTTTCACCACCGCCGCCGCCGCCGTCGCCGCCTCGGGCTTTATGGCCAACACTAGAGCTCCGCTCTCACTTCCGCCACCGCCGCCGCCCCGAGCGGAAGTGCATGTCACGAGACCCTCCACGCCAGGGCCCGCCCCGTACGTCCGTACGCCTGATACTAGCCAGGCCCGGCCGCGCTGTTGAATCACGTGAGTTAAGATGGCGGCCCCCACTCTTAGACTAACAGTCTAAGGGTGACGCCATGTTGGACCCCAAGCTGACCTTCCCGACTCTCCGCCCCGGAGAGGATGAAAAGGAAGCAATGACAGATTCTCCTTGTAAGTGTCAGTGTGATGGCTTCCCCATCGCCACAACAGAGCCCAAGGGTAGGATTCTCTCTCAGGGCTCCACTCGTGCATTTTGTCCAACGAGGATTTATTAGGCTCCTACTGAATGCCAGGTTCTAAAGATGTTTCACGGGCGAGGCATGAGGTTCAAAAAGCACAAATTCACAAATAAACATTTATTTAGCACTTACTACATGCAAAGCACTGGCCGTACACATAGAAAAATAAAACAATTCCTGCCTTCAAGAAACATTCTTTTTTTAAAAAGTATTAATAGCCTGCATTTTTTTGATTTCCTTTACAGGCTAATTGCACACTGTTTCAAAAGTCCGATTCTTTGTACAGCAAAATAACTGTGTGGACATGTATACATATATTGTATTTAATTTATACTTTAACATATTTAACATGTATTGGTCAACCTGCCATCTGGGGGGGTGGGGAAAATTGGAACAAAAGGTTTGGCAATCGTCAATGCTGAAAAATTACCCATGCATATATTTTGTAAATAAAAACTATAATAAAAAAAGTATTAATAGCTTTTTATGTTTCAAAATACATGCAAAAATACTTTTCAACACCCTTGCAAAACTTTGTATTCCAAGTTTCTCTCCCTCTTTTCCCCCTCCCCTCTCCTAAACAGCAAATAATTCAACATAGGTTAAACATGGGCGATTCTTCCCAACATATTAAGGAATTTTCATTCTAAGATATTCCAATGAACCCCTAAGACATCTGCAGGTACTTTTTGGAAGGCCCGTGAGCTTGAAGGGGGTGGGGATCACCAGCCTCTCAATGAAATCCATTATTGTGAAGCCGTCCATGACACAGAGAAAGGATTCTTGGATTCAGGGAGACTAGAAGGTGACAGAGATGAGGAAGGGCCCGGATCTAAGAGAAAAGATGAGGAATTTTGGACATGTTGAGTTTGAGGTGATTGAGTACCACATGGTGTTGGTAAGTGCTGGGGAAACAAAGGTAAAATAAAACATTCTCTACTCTCAAGGAACTGACACGCTACAACATAAGGGTAGGTAAGGAAGTACAGGATTATCTGAGCAGGAAGAGAGCACTGAACTGGAGGAATCAGGGAGGGGTCCATGGAAGGAAGAGATGACTCCTGCACTGAATTGTAAAGGAAAGAGGTGGTGAAATCTAGACATCCGGGGAAACCCCAGGTGGAAGTATCCAGCAGGTAGCTGGAAAAACAGGACTGGAGTAACGCTGGGAAGAGACTGGGGCAGGAGTGACCCATTTGGAAATCTGCTTTAGAAACAGGAGGTGAAGCCCAGTCCTGCATGAGATCATTAAGGGTGAGAAGTAGGGAAAGAATGTTGTTATATGACAGTGCAGGTCAGTGAATAAATCCCTCATTAGTGAGGCAGACTATAAATATTAAAGAAATTCTGAAGAGGAAGAGAGGGAAGAGAGACAGAGAAAAAGAAAAAGAATGGGGTAGTCCAGTTCTAAATTTAGAGTTTTAACCAGATGTTGAGTTTGAGGTGATTGAATACCATATGGTAGGTACTGTGTTGGCCAAAGGTCAAAGATGCCAAGGTCATCCACTGCATCCTAGGCCATCCCAGGTCATCCTGACTTTTGTCTGGTCCCTGAAATGGAAGAGAGAATGAGGTCAGCAACTTTGTACTACTCTGCCTCACTTACATCCAATTCGAGAACTAGTCAAGACATCATTCTGTGAAACCACAAGTCCTCTTTGAAAAGGAAGAAGAAATAACAAATGTGGAATAGAGCCAAAGCTATAAGTAGGGAAATGATCTGTAATCTTATCAAAATGATTATTTCTCCCATTGCTGAAGATTAAAACCCATCCTCACTAATTGTCAGTAAGTAGTCAGACATCATGAAGCACCAGTCAGGCCCTGTGCTAAGTGATGGGGATATAAATATGAAAAAGACAGTCTCTCCATTCAAACCGCTTACATTCTCATGAGAAAAGACAACATACAGAAAAAGTTGAAAAAGAGAGAGGGGAGAAACCTAGCACAATAACATGAAGTAGTCAAAGAAGTCTAAAATGGCTTCACTCAGATACAAATGTCTCGGGAGATATCTGTCCTGTCTTCTCTCCTTAAATGGGGGAGTTTATGGCTCCATCCTCTTCTGAGAGGGGCAGCTATGTTACAAGGTTGAGTGGATCTTATAAAATGAGAATCCTGGAGCCATGCTGGATATATCAAAGAGGTTCAAAAGTGGGAAATTAGATGTCAGATGTCCTTGTCTTCTCTTCCTTTGCATCCATAGATGTTCTCTCACAAATATTCTAGAGGAAGATCTTCAATGTGCTTAAATACTTTCTCTAGGTATTCATTCATTTGTGAGATCTCTTAGCCTTATAATGGGGGCCAATCTATTTTCTTCCTTTCTTTCCTCCTTCCTCCTCTCCCTCTTTCCTTTTCTTCCTTTCCTCCCTTCATTTCTCTTTCTTCCATTACCCTTCTTCCTTCTTTCCTTTCTTTACTTGCTTTTCTTCTATTCTTTCTTCTTTTCCCTATCTCTCCCGGGCTAGAAGTATACTAACCACTCTAGAGCCAGCTTTGACCTATTCAGTTTCCAATCTTACTGGTTTGCCCAACTTTGAGCAGCCTAGTAGCCTAGAAGTTCACTATATTTGTGCCACTTACTACAGATACCAATCACCTATAGCCCTACGTTGGCTCAGAACTTCCAAACTCAGGTGATCCATTACTCTCAGTCCCCTCGATAGTAGGGACTACAGGCCTGCACATCCATACCCAGCCCTACTTCCTTTTCTAAATACCCATTTTTTTCCAGTGCTCAAGACAAAGTTGGCGTATTTCAAAATTTTATCCAGTTTTCAAGATAAGAAGCTTAGAGCTAGAAGCAACTTTAAAGGCTATCTAATCCAATCACCTAATTATGTGAACACTTAAGTCCCATGACAAGTTCAAAAACCTGCCACTATACAACTCTGATGTCCTTATGGTAGAATAGGGAAAAGACAATTCAACATGGATTTGAGACACCCTGGTCCAAATCCTACCTCAAATAATTCCTAAATGTGTGACCCTAGGTGGCTATCATAGTTAACAGAGCAAATGTCTTGGAGTCAGAAAACCTAAAATCACATAGGCCTCAGATATATATGAGTGACCTACCTACTTTTCTAATCATACATATCTTTATTTTTTATATCACTAATAGATTTCACTGTGTGGGAGATTGTTAAATTCCACCTTTTGGGAGATTGTTAAATTCCATGATTGGGAGTTCCATAGGATCATATTTGAACCTATATTTGATCCATGGGATCCAAATCCCATATTTGATTTCATGATTGGGAGTTTTATATTTAAAAGATGGGCAAGTGACAACTCCCGAGAAAATTAATAATAATAATAATAATAAGATCTACTTGCCCCAGGGTGCTGTTGTGAGGAAATGTTAGAGTGCTCTTATTTGACTATGACTCCCAACTCCATTTCTTTTGCAACATAAATAGGAACAGCCTGGATAAAGTTCTGACCATAGGGAAAAGATTCTTTCTCTCTTAATTCCACATAATTAGAATTCTTGCAGGAGATCTAGACTCAGAAAAGGCAGGAACCCTAGTTAAAAAACTCAGCTCTGCCCACCAATCCTCTTCTTTCTCTCCCCTATCCCTTTGCCCACAACGCTTTCTCTCCAGATAGAGTGAAAGGGTTCATTTTGCTCACCTGATCTTTGTAACACTATCTCACACTCTCCCTCACACCATGTGTTTCCATACTACTGCCAACCTGTACTACCTTCCATCCCCTGTAAATGTTCTGCTCTCATTCTCTCCCACTTTCTGAGCTAATTGCTCAGCTTTGTTCCCTATATAGGCAACACCTCTCCTCCTCCAACTCTGCCTGTTGAAATCCTACCTGTCCTCCCAAAACCCTACCCAATGCCACCTACTCCTGACCTTACACCTAGTCAGGAGTGGTCTTTCCTTTCCTTGACTTCACAGAACAAGTCTTCTGAACATCTTGCCTATGTCTTATATGTTTTACCATTTTGCCTTGTAGTTCTTTCTGTATCTATCATTTTTACTAGGTTGTATACTCTGGGGAGATATTAAGTATAATCTCACACACATAGATGGAATCCAATAGAGAAAAAAATCCAATAGTGTGTTACACACTAGAATTTGTCCCTCATTCTCCATAATGACAGTGCAAATACAAATTTGATCTAAATGTACATATTGACAAGCCAAAATAAACAGCTCTTTTTCCTCCTGTATAATAAGAGATATAAAATCTTAAGCATCCAACAATACTAAATGTATAAACCTTATAACCACTTAAATTAGATCTTCACAAATTTAAGCTAAGATACAGGTAGAACACTAACTAGCAACATTTAAATACAATGTGAAATGAATAATTTCTTTATAAAATAAAACACTGACTAGTAGAACAATCCTGAAGACATTCCAGTGAACATGAGTTTGCACATGATAACTGATGACTTGACACATGTTTAATGGATTTAATTCTCATCTCTATCTAGAGCTCACAAGCTTGAATCTGACCCTCCCCTTACATTCTCCTCTTCCATCTTTCCCCTTTCTTTCCTCCCCACATACTCTGTACCTTTCCTGGACTTTGACCCACCCCCCCATAACCAACAGATGATGGAATGAGTTGACATCCCAAAAGGATCATAGCCTTACAAGGGGAGCAGACCACATAATTGGTCTGCCTCTGAAGCCTTAGTTAAGGCCAAAGAACAAAGGGAGCCAGAATTCTGACCCTCTGCTTTCCAGGGCAGAGTAACTTTCTTTTCTTATAGTTCCTATAGGGAATAGGGAAGCAGAGGGGGCTTAATTCCATCTGATTCGAGATCAATTCAATTTGCTTCAGTAGGAATTTGTTCCCCTCCTGCTATGGGACAACCACATGCTAGGGGGATAAGGACTACAATTTTAAAAATTCCCACCTTCAAGGAGCTTACAAGCTTTCACTTGTGTCTGGATGGGAACATTCAAAACTGGGAGGAATCAGAAAAAATTCTTATGGGACATAACATTTGAGCTAACCTTAAAAGCAGATGGAAATTCCAAGAAGCTAAGGTAGGCCAGGAAGCATTCTTAGTATCCGATGTAAAGGTCCAGAGATAATACAATGACCATATGTGTTTGCAGAGGATGAATGATGAAACATGCTCTTATTGTATTACAGAAGAGTGATGAATTTAGTGTAAAGAATGAGGCACATGTATTTTTGTGTACAGCCATTGGAGGAATTTGTTTTGCTTGACTGTTAATATCTGCATCAAATGCAATCAACAAGTATTTATTAAACTACTATTTGCCAAGCATTGTGCTAAGTGCCAAGGGTACAAAGAAAGGAAAGAAGACAGATAGTCCCTGCCCTCATAAAACTTAAAATCTAATGGGGGAGACAACATGCAACAATACAAACAGGAGAGATGACAGGAGAAAATGTAGAAAATCAACAGAAGGAAAGTCATGGTATTAAATAAAATATTCAAACACGAGTCCATGTTTGAAGCAAAAATGGAGATGTGGGGCTTAACAGAGACCTATTAGGCTGTTTCTACTTCCTTATGGGGATGAAAAACCTTCTTGACCCAGAATGATCACTGACTTTCAAACCAGGGTCTATCTGTCACTTACTACAGAATGATGTTAGGCAAATAAATCAATTTGCCAGGCCTCAATTTTCATATCTGTAAAAAGAAAGGTTTAACTAGTAAGCTTGAAGAATCAACAAATGTGCTTTTTTCCCCTTTTTTCTTCAGTAGGGTAAGGAATAGAAGAAAAAGAAAGTAGATTTCTGTTGATTTCTTAAAATAGAGAGGTAGAAATAAGGTACTGGATATGAAATATAATATGGACTTCCATTTGAGGTCACTGTATTAACAGTTTTGTTTAAGTGTTTTACTTTGTTACAAAATACTTCACAAAGCAAGAGTAATCTTTAAATGTTTGTAAAGTAAAAAAATAATAAAACACAATGTAAAAAAAAAAAAAAAGGAGAGAATGGATATGAAATGTGGGATATAGGAACAATAAGGATCCCATTTTGGAATGTAGAGTTCATGAAGTGGTGATAATGTGTGATAATCAGCCTAGAAAAAGAGGTAGGAGACAGATTGCAAAAGTATTTCATTATAGGGCTAGGCCTTAGTATAGTGCCTCTAATTTTTTTCAGTTCCTCTGATAAAGAATCTGGTGACTTTATTGATCTATTCAATCACCTCAGGCTCTGTCCAGCCACTAATTAGTAGGTTGCTTAATACTTTTTAAAATTGAAAATCAAATTGAACTGTCCAGCCTGACTAGTGGCCCTTTGGGCCTCAGCATTTTAATTAATGACAATAATGGTATAGAAGGGGAGCCGCGTACGAGTGTGGAGAGCCAATGGTCTTAAGGGATAGACCATATTATCTCATAGTGGACAATTTCATTCAATTTTCAATTCAACAAGCATCTATTACGCATTTCCAATATGCTAAGCATGATGATACAAAGACAAAATTAATCTCTTTCCTCAAGGAGGATCTCCTGGAATGTGGGACAAGGGAAAAAAGAGAGATTGAGGTGGCCAGATGAATGTGATGTATTGGAAAGACCTTATCCAAGACCAGGCTTAGCCCATAAAGGAGGACTTTCTTCCCAGTAAGTGGAATCTTTGGTTCTCTATTCTAAGACTGGATCTCCTAGTGAAGTCCTTAGATCCTGCTGTTGAATAATTGTTTTCAGTTGTGTCCAACTCTTTGTGACCCCATTTAGGGTTTTCTTGGCAAAGATACTGGGCTAGTTTGCCATTTTCTTCTCCAACTCCTCTTACGGAGGAGGAAACTGAAGCAAACAGAATTAAGTGACTTGCTCTGGGTCACACACCTGGTAAAGTGTCTGAAGTCAAGTTTTAACTCATGAAAATGAGTTTTCTGGACTCTAGGCCTAGCACAGTGTCTCCAGTCATTTTCAGCTGCACCTGGAGAGAGACAGAGAAGAGAGAGAGAGACAGAGACAGAGACAGAGACAGAGACAGAGACAGAGACAGAGACAGAGAGTGAAGTGTGGGTGAGAGACAGAGAAATAGAAAGAAAGAGAGACAAGAAAGAGGCAAAAAGAGGCAGGGAGAAGTCTGGGTGGGAAACTTCCAAAATTGGGAGGAAAGAAAAGAAACAGATAGGGGGAGACAGAGAAGAGAGACAGGCAAAAAAGGAGAGGCAGAGAAAGGAAGAAAAGAAAAACAAAGTCTGGGATACAGGGAAGCCAGCTCTTCAGAGCATTTAATTACTCATAGCTACCCACACTGAAGAACATCACGTGAGATGGGAGCTCTCCTCGGGGTTCTTAGAGAAGACTGAGTAGGAAATGCAAGGGGAGGGAAGAAGAAAAAGGGTGGAGAAGCAAGCAAACAACTACTTAAGATTAATAGTGCTACTTTAGTTGAGGGGAGGATGGTAAAGTAGGTGTTGGAGTTACTGTTCAGTTCCTGCCTCTGACCATAGCTCACATCTCCAAGAACAAATAACTTCATCTCCTACTTCCTTGAAGCTACTCTCTCACACTGAAAGTTACAAACGAATTGCTTATCTGTCCTGCTTTAGGGAGTTCCCTCTTAATGAAATCCCAGGTCAAAAGCCCAGAGAGGAGAAGGCAATTTCCAGTCCTCTAAAAAAGAATTTATTCTAGATCCTGTGGAAAATCTATATTGGATGGCTAAACAAATCCAAAAGTAAAGTATCATTTTGAGGATCCAAACAACAGGGCCGGCCAGCTCTCATAAGCAAAATTCATCTGTGTTCTCATGCTTCTCCTTTCAAGATTATTCTTCAACCTGAAGGTTTTGGGTTGCAGAATTTAGAACCAAATTGGGAGATAAGATATATATTCATTCAGTTACTGATCTGATTCAGGTCTCTAGAATACCAAAATCTTTTTTTTTTTTTTTCTTTTCATTTAGATCTCTTCTATCTATGCTAGTTAACTACTTCTCCCTTCTTGATTTATAGTTTCTTAGGATCCAGGCTGGGCTAATAAATTACTGTCATGAGCAGCCCAGTATGGACTAAGTAACTTCCAATAAGTTTGAGATTTGTAGAATACTTTCTTCATAATCACATTGTAGGCTTTGGAACCATAATTCAATTCTGTTCACCTTACCAAATGGGTAATAAGCACTAACTATATGTAAGTGCTGGGGATACAAAAAGAGAGTCGCTGCTCCCAAGGAACTTACAATCATTCAAATAAATATATATTTTTAAAAAGCTTCATACAGAATAGACAATAATTAGAAGGAAGGCATTGGAATTAAGAAGGCTTCCCACAGAAGTCTTATATGGTAACACAGCTAGTAAGAGTAGTTTCAAATATACTTATTTTTAAAAAAATTTAACTTTTTTTGTGTGTGAGACAATTGGAGCTAAATGACTTGCCCTCAGGATCTATGTTAAATGTTCATGTTTAATATCTGTGGCTGGATTTTAAATCAGGTGTTTCTGACTCCAGGGCTAGTTTTTTACTCACTGTATCATCTAACTACCCCTAAAGTATATCCATTTTAAAGATGAGGTAACAGAGACCTAGAGAGACAGCTAAAGTGACTTGTCATATACCCAGTAAGTATAGGAACTGGATAGAAATCTCAGTTATGATTTCATATATATATACTGTTCTTTCTGGATTCATAAAGATGAAAGGGGCCTTAGAAGCCATTTAGTGCCCCATCTTTTATGAAAGAGGGACCTGAAACTCAGAGAGTTTGTGACTTGACCAGATTAGGAATCTAGACTCTGACTCCAGGGTCAAGGCTTTTGAAAAACAATTAGTTTTTATTTTATTTTATTATATATAATCTGTTTCCTTTCCCACCCCTGACCCTCAGTAGTTAATGTTATTTGTCATGAAAAATAATATAGGAAGATATTCAAAAAGACTGACTTATAGTGGCATCCAAAAGCAAGATTTAAAGCTGATCACACATAGATGATATGGTCAGGAATATGAAATAAAATGAGACAGAGTATTGTGTCTATCTAATGAATCTTTACCAAAGAATTTCATCTTTGTCTCTGCCCCCTCATTTATCTGTGTAGCCCTGGACCTGAAGTCAGTAAATTTTAAGTTCATATTTGGTCTCAGATACTTACTAGCTGTGATCCTGGGCAAGTCACTTAATTTTGCCTCGGTTTCCTCAATTGTAAAATGGGAATAATCATAAGGTTGTTGTAATAATCCAAAGTTGTGCAGATCAAATGAGATAATAACATAATACCTGGCACATACTTAAAAAAATTTTGTTTTCTTCCTGCATGAGAAACAAACAAATGAATGAACAAAATCTTGGAGTTAAGCTAAACCAAAAGGCTTCAAAGCCAGAGAATTCTTTTTTTTCCCCCCTGAATGACAGTTTCTAAAATGATACTGAATGAGTAAAATTTATCAAGCAAGTTGCTATGAGAAATGTATAATTTTAAATCAAATGATGACTGGAGAAAAAGACAGACAATAGTGAACAGGACAAATACTTGGCTACCTTAGCTATTTTAGGATCTTGAGTCCTGGGACTAAGAATCTGTTCTAATCTGGATATGATTTTCATTAATGGGGAAGAATTGTTTACTGGGTGGTAAATCTGGTACTAGACTATATGTAGACATACTGGTTTCTGACAAATAACCACACAGTATAGGGAAGGCTATCTGATTGGTTTTAGAGATATTCAAAATGGCCCATCTATTATAGCTATTCTTTGTCTCTCTTTGCTTTAATTGGTGATATATAGACTCTGCTGTAAACAGAAGGTCTCAAGGATTCCTCTCTCTCTCTGAGGCCTTGTGATCTTTGAGAAATGGTCTTTAATCTTTAGTCAAAACCCCAAATTCTTGGATTTTGCAGCCTGTACAGCATTGATGGTCTGAAAAACAAAAAGTGATCTTCAGTAATAGCTTTTGGGAGTCCAGCCTGGCAGAAGGTCTCACCTAATAGTTCACCCACTTCTAAGCATGAATTTGGTGGGACCAGTACAATATAGGAAATGAGCTGAATTAAGAGACTTTATTCTGACTTCCTCTTTACCCATCACCATTGAGTTGGAATAAGGTAGATTATGTCCCTGAAGCATTGGGGAAAATATCCTTTTGTAAAAGCCAATGGATATTAAGTAGTTAAATGAAAATCAGATCGGTCCCTAACTCCTAATAGTGAAGGGACCTAGATCATAAGGGTTATAACTCCAGGGGATCTGTGGCAGCCTATCTCTGAGAGAGTGGAGGTAATGGGAACTCATTCCACTTAATTCTATTAGGAGAAAAAGAGGGGTCATAGAAGAGCAGGATCTTTGTGTAGGGTGAATAGGGTGATGTTAACTGATCCGGGAGAGAAAAGCAGAGCTGCCCAATGTTTGTACAGAGTCTGTTTTCTCTGCCAAGAAAAGGATCTTTGCTCTGGAAATGAATGAATGAAAATGAAGAATGGAAAGCCAAGATAATACCTAAAGTTTGATATAGTAAAAAAGCATGTTGGTTCTGTAATTAGAGAATCTGAGTTTTCAATGAATCAGTCAATAAACTAATTGATCAAAGGATATGAACAGACAATTTTCAGATAAAGAAATTGAAACCATTTCTAATCATATGAAAAAATGCTCGAAATCACTATTGATCAGATAAATTCAAATTAAAACAACTCTGAGGTACCACTACATACCTCTTGGATCGGCTAAGATGATTAGAAAAGATATTAATGAATGTTGGAAGGAAAGTGGGAAACCTGGAACACTAATACATTGTTGGTGGAATTGTGAACAGATCCAACCATTCTGGAGAGCAATTTGGAACTATACCCAAAGGGCCATCAAAGGGTACATACCCTTTGATCCAGCAGTGCCTCTACTGGGCCTGTATCCCAAAGAGATCTTAAAGGAGGGAAAGGGACCCACATATGCAAAAAGGTTTGTGAAAACCCTTTTTGTAGTGGCAAGAAACTGGAAACTGAATGGATGCCCATCAACTGGAGAATGTCTGAATAAATTGTGGTATATGAATGTTATGGAATATTATTGTTCTGTAATAAACGACCAGCAGGATGATTTCAGAGAGGCCTGGAGAGACTTATAGGAACTGATGCTAAATGAAGTGAGAAGAACTAAGAGAACATTGTATATAGCAATAAGAAGATTATGTGATGATCAACTGTGATGAACATGGCTTTTTTCAACAATGAGATAACTTAGGCCAATACCAATAGACTTGTGATGGAGAAAGCCATCTGTATTCAGAAAGAGGATTATGGGAACTAAATGTGGATCACAACATAGTATTTTTCACTTTTTTTGTTGTTTGCTAGATTTTTTCTTTTTAATTTTTTTCCTTTTTGATCTGATTTTTCTTGTGCAGCATGATAAATGTAAATATATATATATATATATATATACATATATAGCAAATGTTTAATATATATTGGATTACTTGATTGTCTAGGGATGGGGGAAAGGAAGGGAGACAAATTTGGAACACAAGGTTTTGCAGGGGTAAATGTTGAAAACTATCTTTACATATATTTTGAAAATAAAAAAACTATTATGAATTAATCAATAAACAAATATTTAAATGACTTACTTGTTTATAACAAGTTAGACAACTCTTTATTTGACAGGGGCATATGGAAGTTCAGGAGATTAGCCGTTCTGGAATGAGAACTTGTTGAGCCCTTTTCAAAGCTGCTCATTCACCTTTGGCATCTAATTCTCAACTGTGGCTATAGGAAGCTGTAGCGTATACATCAGCCACATCCTGATAAAACCATCTTGGTAGATGAGGCAAACCAAGTTGAGGGTAACCAATAGGCCTCATGCTGTCCTCTTTCCTTAAACCATGTGGTCCCCCATACAACTTGCAGTTTTGGTCTGTTTCCATGTCCTTTTCAGTTCTAGGTATAAGAAGTGGAGTCCCAGATCCAGGAGATCAAACCATGAGGACCTTGGAGCTCAAAATTTCTTTGCCAGATATTAGTCAACCTAAGAGCAGAGTCCTAGCAAGCCAGGTTGCCAAGGTGCTGGTATAAGGGAAGACTTCTGTATTGCAGAAATAGATTCCCAAATACACATATACACACACACACACATACACACAAATATGTATATGCAAATACATATACATACACAAATATACACTATATATAATATACACATATATAAACATACACATATATGTGTATATATATGAAATAGTAAATATAAATTAAATGTAAAACAGAGGTGACAGGAATCCACTAGAGCTTTTAGAACCGGGAACGTTCTTGGGCAGACATTTACTTTAGGATTATCTCTTTGGTAGTGATGTGTAAGGTTGATTGGAGAGGGGAGAAGCTTGAATCATGCCTCTGCTCTTTATTAATGTCACTTAATCTCCCTGGCCTTTGGTGTCCAGATGAGCTTTCTAAAGGAATAAGCTGAGGTCCTTGCTAGTTCAGAATCCTATAACCTTTATGGTAATCTATATAAATGAAAGGATTTGACTATGGAAGGAGTCTAAGAGATTAAGGACCTGGTTTCCCATTCTAGCCCAAATACTCACCACCCTTGTAATCTTGAACAAGTAACAGACTTTAAGTATCTTGGTTTTAATAATCCCGGGATGTAAGTGCTATTATTATCCCCATTTTACATATGAGGTAACAGAAACAAACAGAGGTTAAGACTTGCCCAGGCTAAGTCAGCTACTATGTGTATAAATCCAGCTTTGAACTTCCTAATTCTAGGCTCAGCATTTTACTGTGCCTTATGATAATGGAGGTTGTGAAACTGAAAATATTTTGGCTCTTATTTTTTAACAGTATGATTGCCTTAGATTTTAACTATAAAGGCACTGTTTTGTCTATTATATTTATCATTTTCTTTTTAAGGAATTTATTTTTATATTTTTTAATAATAGCTTTTCATTTTTAAAATACATGCAAAGATAGTTTTCAACATTCACCCCTGTAAAACCTTGTGTTCCAAATTTTTCTCCCTCCCTCTCCTCTACCCCTTCCCCTAGACAGCAAGTAGTCCAATATATGTTTAAAATGTCTAATTCTTCTATACATATTTGTTTCAGGGGTATTTGAGGATCCAATAAAAATATATAGGGATTGGTGCTTAGAAAATATTGGAATAAATTCTGTTCTTGTAAGCTGTCATTATTAATTGTTCTGTCTTTTTTAAAAAAGAAAAAAAAAGTAAGGTAATTTATTTATCGTCACATCTCTAGGGAACTATGGAATAGGTAGGAGAGGGATATAATAGGATACTTGTTTGACAGATGGGAAAATTGAGGAAAACGAGCAAAAAAAGAAGTGAAATGGCTTCTACAAATAAATGAAGTCAACTTAGCATTTCCTAGCTATATTACCCTGGGCAAGTCAATTAACCCCAAATGCCTCAGCAAAAAAAAAAAAAAAAAAAAAAAAGTGGCTACAGTTTCTAACTCAAATAGCCACCTTCACAAAGAGTCAGAGTATTTTGTAGCAGGCAGGCAATTAGCACATATTAAGCACCTACTAATGTGTCAGGCATTGTGTTAAATGATGGGGATGAAATAAAAGGCAAAAGATAGTCCCTGTCCTCAAAAAGCTCATATGAGGGAAACTACATGTTAACAATTATAAATGAATAAGATGGTTACAGGATAAATTGTGGATAATTAATAGAGAAAAGGCTCTAGTTTTAAGGGGCAACAGCAAAGGCTTCCTGTAGAATATGAGATTTTATCTGGGACTTTAAGGAAGCCAGGACAGTCAGGGAGAGATGAGAAGGGAGAATATTTTAGGTATAGGGGACAGGGGAAAAGCTAGTACTCTGGTAATAAAGTGTTTTGCTGGATTTAAAATCAGAGGTCCTAGGTTCAAATGTCCCAGTGGCCTACATTACTTCTCACCCCCTCCCCTTTTCCTCTCTCTTTATTTTAAAAAATAATAGTTTTTTACTCTTCAAAATACATGCAAATATAATTTTCAACATTCACCCTTACAAAACTTTGTGTTCTAAAATTTCTCCCTCTTTCTTCCTTCTCCCCTCCCTAGACAGCTAGTGATCTAATATAAGTTAAACATATGTAATTCTTCAAAATATCTTTCTACATTTATCATGCTGCATAAGGGAAATCAGATCAAAGACCTACATTACTTCTAACAGCATCAATTTATTTATCTATCAAATAAGAGATTTGGATTAGATCCCCTTTTAAATCTTTTGCCATTGCTAAAATCCATGATCCTCTAGAGGACTATTGTCTGGGTTCTTTGTTTCCAGATCCTCAGAATGACTGAGAGAAGAGGATGGGGAATCAGAACCCAATTTCCCATGACTCTCAAGTCAGTCTAACCACTTCTAAGTCCAGAACATGATGATAACAGTATAATACTGTGAGCATTCTCCAAGGCTGGAGAAGATGCCTTAGTATTTGATATGATTTGGGTTCACTGAGTCATCCCTTGCTCATAAGATACATGACGGCCCTCCTAGTATCAGGGCAAACCCCAGATTTCAGCAATCCTGGCCACTTTTAATTTCTCTGAGAAAATACCAAGAGTCTACAATTTTCTAAAAGAGGGAGCTTTGAGGTTTTCTTTTTGGGAGAATAAAAACAGGCTTACATAAATCTTTTGACATCTGATTCTCTGCATGCTCTTGGAGAAGTGAAAACATTCACAATGAACTTCTTCCTCTTCTCTTGGTCCATTCCCAACCACCAGTTCCCTTTCTTACTGTGCCATGTACTGGCCAATTACTGACGAAAGCTGGAAACCATAACTTCTGGCTTCCTAAGCCTAAATATATACAGACTTGGTCACCACCCTTCCTACCGTGCTGTGTCAGTTTTCTGTTCTATATCAAAAGGAAAAAACAAAGCAAGACAAAACATTCTTTCTGACCTATAAGGAGCAAGAAGAGATATTGATTGGCCTGTGGGGTATTTCCTCTTCAGTTAATTGAACATGAATTAATTTTCCCCAGAAACCAGAAGGGGAAGTAGAATTTGAGTTTGAGTTGAGGATTTCAAAACTTGAGTGAGAATGAGACAGAAAAAAAAAATCCTACAGGCCACAGACTCAAGAGATAGAGCTTCCACAGGGTGTCAGAAGAAAGCTACTTGGTTGATTGGTCAGCTCTAGATCCAAGGGGGCAATAGTTCTCCAAGTGTGATCCCTGAGACCCTTCAGAGGGGCCACAGAGTCAAAACTTTTAATAATATTATGATTTCTAAAATTAAATATTAATAGATGAAACTATAAAGTATAAAAAGACATGGCAATAAATATTCAATAGATGTAACTCACAGAAACAAAAGCACCACAAAAATTATAATAATTTTAAGAGTGAAAAGAAGTTCTAGACAGACAGTTTTCAGATGATGAAATTGAAACTATTTTCACTCATATGAAAGTGTTCCAAATCACTATTGATCAGAGAAATGCAAATTAAGACAACTCTGAGATACCATTAGACACCTGCCAGATTGGCTAAGATGACAGGAACAAATAATGATGAATGTTGGAGGGGATGTGGGAAAACAGGAACACTGATACATTGTTGGTGGAATTGTGAATACATCCAGCCATTCTGGAGAGCAATCTGGAATTATGCCCCAAAAGTTATCAAACTGTGCATACCCTTTGATCCAGCAGTGCTACTACTGGGCTTATATCCCAAGGAAATACTAAAGAAGGGAAAGGGACCTGTATGTGCCAAAATGTTTGTGGCAGCCCTTTTTGTAGTGGCTAGAAAATGGAAAATGAATGGATGCCCATCAATTGGAGAATGTTTGGGTAAATGAATGTTATGGAATATTGTTATTCTTTAAGAAATGGCCAGCAGGATGAATACAGAGAGGGTTAGAGAGACTTACATGAACTGATGCTGAGTGAAATGAGCAGAACCAGATCATTGTACACTTCAATAACAATACTGTATGAGGATGTATTCTGATGGAAGTGGATATCTTCAACATAGAGAAGATTTAATTCAGTTCCAATTGATCAATGATGGACAGAATCAGCTGCACCCAGAGAAGGAACACTGGGAAATGAGTGTAAACTTTTTGCATTTGTGTTTTTCTTCCCAGGTTATTTTTACCTTCTGAATCCAATTCTTCCTTTGCAACAAGAAATTTGGTTCTGCACATATATATTGTATTTAAGATATACTATAACATATTTAACATGTATGGGACTGTCTGCCATCTAGGGAAGGGGGTGGAGGGAAGGAGGGGAAAATTCAGAACAGAAGTGAGTGCAAGGGATATAAAAAATTACCCATGCATATGTACTGTCAAAAAAAAAAGTTATTATAAAATTAATTTTAAAAAATAAAGTATCAAAAAAAAAAAAACCCAAACAAAAACAGAAGTTCTAGGACCCCATAGTTTGAGAGCTGCCAGATTAAATAAAGCAAGATCCTAAGAAAAGTGCAGCAAAGAATTGGTTCTGCTGCTTGACAAGTTTAACCTTAGATGGGTAAGTTGGAGTAGTGAGAGAATATGTGGGCAAGGACCTCAGGGTGTAATCACTTACCATCAAAAGGTAATGCTATTGAAAATGTACCTAGAGAAGATAAAAGAAGAGATAAATGGGAATGAGATAAGGAATAGAAGTTTTGAGAGGTAACTCTTAGAAAGCAGGTAAAGGAAAGGGACAAAGCTGAAGGGCCTAGGAGCAGAGGTCTAGGCATAAAATGGACCTCAGACTACTGAAATTTAAATCAACTGTCAAAAATGATAGTGAAATTAATCTGTAGGAATAAAAAGTGAAAAAAATCGCAAGAGAAATAATTTTTTTTTGATGTAGAAAGGTCTAAGAATAACAGATTTCAAACTATAATAAAGCTGTTGTCATCCAAATAATTTGATACTAGTTTGAACGTGGAAGGTTAAAAAAAAAAGTGGAAAGTTGCTCATTGGAACAGATTGAGTAGACAAGCAAATAAAGATGGTATCATAGTGTTGGATAAACTCAGAGATTCCAACTACTAGGATGAGGTCTCACTATCTGACAAAAGCTTTCAGGAAATTTGATAAGCAATCTGTATATATATATATAAAAACTCCAAAGCGATAGATAACTTAGATATAAAATGTGACGTTATAAGCAAACTAGAGGAGCAAGGGAAAATTGCCTTTCAGATCTATAAACAGGGAAGGATCTCAAAACCAAAACAGGAATAGAAAAGATCATGGAAAAGAAAATGTATAATTTTTATTGCATAAATATTTTTAAATGCAAAAATAAATCAAATGCAGCTAAGCTTTGAAGGAAAACAGTTAACTGGGAGGAAAAAATCTTTGCAGCAAGTTTCTCTAATAAAAGTCTTATTTTCAAGGTATATATAGAACTTATTTAAATTTATAAAAATAAAAGCCATTGATAAATGGTCAAAATATATGAATATAGATGTCAAGAGAAGAAGTTAGGTAATCAATAACTATGTAAAAAAAAAAAAAAGAAATGCAAATTAAAGCAATTTTTAGCTTCTTCATACCTGTCAGATTGGCAAAGATGACTAAAAAAATGGCAATTGTTGGAAGGGCTCCAGAAAAGAAAGCAATGTGTTTAAAAAGTCACTAAACTATATATATATACATATATGTGTTCTTTGATCCAGAAATATCATTATTAGGATTACATTATATTTCAAAGAGATTTTTATAAAAAGAAGAGGGCTCATGTGTAAAAGAAAAAAAGAGCAGTTTCAATTTTCTTTTTATAGTGGTAAAGAACTAGAAACCAAGGGGATAGCTGAACAGAAGATAATATAACATGCTTTCCCAGAGCTGGACCTGGCATAGCTCCTATTAGAATTCCCAGGTACCTGAGGAGTTTGTTGAATGTTTTTCTTTACTCTCATTCATTTGAGCCCCCATTTGTTGGGAGTCAGGCACTAGCAACCCAGTTCCATACAAACACTTAATACCAGTTATCTTTTACAAAGAAATTTTTTTTTCCAAAATTAGAGTTAAAACAAAAATTTCCCCAAAACATCATAAAAATCTCTGTCCTCTCCCATCTCTCTCCCCACACCATCTTGGTCTCTGGAGTGGATTAGACTCTTAATTTAGCTCTCATCCTACAAAGCTTTGGTCCCACCAAGATCAAAGATGGCATTTCGGTGGATTAGTCCTCATTTCAACTTTCACTGGCATGAGTTGAGAAGGATGCTTCCAAAACCCCACTCCATCCTCTTTGAGCTTTTGAAGCTGGGTCTGCTGCAACATCTAGCCTGGATTCTGGCTCCTGGATTCCTGTGGCTTACTCTCCTTCCCTCAAGGATTGGAAACTCTACTCCCTGAATGGAAAAGAGCAAACAACAAAATCAATAGGGAAATATTTCTTAGGAGCCATCTAGCTCCAGAGAAGGAAAACTTTAAGGTCTTTTCTCTTACCATATAGTCTCTCATGGATCACCCAGCTCCCTCAGATGCAAATGAAGCAAAGAGAGAATCAGCCAAGACTGACTCAGACCTCTATGAAGTACAATAATTCTAGCTACACAGCCAATAGAAAAAGGCTATTCCCAACCTCGTGACCAACTCATTGGAATCAGTTACATAATTCCACATATGTTCCACAATTTCTCCACTGCATTTCCCTTACACATCATGATTCTTCCAGAAGCAGTTTCCCAGAATTCCTCATAGACATCTCAGATATAGAAATGCCATCTGAGCAAAGTAATTGTGTTTGTACATATGCCAATTTAAAATAAACCAATGATAACATAATAAAGGCCAGAATCATTCATGAGGAAAACAGCTTTGAAAATTTCATATTGAATTTATTACATTTATTGATTATCATATTTTAAAAGAAACCAAGCCATATTTCATAAACCCTACTAGTTTGCTGTATAATCCTTTTTCTTCTACTATGTATACAGAAATGCTTGTTTTATTTGAATATTTAAGCTCAGATAAAATAAGAAACTAAGAAAATTAATATCAAATGTCAAAGAGGCTACCAGCAAATACAGAACTTTGAGTCAAGAATGGGACTCTTTCTCCAATAGAAGCTCAGAAAGAGCTGATCTAATGAAAATTTGTGATGCACTAAGGGATCATTAAGTAAAGGGATTTTGGCTTCTCTCCTATTCTTGTTTGTCCATTTTATTTCCTTTTTCCACTCAAACTTCCCATTCTTAGTGGAGTTATCCAGCCCAGAGGTATGCTGGAACCTGCTCAAACAAGCTTGTGAGAATTTATCACTTTATTGCTTTATAAACATGGCTTGAGCTCATCAGGAATGCAATAGAATATTCAGAGAATGAAGTCATCACCAGCCTGGAAGGACCTAGTGACTTTAGGCAAATAACAACAACAATAATAACTGGTTTTTATATAGAGTTTTAAAGTTTGGAAAATATCTTACATACATTATCTCATTTGAGTCATAATAACCCTGTCAGCATCCTTATGTTCTTCCCCTTTGATGGAAAACTTGCTTTCCTATCTTTCATTCACACTGAGGTTTAAATAACTAATGATAGCTCAGGGTGTGATAGATTTACATTTTAACAAAAGATGATTAATACATGTTTATGGAATGAATTAATCCTTTAAAAGGATAAAGCTATTATGGTAGAATTTCAGTCACCAACTGATTATTAGAAAAGACTTTTTTTTTTTTTTAATTGTGCCTCTGGTTCTAAAATAACTTGTAGTAGATGCTGATACTATCTATTATTTTTGGTTTTCAGTTTAAGTAATGAATTAAAGTGACTAAAAATAGTCTCCTAGTTATATTGGAGATAATGATCCCACTAAGTTCCTACTCTCCTGGGTCCCCCAAAAAACTCAAATTCTAGCAAATTCTTTTACTTGGTAACTTATCTATAAAATGAGCTAATGCTCATGGTACTTATAATTCTTAGTTATATCCACTGGGCACATGGTTCAGTCTCAAAGAGTATTACCTACTTTATGTGAGAGTGATAAAACTGTCATTCATTAAAGATTTTGGAGTTATATACTAGTGATAACATTGTACAGTAGCATAAACCACAGAGGCCAAAGACGGAGGTATTTCCTCCAAGGATTATACACACATATATAAACTTTTCTTTTTGTTTGTTTGTTTTTTTTAGCAGTACTCTTTGTTCTAGCAAAAAGAATGAGACACCATGAATTGTGATGTCACTGAATATATTATGACTTATGAGGAAAACACAAACAACAATAGCAACAACAAAAACACCAGAAACTGAAGTAACATTTAAAGTGCATGACACCAAGAGGAATGACAAATATAGGAAGAATATGGAGAAATTTGAGAAACTTTATATGAACTGATGCAAAGTAAGCTAAACCCAGAAAATTATTTACATGAAGGTGCATATCTCCGAACAATTTAGAGACCTATCAGTTTCAGAAGCCCTGATGGTAAGGTATGTCTCCTCCTTATTGGCAAAAAGTGGTTAATAGTTTTTTCATTTGATTTGTACTCAGTTACTTCTAATTGTGAATAGGAGGTTGTTTCTTTCTTAGTACTTATTTCCCCAGCACCTAGCAGTAGTACCTGGTATATAATATTTGTTGATTGATTGATTACAACTCTAAACCCATAATCCTAAGATAGGTTCAGAAGGAAGTATTCATTTTTAGGCACAATTTTTTGTTAATTTTGTTTTCTTGAACTAATTTTCTTGTTGCAAGGGACGGTTCTGTTAAGGGTAGGAAGAATCACTGGAAAAGAATATAACATTAATAAAATAAAGGAAAGGTGCATTAATAAGACGTTTAAAATGTCTTATTCATTCAAGCAGTAAATTTATTGAGGAATTATTATCTGAGACATTAGAGTGGGGATGGGAGAATACAAAGAATAAAAAATACTTCCTTCTCATATGTAGCTTAGTCTAGAAATTAAAAAAAAAATTATCTTTGCCCTTGTGCTGGGCCCTTAGCACTCATATTTGCTCTCAGGGGAATAGCTGAAGCTATACCAATAGCTCCAGTACTTCCAGACATCCATAATTCATGCTTCAAAACCTTCCTGTCCCTAGGCAACCTAATTAGGTCATTATAAATCAACCATCACCACCCCTTCCAGGTGTCAGTGCTCACGGCCTCCTCCGGAATGAATCCTTACTTAGTCACAACATCCTGGTTTCACAAGGTCATCTACACTAAGAATGGAAGCAAATCTCAGATGTCACTGAATCTGATCCCTTCCTTCAGATAAGGAAACTGAGGCTCAGACATATGAAGGGATTGACAGAAAAATTGGCAGAGCTGGATATCTGAAAATCCATTTCTCTTTCCACTTAATCATGTGTGTCTGTTGTGTAAATGTGTGTGTACAATTCAGATTGTAGGGTTATAGATAGATAAATAGCTATGGTGGAGTAGAGCAGGAGGAGAAGTGGAAAGAGGAAGTCTGCTTTAGCATTTTTTCCTATTTTATCTTGAGTTCACAGGAATGTTATGTATTTGAGAAAGTCCAGAAGCACAACCCCAGCTAGACATTGTTTTCCCTAAATCCTCCAATCCTATCAAGAGAACATAATAAAAATTTCTTAATTTTCCTCTTTTCTGAATATTTCTTAATTCAAACGTATACTTTATTAATGAATCCCAGATCCCTATAGTTAGTTCTTACTTCATTCATATCTTATACTTCAGTCTCATATTTCCAAAGGCTTAAAAGTCATTGCCACTTTAACATTTCATAGTTAGTTAGCTTCAATTATCTAATTAACAATAAGCAGTAGGATTTACATTTTAACAGTAATCAAAATTTAATCTAAAAGTACAAATCTCTAAGGTAGAATGCCAGGTAATGGGTAAATAAGGTTCTTTTTGACTGGGGTCTACTTGAGTCCTGAAATCACACTGGGTAAGTCCCCAAAATACCACATTTATTATGTGGTTATCTTGCCAGCAAATGCAGTGAAATAACTATTGATGCATTTCTAGGAGTCCATTTCCAAAACTAAATTTGTCATCTTCATACCATAAACCTTCCCAATATGCCTTGTTTTTTCACCAGCCCTCATGCTAAATTCCTAAAAATGTATGTAGTAAGGACAGATTTTGCAGTGATGTTTTTAACATTAGGTATACATTTACGCTATATGCTGGGAAGATAATACTGGGAAATAAAGTAAAATCAATACCTAATCATGAACATAACTTTAGCATCACAACTATGAGTAAGAACCAAGAAACAGAGCTTTCCTTGGAAGTGTCATAAGGAAATAGCTACTTTTCAAAAATAAATTGACTTTTAAAAAGATGAAAATATTTTGGAACCTAGGCATTCTTATTAGACAATATATCATTCTTTATTATTTTAGTTTTCTTCTCATGGACTTACCAGACCAAAACTCCATAAACTTGGCATACCAGTTCTAGAAAATGGATTATTAAGTTTCACAGTGTAAGTTTCCCAGGGAGCTATAGTGATGCTGGATTTTTATTTCTCTTATAATCCATTTCATCAATTCAACAATCTTTATCAAATGCCTACTTAGTAGTAGATACCATTATAGATTTTAGCAATAGAGAAAGGCACAGAGCCTGGATCAGTGATTGCTGGGATTGTCATCTGTAGGTAACTTACAGGTGTGAAGATTCCTTTAGTCAATATAGATTAATACCTTGTCTGAAATTTATAGTCTAGAACTATAAGAGGGGGAAGAGCCCAAGATCAACATGTTAGCCAGTAATCTTGAGGTCTGATTTTTATGTGTAATACTACATTGCTTCTCAATAGATGTTGACAATATAGACATGAAGTAGTACCTGCCCTCATGTAACATATCCTTTTAGGGAAGACATTATTTACATACACATACATACATCCCTATTCATGTGTAAAATATATACAAAATAGATATCAAATGATTTCTTATATTAATTATTCAGTGGCTAAGTACCACAGTGGAAAGAGTCCTTAGTTTGGAGTCAATAAAATCTGTGTTCAAATCTGGCCTCAGACACTTTACTTTACTAGCTGTCTGATACCGGCAAGTCACTTGAAGAAGAATTTCATAAATGAGGACAACGGGAGCCAAAGCACAGAAAAGGGAGATGGAATGTGTATTTGAGGAAGAACAAAATGTCCAATGTGAATGGACGTGAAGAGGAGTAATGTATTCTAAATGTGGAAGAGTAGTTTAAAGTCAATTTTAACAAAGATATATTTATGGAAAAGATAGGAATAAATATACAGGAATAAAAATACAAGCATTCCTTCCCAAACCATCAGAGCATGACCTCCTCTGTATCACCTTGCTTCCTAGGGACAGTGGGCTCAAACTTTAAGGAAATGCTATAACTCATTTACCCCTATCAAGTTTACTTATGAATGCAGCAAGACAAATGGGCAAAGTTGATCTCTTGGGTATATGATTTGGTACCTGGGCTGCAAGGTCAAACAGTTGGGCTGAGTTCTGGTCAGTATTTAGATTATGCTGATGAGCTAGGCTTAGATGTCTGCAAACTCTACCATGGATTCTAGCTCTTGGGCCTCTCTGGTGGATTTAAAGATCACAAAGTTATAGCCAAATAACTACCATCTCTAATACTCTTTTACCAAAAGCAAGAAAGAATAAGCACAATAAGGACAGAAACAACAGTAGGTTTGTGTGCTTATGGTTTCATATCAACCCAGATAGGGAGAATAGATTGCTGGCACTATTTCTCTATCCCCGTAGGCTTACACGTTATTCCCTCCTCACTTGAACACAACTAAAGAGGATTTAGAATTTCATTCCAGTTAGTTAGTGCCCTTTGAACATACACTCAGAAAATCTGCCTCTTCACCACATGAATAGTCGACTGGATTAATTACAAAATCCCTTGACAAGTTCCAAAGTCCACACAGAAAATTGCATCAGAATGAATCTACTGCATAAACTCATAATGACTGAGCTCTCCCGGATCAGTTCACCATTATGCTTATGACTTTACTTGAGGATTGGGTCCCTCAAAGATAGCTGCTAGTTCCAGATTCTAGGGTAGTCTATGGGCCCTGCATTCCTAAAACTACAACTCATGAGCCATCTCCAACAATTTATTTCCCATTAACAGTTAGCCATTAGACAAAACTAGCTCAGAGTAAAGATATTTATCAAGATGATTTACAAGATGCTAAGATTTACTAGCATAATGACAGTAGCTATAAAATGTTTTCCCCATAAATCTAAGTATCATTCTTTCACAAATATACATAGCATAAGACCCACAAATGCAAAAATGCCCTTTTTGTAGTGACAAGGAACTGGAAATTGAGTGAATTTCCATCATCTGGGGCCAAATAAGTTATGGTATATGAATGTAATGGAATATGATGAGTAGGTTGATTTCAGAAAAGCTTAGAGAGACTTACATGAATTAATGGTGAGTGAAGTAAGCAGAACTAAGGGAACATTGTATACAGTAAAAAGATTATGTGATGATTAGCTATGAAAAATTTGGTTCTTTACAACAATGAGGTGATTCAAGGTAATTTCAATAGACTTGTGATGGAAAGTGCCATCCACATCAAGAGAGAGAAGTATGAAGATTGAATGTGGATCAAAGCAAAGCATTTTCACCTTTTTTGTTGTTTGTCTTTCTTGGGTTTTTTTTTCTTTTGATCTGATTTTTTTTTTTTTTTTTTGCATAGCATGATGAATATGGATATGTGTTTTAAAGAATTGCACATATTTAACCTATATCAGATTGCTTACTGTCTTGGGAAGGGGAGAGGGAGAAAAATTTGGAACACAAGATTTTGCAGTTTTGAAATTTATCTTTGCATGTATTTGAAAAAATAAAATATTGTTAAAAAAAGAAAAAAGAAAATATTAATAAAAATAAAAATATAAAAAACATACACAGCATAGATGTGATGAATGGGCACAAACTTATAGTACAATAATAGAGAGGCACATATTTAGGAAATATATGAGGATCAGATAATTCACTCCTCTGATAGAATTTCAATGTCTTTTCTCTCCTCATGGAATCCTCATGCAATTCTCCCACTGGATGCAGCATTTCTGCTAGGTGGTTGATAAGCAGGATTCCTAGGTTCTGCTCTTCTCTATAGCTCCATTTTCAATTACCAGGCTTATCTCCATTTTGAGTCTATAGCCAGCTCTCTTCTTTGCTACCAAAAGTCCTACTTTTACAGATAGTTGATTCCACTTGTGTTTCTAATCTCTCAGCTGTATGTAGCCTTCCCTTATCCTACTGCATTCTGTACTTATCAGGATCTAAATTCCTTCTTAAGTTCAGTCCTAGATGGGATCTCTTGGAACTGACTTTCTTTCTTTCTTTTCTATATAGTATTATTTTCCCCAATACATGTAAAGGTAAGTTTCTACATTCATTTTTGTTGACTTTATGTTCCAATTTTTTTTCCTTGCCTCCCTTATTTCTCCCTCCCCAAGACAGCAAACAATCTAATATAGGTTATACATGTATCCTTTAAACATTTCCATATTTGTCATATTGTGCAAGAAAAATCAGACCAAAAGGGGAAAAAATGAGAAAGAAAACAAACAACAAGAAAAAGGTGAAAATGTTTGCTTTCATACATATTCAGCTTCCATAGTTCTCTCTCTGGCTGTGAATGGTGTTTTTGTTTTTGTTTTTGTTTTTTCTTTTTATTTATTTTTATTACTATTATTATAACATTTTTTATTTACAAAACATATGCATGGGTAATTTTTCAACATTGACCCTTGCAAAACCTTCTGTTTCAACTTTTCCCCTCCTTCCCCCCCACCTCCTTCCCAGATGGCAGGTAGACCAACACATGCTAAATATGTTAAAGTATATGTTAAATCCAATATATATCAGTTATCTTGCTGCACAAGAAAAATCAGGTCTAGGAAAAAGAAAAAACCTGAGAAGGAAAACAAAAATGCAAGCAAAAAATAACAGAAAGAATGGAAATGCTATGTTGTGGTCCACATTCATTTCCCATAGTTCTCTCTCTCTGGGTGTAGCTGGTTGTCTTCATTACTGAACAATTGGAATTGGTCTGAATCATTTCATTGTTTTTTTTGTTTGTTTTTTTTGTTGTTGTTGTTTTTTTATTTTTCTCACATTTACTGCAGTTCAGTTTCTTTTTAATTAATGAATATTACAAAATGGCTACAAAAACATAATATATAGATGCAGAAACATACATATATACAAATATACAAATATATGCATATATAGATATACTAGTCTTATTTAATCTATAGTTATAAATATCATCCCATTGGTCTTTAAATTCATGAAATTCATTATTATTCACTGAATAATATTTCATTATTTAAAATGTGCTAAAATGATGAAACGTTTGAATCATTTCATTGTTGAAGAGGACCACATCCATCAGAATTGATCATTGTATAGTCTTGTTGCCATGTACAATGATCTGATTCTGTTCATTTCACTCAGCATCAGTTCATGTAAGTCTCTCCAGGCCTCCCTGAAATCATCCTGCTGGTCATCTCTTAGAACAATAACATTTCTTTTTTTTTTTTTTTTTTTTTGATGATTTACTTTTTTTTTTTTTAATTTTTATTTTATAATTATAAATTTTTTGACAGTATACATGCATGAGTAATTTTTTAAAATAACATTATCCCTTGTAATCATTTTTCCAAATTATCCCCTCTCTCTCTCTACTTCCTACAATAACATTTCTTAACATTCATATACCATAATTTATTCAGCCATTCTCCAAGCATCCACTCAGTTTCCAGTTTCTGGCCACTACAAAAAGGGCTGCCACAAACATTTTTGCACATGTGGATCCCTTTCCTTCCTTTAAAATCTCTTTGGGATACAGGCCCAGTAGAAACACTGCTAGGTCAATGGATATGCACAGTTTGATAACTTTTTGAGCATAGTTCCAAATTGTTCTCCAGAATGGTTGGATTAATTCACAATTCCACCAACCATGTATCAGTGTCCCAGTTTTCCCAGATCTCCTCCAACATTCGTCATTATCTTTTCCTGTCAGTGAATGTTGTTTTCCATACCAAGTCTATTGGAATTGCCTTTAATCATCATATCGCTGAAAAGAGTCACATCCATCACAGTTGATCATCACATAATTTTGTTATTATTGTGTATAATGTTGTCTTTGATTTTGCTCACTTTGCTCTGCATCAGAACTGACTTTCTTGCCTACTATTCCACTATTCTTTAAACATCATCCAATCATTGTCCTTCAGCAGTTTTTCTCCTTTTGTTAAAGGAATTTGATTATATTTCATACTTCAAGAGGCAATATAGAAAACACTGTAGACTAGACTGACCTCTTCAGAATTCTTTGCTTACTAAAAAGATACAGTGGTAGGCACTGATACTAAGACAACAAAAAATGTAGTCAAGAAACTACATTTTATTGGGAAAAATAATTTGCACAACAAAAACTAAATACAAGATATATGTAGAGCAAATACAAAGAAATTTTGAAAGAGGACTACTACTAACAATGTTGGAGATCAGGACAGGCTTTCTAAGACACTTGAGCTGATCCTTGAAGGTAAATTGGGGTTCTAAACAAGAAAGAAAACAAGAAAGGCAATCATTCTAAAACCAGCACACAGCCAATATAAAAGTAAGAAGAGACCACTCAAGAAAAAGCAAATAGTTCAGTTTACTGGTGGATGGAAAGTGGGGGAATAAAGTGTCATAAGCCTGGAAAGACAAGCCAAAACCAAATTGAAAAGGGCTTTAAATATCAAAGAGAGGAGTTTGCAGATTAAAGGAAGCTGAAATTGTAGCTTTCAGGAAGCAGGAAGAGCAGGAGGGTGAATCTTACAATGATCTGCATGGAGTGAGGGATATTATGGTACCTTATACTCAGAAATTACCTTTCATCTCTCTGTATATATCTTGTATGTACCTAGTTATTTACATATTGTATCTCTTATTAGGATGTGAGCCCCTAGTGCTCCAAGAAAGCATTCAATAAATACTTACAGATAATATTAACTAGTCTGGTTTCCCTCCTAGAAGAGAAGGTCAAGGAGATCAATCATTGTCCTTCTATTCCCCACTGACCGGAATGAGGAAGACTGAGTTCAAATTCTTCTTCTACCTCTATAATTTTTGTAACATTCAAATGGGATAGCACAAATAAGGATTTTAAAATATAATCATCAATTATTATTTTGGAATAATAAGACCTTTCTATCTTAGCTTACAAAACTGTTGTGGGGCTAAAGTGACATATGAATGAAAACATCCTACTTGATCTAGCCATCTCATGTTTTCTCATTCTCTCTCTCTTTCTCTT
Organism: Sminthopsis crassicaudata; assembly: GCF_048593235.1. Lineage (NCBI taxonomy): Eukaryota > Metazoa > Chordata > Mammalia > Dasyuromorphia > Dasyuridae > Sminthopsis > Sminthopsis crassicaudata. The sequence continues at coordinate 696,195,779 of NC_133617.1, forward strand.
TCTGTCTCTCTCATTTTCAACTATTGTTTTCTTTTTTTTTTAATTAATCTTATAATTATAACTTTTTTTTGACAGTACATATGCATGGGTAATTTTTTACAACATTATCCCTTGCACTCACTTCTGTTCTGAATTTTCTCCTCCTTCCCTCCACCCCCTCCCCTAAGATGGCATGCAGTCCCATACATGTTAAATGTGTTATAGTATATCCTAGGTACAACATATATGTGCAGAACCGAATTTCTTGTTGCAAAGGAAGATTTGGATTCAGAAGGTAAAAATATCCTGGAAATAAAAACAAAAATGCAAAGAGTTTACACTCATTTCCCAGTGTTCCTTCTCTGGGTGTAGCTGATTCTGTCCATCATTGATCAACTGGAACTGAATTAAATCTTCTCTATGTTGAAGATATCCAATTCCATCAGAATATATCCTCATACAGTATTGTTGTTGATGAGTATAATGATCTCCAGGTTCTGCTCATTTCACTCAGCATCATCAACTATTGTTTTCTTAAAAAAGGAGGAGGGGCTTCTCACATTTTTTTTTTTCCTATGCAAGGATTAAAGGATCTCCATTTCCATTACCAAAACTAATCACACACTGACCACCACTAATAGGCAGTATGTCCCATTCTGTTGGGCCTGCTGCCAGCTCAGCTTCTGCAACCATCATCCAGGAGAATAATCCTGGTAGTAATGTGACCTGGAAACTGCCTTTACAGATGTTTAAAGCCTCAAACCTTCATAGCATCCGAAGAACATTCTCACCACCAAAATCTTTGACACTGTCAAAAGTCTCAGTATCAGAAATGGTGTAGTTTTATTATTGGGAATGACACTAATCAAAATATATTACCATCTGTTTTGCTTTTGTACCCTCAGGACCTCTGGGCCTTTCCATTCAGCATGTATTTTCTACCCCTATTAAGAAGAGGGCTCCTGTCTTTTCTATTTATATCTCTAGTGCAGTGCTTTTATATAGTAAGTGCTTAATAAATAGCTTTTCAATCATTTATTTTTTCCATTTATTCATCCATGTAGGGTAAATCTCTCTTCTTTTCACAATAAAACTTTTTGAAAGAGTTGTCTCTGCCCTCTCTCCTTTGGTAATCTCATACACACCTACAACTTCAATACTTTTTTTTTTATAATACAAGTCTTTATTTACAACTTGTTTCACAATTGTACATTTTTTGCAGTCTTAGAAATTAATGTATTCAATGGGAAAATATAGTTTGACAAAATCTTGTTTTAGTTTTCATATACATAAACACATAGTTTATATGCATATATATAAAAACCCACAATATCCTTAATAATATAGTAATAATTTGGAAGTTTCAAGACTAAATTGAAGAAAGCAATGCAATATTTCAACATATTACAAATTCATTTTGTGATAGAATTTTGGGACAGTTTTGGGAGGAGAGAGGTCAAGGTTTTCCTGAAGACTTTCAAACAAGTTCTTACTGGCAAATTCAGCAATATTCACCAGACAATAAATTAGCATACTGGAAAAATGCATAAAAATAAGTTGATAATCAAGAAGGCCCCTATATCATGACAACCATCACTTTCAATCATTATTGAAATCCTAGCATTTTAGGTTTGATTTCCAGCAGAGAACAATATCCAGCAATTTCTATTTAGAAAATGGCAAAATTCAGAGTGGTTATAAACTGTCAGATCATGAATGAATAACAGTCCACAGAATATTCTATGACATTTAAGACATAAATATAATGCTATACCAGAATTAGAATTGTAATTAAAATATAATTCCAAATCTAATGTACTGTCATTTTTCAGATCATCTGAAAAACTTTAAGACTAAATGGTAAAGAAAGAGAGAAAAAAAGGAAGGAAAGAAGAAGGAAAGGAGGGAGGAAGGAAGAAGGTAAAAGAAAGAAAGAAAGGCCTTTTTCTAACTCAGTTTAAAAAAAAAATAAACTATTCATTATCTCCTCCCAACCCAAAAGCAAAATTACATTAAGGCAAATTATTAGTTCACCTTTGAATTTTACTGTTACATGTCCAAAATCAAAATCTTAAGTGATGCAAACTAGTAGATGATGAAATATTGAAAATACTAAAAGACAGTTTTGAAAATTAATCTCTCCTGATAGTACAAATAATTGTGGTGCTTTTGTACTGGCAAATGTGACATTTTAACAGAAAATGGAATGTTTTACTTCATTTGAATGTCAAATAAAAGACTTGTTAAGGAAAATACTGCTATGATAATCAAAGCACAAAGAAACCCCCCCAAATTCTGCATGTGTAGCAATTTTTTGTATTTATGCTGAATTATTTATTTCTTCTAAGCAAATAACCAAAAATAAAAGTTTTTTCAGTAAAACATGACATCCATTTGAATTACCAAAGAATAAGTACTAAGTATTCTATTCACCTATATGTAGTTCTAGGATTTTCATGATCTGACTTGATTAGCTTCTTTCGTTTCTATTCCCCATTGCTACTATTATATCATAGGTCTTTGTTACTACCAGCTTGACAGAACAAATACTGAGATGGGACATCTGGAGCTTAGCCCCAGGGTACTGGAGGTTGCTAACAGCTTTTGTAGTCTACCTAGCCAAGAAAAACAATAGAGTTTAACTTCTAGTTTGGATGAGTTCTTCTGCCCTCATCCCTCCCTAATATTTACTGAGGATGAGCGACATACCACCTGCCCTGCAGCATGAAAATTCTTGGGTTAGGTTCTGCAGCCTGAGCTATTATCATAGCTGCCCAGCAGGTCTACCAACTCTGTCAGATTCATCTTCCTCAAGCATTAGTCTAGGCATGCCTCTCCACTACTCAAACCTATGCAATGGTCCACCACTTCTTCCCTGATGAAGTTCAAGCTAAAAGTGGAGGAGGAGGAGGAAGAGAAGAAGAAGAGGAGGAGGAGGAGAAAAAAGAAGGAAGGAAGGAAGGAAGTGATGGAAGGAAAGAAGGAAGGAAGGAAGGAAGGAAGGAAGGAAGGAAGGAAGGAAGGAAGGAAGGAAGGAAGGAAAAAAGAGAAAAGAAAGAAAGAAAGAGCTTTGTGAGGAGAAAAAAAGAAACAAAAACTCTGATAAATACAATAATAAGTATAGAGGATCAATGATTAAGAATGCTCCCATTGAAAGGAACCCACATATGCAAAAATGTTTGTGGCAGGCCTTTTTGTAGTGGCTAGAAACTAAATTGAATGGATGCCCATCAGTTGGAGAATGGCTGAATAAGTTATGGTATATGAATGTTCTGGAATATTATTGTTCTGTAAGAAATGAACAGCACAACGATTTCAGAAAGGCCTGGAGACACATACATGAATTGATGCTAAGTGAAACGAGCAGAATCAGAAGATCATTATACACTTCAACAACAATACTGTATGATAATCAATTCTGATGGACATGGCTCTCTTCAACAACAAATTGATTCAGACCAGTTCCAGTTGTTCAGTAATGAAGAGAGCCATCTATTCCTAGAGAGAGGACTGTGGGAACTAAGTGTGGATCACTTACTCTTTCTGTTGTTTGCTTGTAGTTTTGTTTTGCTTCTCAGGTTTTTTTTTTGTTTTTTTTTGTTTTGTTTTTTCTCTTTCTACATCCGATTTTTCTTGTGCAGCAAGATAATATATGGATATGTATACATATATTGAATTTCACATATATTTTATTTCTTTTTTTTTTTTTCCCTGAGGCTGGGGTTAAGTGACTTGCCCAGGGTCACACAGCTAGGAAGTGTTAAGTGTCTGAGAACAGATTTGAACTCGGGTCCTCCTGAATTCAAGGCTGGTGCTCTATCCACTGCACCCTGCCCCCTTCACATATATTTTAACATGTATTGGACTACCTGTCATCGAGGGGTGGGTTGGGGGAAAGGAGAGCAAAATTTGGAACAGAAGGTTTTACAAGGGTCAGTGTTGAAAAATTACCCATACAGAATGCCTGCCATCTAGGGAAGGGGGTGGAGGGAAAGAGGGGAAAATTCAGAACAGAAGGGAGTACAAGGGATAATGTTGTAAAAAAATTACCTATGCATATGTACTGTCAAAAAATGTTATAATTATAAAATTAATTTTAAAAATTTTAAAAAAAGTAAAAAAGAAAAAGAAAAATTGCCCATACATATATTTTGTAAATAAGAAGCTATAATAATAATAATAATAATAATAATAATAATAATAATAATAATAATAATAAAAAGAATGTGCCCATCCCATGACAGAGAGATGATGGACTAAAAATATAGAACAAAACATACAGTTTTATACATGACTAAGAATTTTTTTCAAGACTGAATATTTGTTATAATGATTTTTTTTCTGTTTTTTTTTTTTTCCTTTTATTTTTTTCTTTTTTTAATGTGTATGTGTAAGGAGTAGAAACAAGAAAAAGAAATGCATGTTGGTGGAATTGTGAACGAATCCAACCATTCTGGAGAGCAATTTGGAACTGAATGAGATGAGGTGAGATCTTTCAAGACAGTTGCGAAAATCGAGTAAGGCTTCATCTACTTCAGAGTTCAAGTAGGCCTGAAGGACTCTGAAGTTCGAGCAAAGGGCATTGCCTTCCCCTCCTATGATATCTCTCTATTTCATCCAAATATGGGCAACTATGTACTTATTGGTCAAGTTCAATTTCATGGGTAGATCTCGCGTTTAGAATGTAAGACTCTCAGCCAATGAGGATGAGGGTCAGTGGTGGGAGGGGGCGTTTTGCGTTAGGGATTAAAGGTGCTGTCCTGCCCACAGGAGGTGCTTCCTCTCTTCTATAGTCTACTCTAAGAGTGGGACGCCCTTCTCACGAGAATGTACAATAAACTTTGCTTTTCTCTAGAGCTCTCTCCAGCTTTTTTTATTAAATGGTGACCCCTCACCATTTCTGTACCACACAGAACTATACCCAAAAAGTTATCAAACTGTGCTTACCCTTTGATCCAGCAGCTCTACTACTGGGCTTATATCGCAAAGAAATACTGAGAAGGGGAAAGGAACCTGTATGTGCCAAAATGTTTGTGGCAGCCCTTTTTGTAGTGGCTGGAAACTGGAAAATGAACGGATGCCCATAAATTGGAGAATGGTTGGGTAAATTATGGTATATGAATGTTATGGAATATTATTGTTCTGTAAGAAATGACCAGCAGGATGAATACAGAGAGGCTTGGAGAGACTTGCATGAACTGATGCTGAGTGAAACGAGCAGAACCAGATAATCAACAATGATACTGTATGAAGATGTATTCTGATTGGAGTGGATATCTTCAACACAGAGAAGATCTAATTCAGTTTCAGTTGATCAATGATGGACACAAACAGCTACACCCAGAGAAGGAACACTGGGAAATGAGTGTAAACTGTTTGCACTATTGTCTTTCTACCCAGGTTACTTTCACCTTCTGAATCCAATTCTTACTGTGCAACAAGAAATTCGGTTTTACACACATATACTGTATCTAGTATATACTGTAACACATTTAACATGTATGGGATTGCCTGTCATCTAGGGGAGGGGGTAGAGGAAGGGAGGGGAAAATTTGGAAAAGAAGTGAGTACAAGGGATAATATTGTAAAAAAAATTACCCATGTATATGTACTGTCAAAAATTATAATTATAAAATTAATAAAAAACAAACAAACTGTGCATACCCTTTGATCCAGCAGTGTTACTACTGGGCTTATATCCCAAATAGATCTTAAAGAAGGGAAAGAGGGACCTGTATGTGCAAGAATGTTTGTGGCAGCCCTCTTTGTAGTGGCCAGAAACTGGAAACAGTGGATGCCCATCAATTGGAGAATGGCTGAATACATTGTGGTATATGAATATTATGGAATATTATTGTTCTGTAAGAAATGACCAGAGGGATGATTTCAGAAAGGCCTGGAGAGACTTACATGAACTGATGCTAAGTGAAATAAGCAGAACCAGGAGATCATTATAAACTTTAACAACAATCTATATGATGACCAATTCTGATGGACGTGCCTCTCTTCAACAATGAGATGAACCAAATCAGTTCCATTTGTTCAATAATGAAGAGAACCAGCTACACCCAGTAAAAGAACTCTGGGAAATGAGTATGAATTACAACATAGCATTTCCACTCCCTCTGTTTTTGTCCGCTTGCATTTTTGATTTCCTTCTCAGGTTATTTTTACCTTATGTCTAAGTCCAATTTTTCTTGTGCAGCAAATAACTATGGATATGTATATATATATTTAACATATATTTTAACATATTTAGCATGTATTGGTCTACCTGCCATCTGGGGGAGGGGTGGGGAGGAGGGAAAAAGTTGGAACAGAAGGTTTTGCAAGGGTCAATCCTGAAAAATTACCCAAAATTTGAAAAAAAAAAAGGAGAAAAAGTTTAGTTCTAGTCCTACCTCCTCTGTGAAGTTTTCCCTTACTGCCCCAGCTAGCACATCTTTTCCCTTTTGGGGGAACATCTATAACATTCATTGTTTATATCAAAGCATTTAGGCATTTAATCACAGACCATTTTCTGCGTGCATGCCTTTAAGTATCTGATGGGCTGTCATGTGGAAGAAGGATTAGCCATGCTTTGCTTGGCCCCAGAGGGCAGAATTTAGAAGCAGTGGGTGGAAGCTGCTGAGAAGCAGATTTAGACTTGATGTCAGAAAAAGCTTCCTTCTAATTAGAGCTGCCTAAAAGCAGAATAAGTTGCTTTGGGAGTCCAGGGATTTCCCCCATTACTGAAGGTCAAGTAGAAGCTGAATGACCACTTAGAAAGCACTTATTAAATGTTTTTGAATTGAATTAAACTAGAAGTTGTAGTAAAGTAAAAACTCTAAATTCGCCTGCTTAGGCACTGGATAGATCAGCTGCGATGATCTTCCAACTGCCAGATTCTATGACATTCCCCAAATAGACTGAAAGCTACTATAGGTTAAGTATAGTGCCTGCATCTTAAATCTTTTGTGCCTTGGTGTCTAACATATAATAGAAACTCAAAAATTTCTCAGATTTAGGATTCAGGAAAGTTAGTTTGTTTCCTCTCTTGGATCCACCATTTACTAGTTGCCTGACGTTTTTCCCTTCTTGACCAAAGTTTCATCTCCAAAATAAGGATCAGCAGAGTAGACAATTTCTAAAAGCCTGTTCAATCCTAGAATCTCAAAAGCATTAATGAAACACATCAGATAAAATCTCTGGGTTATGCCAAATATCTATAAATATTGCTACTAAATGATGTGATTAATCTTTTTCTGAATCAGTTTTAAGTACCCAAACTACATCAGTCAACCAGGATAACTTAGACTATAGAGAAGAAAGAAATTTTAGAAACATTGCAAACAGGATTCTTCTTAAAATTGAGGCTAGATTTTTTTTTATTGTTGTGGTGGTTTTAAATACTATGATTCTTGAGAATATATTAGTTGGTAGATACTACCAAACTAATTCTGTTGTAGTATTCGCTCTGGACTCTCTCAAATTCATCCCTACTTCTGTGGATTGGTCCCCAGAGATTTAACTGACTAATCTTTTTCAGAGTTCTAAGGGTAACCCTGTAGGAGGCTCCTGCTACTACTGTAACCCCATTGATATACTTCCCAATAATAATCAGCTAGTAGATTTAGTTTTTTTACAAGATAATTTACTAAGATGGTATAGTAAGATTTATTGGTATGAAACATTTCTCACAAAAAATTTGGGGTACATTCATTCTTTCACAAATATGCAGAGATGCATGAGAAGAACAGGCTTAACCATAATACAATGGTAGTGAGGCACACATGTAGGATACACAAATGCAAAGAAATAACTCACAACTTCTAAAATTTTATGGCTAACAAGACTGTTCTTGAGTCTACTGTCTTGATTAAGGCAACTGTCTATTTAGGTGACTGCTTCAGAATTTGTATCACTGTTCCCATTTTTTGGTTGTCTTCTATTAATCCATTCCCTTTGATTCCAGGTAAATGAACTATCCATGTTCTCTAATGAGTTGGCCAATAGAGGAAATGGAGAAACTTGAGTTATGAAAATGAAATCCCCAGATTTTTTAACTTGGAGTCCTCTACTAATAGAGTAATTCACTGCTTGCCTGGCTAAACTACTGAAATCCCTCTACTTAAAGCCCCCAAAGAATCACAGTTAGTTTGTTTGGTTAATCAATTAATTGTTTCCTTTTTGACCCAAATGAAAAAGTTCACAGTCATAAAAAGATCACAGGATATGGACCATGTTTGCTACATATTCAAAACTTCATTTTGCCTTTATATTATATTAATTGGGACTAATAGGGGATGTCACGTCCTTTCCTTTATAGTATATCTTTCAATTCCCTATCTCCAGTCTGGTCATTTCTTTCTTCTAATTTCCAAATCCACGTTTCCAGCTCAATATCTCAATGTTAAAGAGAAAGTGTGGTACAGTAGAAAAAAAAAACACTTAGATTTGGAGTTAGAAGACCTGGCTTAAATTCTACCTCTGACTCCCCTTGTATGGCCTTGGGCAAAGTACTATCTGAGTCCAGTTATCAAATCTGTAAAATAGGGGTATTGGATTATGAAGGTTTTAAAGTGTCTTCTAACTTCAAACCTATGATGCTATGAAATCACCTTCTCAAAACTTATTATTTCTTACAAACCGATTCTTTTTTCTTCTGGTTTTTTTTGTTTGTAAAATTAAATTTTCTTTTAAGATCAACATTCTATCCCTTTTACCTTATCCTTTTCCCATGACAAAATAAGAAAAATCAAACCCCTATTACAAACATGTATAGTAAAGCAAAACAAATACATTGGCCATGTTTTCTCCCTCCACCACTCCACAAAAAACCAAATCTTAATCTTACCATTTCTAGTAAAGGTCCTGCTAACCTCTTATCACTCAAGCTTGAACGTATCAAGGCTATCAGTGATTTATAGAATCACAGAATCTCAGAGCTGGAGGAACTTCAGGGATCATCAAGTTCAACCATAGATGAACAGAAATCTCTTCTAGAACAACCTCCACAAATGGTCATCCATCTTTTTATTGAAGACCTAGAGTAAGAAAGAACTTACTAGTACTAAGGCAACTGATTATGTTTTGATATAGTACTAATCCTTAAGACATTTTTTTCTGATATCAAGCCTAAATCTGCCTCTTTGCATCTTCTACTCATTGCTTCTAGCTACTAGCTGTGTGACTGTGAGGCAAGTCTCTGGCTTTACTTATCTCAGTTTCCTCTTTTTAAAAATAGGGCTAATAATAGAACCCACTTCCCAAAGTTATTGTGAGAATAGAATGAGATCATATTTTGAATGGTATTTCATTTTTCCAAATATATGTGAAGATAGTTTTCAACATTCACCTTCCCAAAACCTTGTGTTCCAACTTTTTCTCCCTCTCCCTTCCTCCCCAAGACAGCAAGCAAGATGATATAGGTTAAATGTGTTCAATTCTTGTAAACGTATTTCCATGATTGTCATGCTGAACAAAAAAAAAAAAAAAAAAATTAGATTAAAAGAAAAAAAGACACAAGAAAAGAAAAAACAAACAACACACAAAAAAAGTGAAAACACTATGTTGTGATTCACATTCAGTCCCCATAGTCCTCTGTCTGGATGCAGATGGCTCTCTTCATCACAAGTCTGTTGGAATTGCCTTGAATCACCTCATTGTTGAAAAGAGCCAACCAAGTCCCTCAGAATTGATCATCACATAATCTTATCATTCTCTTGGTTCTACTCACTTCACTTATCAGTTCATGTAAGTCTTTCCAGGGTTTTCTGAAATCAGCATGCTGGTTGTTTCTTATAGAATAATATTCTATTCATATAACACAACTTATTTAGCCATTCCTCATCTGAGGGTCATCCACTCAGTTTCTAATTCCTTGCCATTACAAAAAGGACTATTACAAAATTTTTTATACATGTGGTTTGCTTTCCCCTTTTTATGATCTCTTTGGGATACAGACCTAGTAGAAACACTGCTGGATCAAAGGATATGCACGGTTTTATGGCCCTTTGGGCACAGTTCCAAATAACTCGAATGAGATCATATTTGTAAAACATTTCACAAACCTTAAAGTGATACATGAATGCTATGTATCATTGTTATTAATAGTAGTAGTAGTATAATTATTATTAAGGAGAACAATTCTCTTTCAAGGATCAAATACTTGACCACTGTAATGTTTCTCTCCCCTGTCAAAATATTTTGGAGATACCCTATTCCCAGAACTAAGGCCCAGCAAGCAGGCTGTGTCCCGAGCTTGGTATAACAATGAACCTTTGCCCTCAAGATGACATCACTCTCTGGTCAAGTGTACTGCTTGGATCAGCACCAGGTGTTCACTGAGGGATTTAATTCCCCCTACTTCCCAGGGCCATCCATCACATGTTAACAATCCCTGCTTGTAATTGATACTGTACTGTAACTGTCACAGAATTCTGGTTCTGTAACTCACAGAGTGGCCAAAATCCCCAAAACTTGAGACAACGACTCTTCCTATAGGGCCAAAGAACACTTCTACTGTCCCAAGAAATAACCATGAGAACTATCTCTAGACCTAAGAATGATTGTGTTTCAAGCCAACCTATTTCATGTATATAAGTGGTTCCACCATCAGCAATATTAAGCCTTCCTTTTTAGAAGATGGGCTTCTTCCTGAAAGTGTTGCTTTCCTCACTCTAAAATTAATTAAAATTCTTGTCCTGACTCTCCTGTCAAGACCTACTTTGTGTGGCTCTAACCACTCAGAGGATAGATAGAGGCCAGTTCTGGCCCAGTTCACACCCTATCTTCTAACTACATACAATTAACATCTACATTCTGATTATTTTCTCTATCACTTCACATTCAACAATTTTTCTCTATTCTCACTACTGCCATCATAGTTCAATGGAATTTAATTCAAAACTCATAATGGAGCCAATTGCTACATTGGCTAAAAATAGAAAATAGGTCCTATCCTCAAGAAGCTTATATTCTACTGAAATGGAAGAGAGGAGGGGAAGGAAATACAACTGTATGCAATTGCAAAGTAAATACAAAGTAACTGCTTACTAGAAGATGCTTCAGAAGATGCCTTGAAGGCAATTGGGGATTCCAAGAACATGTGATAAGGAGGAAAAAAATTCTAGGCCTGGGGGACAGTCTAGAGAGGATTCAGCTTCTTCTATCTAGTCTACTGAGAGTTTCCTACCTGGGCTTGTTGCTTCCTCATCTAATACATCCTTTATGTTGCTTGCTTCTACTAGATTAATTTTCCCAAAAGATCACAAAATTTAAAATAGAAAAAAAAAAACTTTATAAGTCAGGCATTTATAGGGGTTTCTAACCTGGAGTCTGTGAGCTGATTTTTAAAAATATTTTTATAACTGTTTCTTTCCTTTTCTTTTCTTTCTTTACTTATTTCTTCTTTCCTTTCTGTCACTGTGAGCAACCTGATAGCTATATTTCTTTTTTCCCCCTCAGGGTATAACCTTTTTATTTAAAGTTTTGAGTTTCAAATTCTATACCTCTTTGGCTCCCTCCTTGCTCTCCTCCCTCCTTGAGATGGTAAGCAGATATAGGTTATATATGTATAATTGTTGAAACATTTCCATTTTAGTCATTTTGTATAAGACTCAAAAGAAAAAAATTAAAGTGAAAAATAATGTGCTTCAGTCTGTATTCAATAAATATCAGTCCTTTCTTTAGAGAAGGAGAGTAGGCAGTCCTTTGGGACTGTCTTAGATGACTATATTGCTGAGAATTGCTAAGTCATTCACAGTTCCTAATTGAACAATGTTGCTTTAATATTGCTTTATTGAACAATATTATACACAATGATCTCCTGGTCCTGCTCATTTCACTCAGCATCAGTTCATGTAAGTCTCCAGGTTTTTCTGAAATCATCTTGGTTGTCATTTCTTGCAGTATAATAATATTTCATCAAAATCATATACCACAGTTTGTTAAGCCATTCTCCAATTGATGGACATCTTTTGAATTCCAATTCCAATTTCACCACAAAAAGAGCTGCTATCAATATTATTATATTATTTTTTTTTTACAAATAGGCTGTTTCCCCTTTGTTTGAATGTCTTTGGGATGCTTTATGATGCTATAGTTTAATATAACTGGTTTCCTTTGCAATTTTATGTATTTTATTTTATGCATTTAAAAACACGATTCCAAAGTTTCTACCAAACTGCAAAAGAAATCCATTAAGAACCTATTCTATCCCCTTCATTTTGCAGAGGAGGAAACAGGCCTAGAAGAGATGACCCCTTGTTGGGGATCATAGAGGTATTACTGTCCAAGTTTAGATTGGACTAGAATATTTCTGAAGTTCTTTCCAACTCTGAAATTCTGTGACAAAGATTCTAATATCCTCCCAATTCTTCTGAGAACAGTGGTTTTCACTTTGCACATTGTCCCAGAGAACTATCCAACCTTCCATCCCATGCTGGATTATCTTCACTTTCTGATTTGTAGAATAAATGTTAGCAGAATGGAAGAACCTTGCTGTGAAGGAAGCCGTCTGCGGCAGCCACAGGCTGACAGTTTAGTCAGGAAGTTGGAGGGACTGTTTGTTCTCACGCAGTGAGGTTTCAAGCGTAAGCTTTTTATGTCCTTCCTGGCAAATAGGGTGAGGACTCCATCTGGGATCCTTTATTCTTTCAACACATACTTTGTGAATGCTCGTTATGGGCATGGCATTGTGTCAGGCAAAGTGAAAGATACAAATAATAAAAATATGGAGAAAGATTTCGGAATCATGTGCCAAAGGATGATAGTTGAAGTAATGGGAATCGATAAGATTGCCAAGGGAGAAAGGGTAAAGAGAGAAGAAAAGAAGACGAAGGAGTTTTTTAGAAAGTCAGTAAAGTGGAGGAGGGGAAGAAAAGAAGCTATCAAAAAACATAACAGAAAAAATAAACATAACAGAAAAATTAGATGGAGGACCAGGAAAATAATGTGTCCTAGAAGAGTAAATTTCCAGAAGGGCAGAGTGGGTCAATAAAGCCAAAAGAAACAAAGATCAACAATGAATAATAAACTTTGTTGGTAGCCCAAGGAAACCCACAGGTCTGGGATAAATTCCTTTTCCCAATAGGAGAGACCTGAGTGAACCTATGTATAGATAGAAGGAAACAATCCAGTGGCCTTGGGAGATACGAGAGAAAAACGAGACAATTGATGAAGAAAAAAAAAAAAAAAAAAAAAAAAAAAAAGCCAGAGAGGTTGAGATAGAAGATTTTTGAAGAAACACTCAGTCTGAATGTGTAATAGTTATGATAATACATTCAAGCTACAAGCTTATAATAAGAAAAGCTAGCGTGTATTTTAAGTTTGCCAAGCGCTTTACAAATACAATCTCACTTTAACCTCACAACACAGAGGAGTAGTTGCTATTAGTAACTGTTTTACAGATCTGGAAAGGGAGCCAGCGTTTGCGCAGGATCAGTGTCTGAGGCAAAACCTGGAACTTCCAGGTTCCAGGCCCACCGTGCTCTCTCCACAGGCACTAAAGGCCTTCCTCTTGTTCTCTGTTATCCTATACATGACCTTACAGATAGGTAGAAAAAGCCCCCCCTTACTCCCCCAAAAGGTGTTCTGGCTTAAAATCCGGCAGGTTTGGAAAGTGATCGACGCACGACGCTTATTAAGAGAAGGTGGGGTGATTTGGGCTCTTTGCTAACGTCTGAGCGCTGTCCCGAGCTTCTCCCCTCAAACCAGTACTGGAATTATTTGTTAAAGATGGGCACTCAAGATGTTGTTCCCATTTGAGAGATGGCGAAACTGACGCTCGGAGAAGCGAGAGAACTAACCCAGATCCACACAGGACCCGAAAACAAACCCCTCCCCCTGCCCCTCCTCGCCCCGCCCCTAGAGAGCGCGCTTTTGGAAGGACGGAAAAGCCGGAGTCCACACCCTCGGACGCAGAGCTGGGGGCGGAGGACGAGCCATACTTGGGAGGGGGAAGGGCGGGCGAGCGTTCTTGTGCATACTGCGCAGGCCTCGCGCTTAGGCACCGCCCTCTCGGCTTGGGATTCCAAAAGAGAGGGGGCGGGGCGGGGTGGGGGCGGGGGGAGCGGTAAATTGATTTGCCGACTCCAACTTCCTTGAGCTCCCTGACACCTAGAGACGGAAGAATTGTTGCCTCCGGAAGACATTTCCTCTTGGGAAGGGAGGGACGTCTCCGTGCGGCTCTTCATCTTATACGGCTTTAGCCTTACACCATTTCCGTCTTGTGTTTGGGATGATGTGGCCGGACGCTGGGAGGAGGGGGAGGGAGGAAAGTGAGAGGGGGAAAAAGGAGGGGGAGGGAGTTGCTCTGCCGCCCTCTGGTGGCGGCACCGGGGACTCCATCCTCAAATTCTCACAAATAACCATTTCAGAAGATCAACGTCCCCCCCCCCCCAGACCTTCCCCACCCAGGACGTCTTTAGCAGCTGGAAGGAGGGGCAATAGTTTGGAATCAGAGAGAACCAAGAACAAAATCTGACCTGGGGTCTCTTGATTTTTTTTGTTGTTCTTGGTCAGTCTGGACCCTTTTACTGAAAAAATGTTTTTAAATGCAATAAATAAAAACACATAAAAATGAAAATAAATCAATTAAGTCGAAATATAGTTATCAAAATGTTTTAAAATGCACAACTGTAATTATTTTTATGAAAGAGAAAATGAGTTCTGAGAGAGGAAATACCTGGAATCCCATGGCTTTTCAGAGAATCCAACAGCAGCATCCAAGTATATTACCCCCCGGGGATTTCAAGGCTCATTATGCATGTTACATCATTCCGTCAGAAGTCATAACCCATCAGATGGGAAAACTTGCCTAATGCAATCTATTGTTCTCCCTTTTTAAAGAGAACCAATGAAATCACAAGGGCGCTATCTTGGTCTGCCCATGTATTTAATTTCTTATTTTTATCTTTTTAAATAGTATTATTATTTTTATTTTTTCAAATACATGCAAATATAGTTTTCAACATTCACCTTTGTGAAACCTTGTATTCCAAATTTTTCTCCCTCTCTCCCCCCTCCCCAAGACTGCAAGCAATCTAATATAAGCTTTACACTTCTTCTAAACGTAATTCTATATTCACTATAGCATTCATTTTTCACAAGATCGAGTTCCAAAATTTTCTCCTTCCCTCCTCCTCTGCTCTTCCTAAATGCTAAACAATTAAAAAATTTTTTATTAATTTTATAATTATACCATTTTTGACAGTACATATGCATGGGTAATTTTTTACAACATTATCCCTTGTACTCCCTTCTGTTCCGAATTTTCCCCTCCTTCCCCCCACCCCTCCCCTAGATGGCAGGCATTCCCATACATGTTAAATATGTTATAGTATATCCTAGATACAATATATATGTGCAGAACCAAATTGTTGTTGTTGTTGTTGCAAAGGAAGAATTGGATTCATAAGGTAAAAATAACCTGGGGAGAAAAACAAAGATGCTCACAGTTTACACTCATTTCCCAGTGTTCCTTCTCTGGATGTAGCTGATTCTGTCCATCATTGATCAATTGGAACTGGATTAGCACTTCTCTATGTTGAAAATATCCACTTCCATCAGAATACATCCTCATACAGTATTGTTGTTAAAGTGTATAATGAATGCTAAACAATTTGATATAAGTTATATGTGCAATCATGTAGGACCTATTTCTTTATTAGTCACAGTTTTGAAAGAACTAGACCAATCATATCTCTCTCTGATTATATCCTTTATATTTCTTTTTGTGAACTATTGCTTACTAGCAACATACAAAAACCTCACATTCATCATACATCATTCCCAAAGCCTTTAGGTGGCTTGTACCTTTGTTCCCAGGGAGAGACACGAGAACACAAGAATCCACTCTGTTTATTGTTCACTGTCAAAAAATATTTACTTCTACAAAGCAAAATGCCACTTTAAAGACTCTCCAAAGAACCCCCAATCAATAAGCGCTTATTAAGTGCCTACTGTGTGCTGGCACTGTTATCATCTCTGGGAGATGCAAAGAAAAGCAAAAGAGTTCCTGCCTTCAAGGAGTTCACATTCTAATGGCAGAAAATTACATACCTACAGTAGCTGAAAAGGGTAGGGGGAAAGGTACAGGCATTGAAGCAAAACATCCAAGTCCAGAAAATCAGAGCAGGTTAAGGAAGGGAATCTTCTGGCTTCTTCTCCAAAGTGGAGGCTCTTGGGACCTACGAAGTCTGATGGTGTGTTTGTTCTTTGATAAAGATGCCCCTTGAGATGAGGCAGGAGAACCAGGAAGGGAACAAATTTTAAGCCTATTAAAATAGTACAAGATTCCTTGAAAGATGTAGTAATTAGTGTCTTAAGGCCACCAAGAAAACATACATGATCTTCCACTACATTGAGAAGAAAATCCTCCTGTAAGAGGAAGGTGACAATTTCAACCAGGACATGGAGTGGTCATGATGTCACAATAGAAATTTGTAATAAAGGAAGTAACCAGGATATTTAAAATGGAAAAAATAAAACTTAGAGGAGAAAATGATGACTGCTTTCAAGTATTTGAAGCAAGGCTTCAAATGGAATAATTACACTTGTTCTCCTTGGACCCAGAGGAAAAAACTGGGCCACAAGAGATGATGGAATAATGAAGGTGTCTGCTTAATGCAAAGAAAACTTCCTGATAATTAGAGCAATCCAAAAGTGGAAGGGCCTGCCTCTATAGAGAATGAGTCTTTAAGCAGGCTGGGTGGTTACTTATTTGCTAGTTTGTTGATCATGTCTAGGTTGGAATAACTGAATTTCCTTCTGACTTTGAGATTGTGATTTTCCTAACTCTTAGACTGTCTTATTCAGTGTGAGATATACTGTCCACTTAGTAAACATATTTACCTGAATTTGTACTGGATTACTTTAAAATAGAAAGGTGATACGTGTCAGTCATGAGTCTGAAGAAGAAATGGGAATGTCATTGATTGGGCTTCTCTAATAGGGTAGGAGCCAGATGCTAGTCATACTTAAAATGTTGCTCCATTGTCTTTCTCCCCCCACTACATGCCAATATATTCCCTTCCTTAACCTGCTCTGATTTTCTGGACTTGGATGTTTTGCTTCAATGCCTGTACCTTTCCCCCTACCCTTTTCAGCTACTGTAGGTATGTAATTTTCTGCCATTAGAATGTGAACTCCTTGAAGGCAGGAACTCTTTTGCTTTTCTTTGCATCTCCCAGAGATGATAACAGTGCCAGCACACAGTAGGCACTTAATAAGCGCTTATTGATTGGGGGTTCCCTATCAAAGGAGAGTCTTTAAAGTGGCATTTTGCTTTGTAGAAGTAAATATTTTTTGACAGTGAACAATAAACAGAGTGGATTAAATTTGATAAAAAGTGAGGATCAAAGACAGTCTAGAAGCCATAGGGGAACATGTTTGGGGAAGGAGATCAGTCAGATCCATTTTATTTATAGAACTTGTATTTTTTTTTTTTTTGGTGTTTTTAGCACTTGAAATAGTACCTAGCACATAGTTATTTAATAGATGCTTGTTGAGTTAAATTGAATTTTTATTATTGCCTACATAGAACTATACTCTATTTGGCCTTGGGGTACCACCTAAAGCTTCTGAACAAAGGAATGATAGTATTAAAACATTGCACTAGGAAGGCATGCAGTGTAGAGAGGAGAAAGGGAAAGACTAGGGACTATATAGTAAGCTATTATAATGGGACAAGTGATGAGATATGGGAAAGGAAGGGATGGAATAAAAGAGGAAAGGAGTGGAAAATGATTGATAATTTAATTCTGAATTACTAGGATGATAGTGATACAAGTAGAAATAGGGAAGTTAGGCAGTAAGACAGGTTGCTTAAAGGAAGGGAATGATGAATCCTGTTTTGGATGTTGTCCATTAGTTTCAACTGGAGTATATGAAGTTACTAAGAGAGAGATTTAAAATGAGACGAAAAGAGAGCTAAGAGCAGAGCTTTGAAGAAATTCCACATTTAGAGAATAGGAAAAAACAAAGGAATCTTGACAAGGAGATTTTGGAGAGAGAAGAAACATGAAGAGTGCAGAATCATAGAAAACAAGAAAAAGGAGCATTGCAAAGGACAAGTGACACAAGTCTTGCTCTGAAGGAGCTTATAATCTAATAGGAAAGGAAAATGCATACAAATAATTATGAAGCAAAAGAGGGATAGGTGCAAAGCAGAGGTCCAGACCAAATGCACTGGGAAGTTTGAATAGAAAGATGACATTTTCACTCAGGGAGGAGGAAGTGGAGAAAATAGTACTAGAGTTGGGACTCATTTGATAGAATATGAAAACCACAAAAGATTTTTGGTAGAGGAGTCAAATAATCAAATGAGTATATTGGGAAGATTATTTGGGCAGAGAAGTGAAGAAGGACAAATTGGAGATATGCATGGGTAATTTTCAAAATTCACTCGTGGAAAACCTTGTGTTCAAATTTTTTCCATCCCTTCCACCCCCTCCCCTAGATGGCAAGTAATCTATGTTAAACATGTGCAATTCTTCTAGACATATTTACACAATTATCATGCTGCACAAGAAAAATCAGGTCAAAAAGGAAAAAATGAGAAACAAAACAAAATGCAAACAAACAACAAAAAGAGTGAAAATACTATGTTGTGGTCCATAGTCAATTCTCACAGACCTCTCTCTGGATGCAAATGACTCTCTTCATCACAAAACCACTGGAACTGGCTTGAATCATCTCATTGTTGAAAAGAGCCATGTCCATCACAAAACTGACATGGTATAATCTTGCTTAACATTATAATATTAGAGAAAACAACCGCAAAAGCCTTCAAAACAAATTAATGGAATGATATTTTTGACTAGGCCTAGTTTAAGCCATTCTGTAGCTTAAGCTTGGGATGGAAATGGCCTGAGATACTAAGAAGTTCTATAGCAAAAATAGAATGAAAAGGACACACTCCACAAAGAAACAGTAATGGTTCAGTTAGAGGAAGCTTCCTTTGCCTTCACATGGCATGATGTCTTGTGATGATAGGAGAGGAAGTATTAAGGTCTTGATGTGTGGTGACATCTCAGCTGAGCAATTAATTGGAAATAAAGAATTCTGAGGAAAGATTTACAATGTTAAATATTCAGGAGAGGGCAAGGAAGATGCTAATTGAATGAAAAATGAAGAACTTTTAAAAAATGCTTACTATATGCTCAGAACTGTGCTTAGGTTCTGCTAGGGTTACAAATGTAAAAAGGAGATTTATCTTGTCAATTAAGAAGTAATTAGTGATTTTTGAGAATAATTTTAACAGAATGCTAGGAACCAAAAAAAAAAAAAAAAAAAAAAAAAAAAAAGACAGGTTAGAGAGGATTAGACAGAAAAGAGAAAGAGAAAGAGGACTTCCAGATTTGTCAGAGTCTGGGAGAAGGTAATCATTTCTGAAAGTCACTGTTGTTTCAGACACTCCCTTCCTGACACAAAGGCCCTGGGAAACTATGGCAACTTCTTTCTTCTCTGCTTATTTGTTTACTTCCCTCAGAATGTTTGTGATATAATCTCAAATGTAGCTACTAAAACGCATATCAACACAAAGATTTATAAGGCTCAAAATACAGAAAAAGTCATTTTTACAAGTTGAAGGCTGTAAAAAGGACTGCATACAAGTTCAGAGAAAGGTGGAAAACCGTCCCGTGGGTCCCCTTCCGGAAAGACCTGTGTGTGTGTGTGTGTGTGTGTGTGTGTGTGTGTGTGTGTGTGTGTGTAAATGTTCTTCCATGACCCCACTCCTCTACTCTTCTTTGTCTTCATGATGTTTTTTCCTCTGGAAGCTTTCTCTTAGCTACTGTTCCACTGGTGCTGGCTTCTGGGCTTCTGCCATTCTCTGGCAGATGGTATTCCAGGGGACCAGCTGTGCAGCCCATGTGGCTAGATCATCCTGGAGCCTTAGACTTCTCAAACATGTGTACATATCACAAATATATTACAGGGCCAAAGAACCTTTTTTTTTTTTTTTAACTTTGATTTGTTATTTGCAAGATATCTCTAAAATGAAAGGAAGAAAAGAATTGGCTGCTTTCTGGTGCAGGCACTGGCTCAGGGAGAAGGAAATATTATAGTCTGCTATATTTAGGACAAGCGAGATCTGAGTATTTAAAGACAAGGAAAAGAATGAAAATCTGAGGAGTGGATGGGGCAGGGAAAGAATTAAATATGTATGGGAGAGGACAAAATTGATACAGAAAAGTCATAGAGGAGAAAATGATTAATTCAAAGACAGTCTTGATAGTTTGGGTTTTGGTCTTGGTTAAGGGATAAGGATCTCCTTATTTTCTGAGACTGAACCCAAGGAGAAGATACATGGGAATATAGAGAGTTTCAGAAGGATTGAGAGGGCTCATGAGAGATGATTTCTACTTTCTTAGTGAAATAAGAGATGAAGCCATTATCTATGAGTGAAAGGAATTAAATTAATTTCTCCTCTCTCCTTTTTCCTCTTTCCCATGTCTCTCCTTTAAGAAGGCATTGTTGAAAAACACTGGCTCTGGAGTTGAGAACCTGGGTTCAAATATTATCTGTGTAATCCTTGCCAAGTCATTTAGCCTTTGTGAAATGAAAGAGTTGCCCTCTGAGGGTCTAGCTAGATTTAAGGTCCTACAACAATTTGTCCAATGCCTTCCTATCGTTTAGGTTCATCTTCCCTGATCCCCCAGAATCTGTTTCCTCTGACTATCTCCTTCTGAGTTCTCACCCTCAATCTCCTATCACAATTTTCATACATGTGAATTATCTTGTTTACCAGAATGGAAGCACATGCAACTTCCCATAATAACATAGTAGAGACATAGTAGAGAGTCACCATAGTTTAGTGAAAGAATTACAACACTTGAGCTTGAATCCCCAATCTGTCACTTATGTGGGACAGTGACCCTTACCCAAATTAAAAATCCAAGACTCTCAAGTTAAAAAAAAAAAAAAAAAAAAAAAAAAAAAAAAAAAAAAGCAAAAAAGGATTTTTTTTGGGGGGGGGATCTTTGGGAGAAAGGGCAACTCTTAATAGATAAGGTTTCAGTAGATTGCAAAGCACAAACTGCAAAACATAAGATTTTTAGACCAGAAGCCCCCCCCTTCCCTGACCTTTTCTCCTATTTTTGGGGGGAGTCCAGACTTATACTCTAAACAAGAAGGTATATCCCAGAAACAAAAGAATATTGGTAAATAATAATCTTTTAATTTAAATCTCCTTAAAGAACTACTAAATCTACTTAAAGAACTACTAAATATACTTAAAGAACTAGATATTCTTGGATTCCCAAAGCCATCATGGCTTCTAAAAAAAAGTACTTAAATGCTAATTAAGAGGTATGTATGGGGGAAACAGGAGGGGAAATGTTCATCCAAGACAATCTAACACCTGCAGTTTTTAGCCATGGCTCAAATTGTTATCGAAAAATCTCAAGTCACAATTAGGGCATAGTTTAGGGTCATATTCCCATGGGAGGTCTTCACTCAGTTTATCTCATTCACTTACTAATTATGTAACTGTGGGCAAGCCATCTCTCTCTGAGCCTCAGTTTCTTCATTCTTCATGCTTCATTAAATATTTACTTAAATATTTAAAGGCTATAGTATTGATATATATGAAGGATGGATTATCAGCAGCTGTCTATAAAATGCACTTTGTTAAGTGCTGGGAATATAAACACAAGCAAAAAGAAAGACCTCAAGGGGTTTACATTCTTAAAATTTTTTAAATAAATTTTTGTTGCTATCTTCTGTTTCACACCATAATTATCCCAAATATCCCTTTTCCTCACCATCCTTGAGAGCCATCCCATACAACAAATTGTATTTTTTTTTAAAGAGAAGAAAATCAGCACTACTGATCTATGGGAGCTTGCATTCCAATGGGGAAAACAAAAAATGGAGAGGGGTGAGAGGTACCGGCAAGGGGCATTATGAAACCCAGATGGCAGACTTGTGAGAAATAAAGGCTGACCTGGGTGTTTCCTTTAAATGGAAACTAAATGGGAAGAGTATCCAAATGAAGGAAGGGCCAAAGGGGTGCAGGGTACTTCCAAGGTATGAATTTCAGAGCTGAAGTGATCTTGGACAGGTCAGCAGTGCTCCTCAAACTTTTTAAATAGGGGCCAGTTCACTGTCCTTCAGACTGTTGGAGGGCCGGACTATAGTAAAAACAAAAGCTCAGACTCTGACTCCGCCTCTCAGCCCATTTGCTATAACTGGCCCTCAGGCCATAGTTTGAGAACCCCTGGAACCATCAGAGAAATAAACTCTCAAATGAGTATAATAATATTAGCATCTTATAACAGTAAATTCTTGTTCGTTTACAACAGATGCTCAATATGTATTTGGCTGACTGACTGAATGTCTATTGTCACCTTTGTCACTACCCTGCTCAGAATTCTTCATCCAGGACAAGATAGCAAACTGGTTTGTCTGGATAGAAATTTGTCTGAAAAAGATCCTAGGTTTTTAGTGGACTTCAACTCAAAATGAATCACCAAATGAGTCAATGAGAGGCAGCTGGAAAAACTGATTGTAGCCTGCATTACCTTAAGATAGTGCTCAGGATGATTCTGTCATTCCATGGTGCTTTGCCCTAGTAAGATTCCATCTGAAGCATGAGTTCAAATTTTCTTGCCACATCTTAGCAAGAAGGTGATGATAAGCTGCAGATTATCAAGAAGAAAACGAAAGGTCTCAGGTTGATTCCATATGAACATCAGCAGAAGGAACTGGGATTGTTTAGCCTGGAGAAGAAGACTTGGGATAGGGGTGGGTGTATAAAAGCTTTCTTTAAGTATTTGTGGAAGAGAGATTAGACTTGTGCTTTTTTGTGTGTAGAGGGTAGAATGAGAGGAAATGGGTGAAAGTTTCAGAAAGATGCATTTCTGCCACCACACAAAAACTCCCAAGAAGTGGAGCAATTTAAAACTGTAAGTGACCCCTGTAGCCAGTGGGCTCCCATCTTTGGAGAGGGTCAGGTGAAGACTGAATGTCCACTGCCTGGACTTGTAGAGGGATTCTCCCTCAGATACTAGGTTGTTCTATATGGCTTCTCAGGACCACATATCCAGATAAACAAGCATTGATTAAGCAACTTCAGGCATTCTGCTAAATGTTGGAGCTACAAAGAAATACAAAACAACAGTCCAATAATTCTTGCCTTCAAGACCGACTACTGGAGATAACAAAGAAATTATGTCCAAATAAGATATAATCGAGATCAACTGGAGATTATCAATAGAGGGAAGGTGTTATTAAATTCATCCTGAAAAGTCTTCTTGCAGAAGTTGGGGTTTTACTTGGGATCCCAAAGAAGTCAGCGAAGCCCCCAGGCTTGACTTGAGGCAGAATTTCGGGCATGGTGAACATGCATGTGTTCGGGAGATGCAGTTAAGGCATAGCAAGTAAGGTCGTCCACCTCTGAGATTCGGGGATTCTTTAAGACTAGTGGAGACTCATCTCCAGGGATGAGCATCCTCCTCTCTAACCACCGGGCAATTCGGGTAACCAAATTTGACTTGGATATTGTTCCTCTCGGGCTATAGGTTTTTAGGGAAAAGCCCTAGCCCGAGGAAGTTTCCAGGCTTAATAAGCCTCTACATCAAAGAGCATCCCCGGTAGCTAATTGTAGCTCCACCCTTAGACTGGTAGGGAGACACCCTAAATTTCATCCAACTCCTATTTGGCACCGCCCACGCCCTCCCGGGGGTGGGGCCACTGGAGCGCAGTACGACCTGGCGGATTTCCCTCGGACTCGACTCCTAGCTAGGATTTTGCAGACAGTAACCCTTCCCAGAGAGATTTATGACGCTCCTTCTCTGGTTTATTTGGGTCTTCATTGCCCCAACTCCCGATCATAGTAGCTACATTAGGCTGCAAAAATGATTTGAGAGAGATCTCTGAATATGGAATCCTGCCTAAAGAGTATATTAATATATGGGCTGTATTTTTTCAATTCAATAAATATTGATTGGCCACAGAGCATGATTACCAGAGAGAGTAAATAGGAAGAATCGGATAGGAATCACTGTACCCAAGCACAAAACGCGTGGGATGCCTAGGCTTCGTCCTACGTAGGGGAGGCCTGAGGCTGTTAGGATGCGCGGCACCGGCTGGAGCGTGGGGCCGGATAGTGACGTGATGTACTTGGACCGGACCGGGGAAGAAAGGAGCAGGGATTCCAAAATGAGGTTAGAACAAAATCCACAAAAGTTATTAGGGATTTTTTTTTTAAGAGATCTCAATTTGGAGTCAGGAAACCTAGGATGAAATCCTGATTTTGCCACCGCGACTAAGGATGAAATCATTTGAATTTTCTGTGCCTCAGCTTCCTTCTCTGAAGAAAGAGGCTTTTGGTGTACACTCATAATAGTATTATATAACTTTTTGAACACGATTTTACATTAAAAAAAAAAGGCAATGACACGTTATATCGTTTTATTATTTTCAGGACCGAAAATGGAAGTGCAATTATTGATCCCCATTTTACAGATTTGGAAACTGAGGCACAACTCTTCTAGGGTCTGACGCAAAATTCGAACTCAGTCCTGCCTGTCTCCCAGTGCAGCATTCTAGACTAATCCTAAATGACTTCAGAAAAGTCTTGGATACTCGGCTAAAGGGCTTCTCTAAGCCTCAGTTTCCCCGTGTTAAAGAATATCATGGAGTTAAAGAATATCTGAAGCACCCAACCTACCGGTGGGTCTAAGGAAGGTGGTGTAAAAACTTAAAAGCGGGGGTTATTAGTTTGATTTTAGGTTCCTGCCAGAGATGCCTCGGTTGCCTAGGAGACGAGGTCCTTGGCAGAACCCACCCCGCTTTCCTCCCGTAGGCGTCCCACGCTGTGACCCCGCCTCCCGTCCAATGAGCGGATCTTTGCGGCGCGAGGAAAACGAAAGAACTGGGGAAGGGGAAGTCTCGGCGTTAGGTTCGCGGGGCTGCTGGGCCGGTCCTGCTCTCGTCTTCTGCGCCTGCGCTCGCGCCTGCGCGTGGAGGGTCTGCTCGGTCCGCGGTAATGGAGGCGCCCGCTGCCCGCCTGCTGGTGCTGCTGTGGGCCGTGGGGGCGGCCCACGGGGCAGCCGCCGCCGCCGCCTCGGAGACGCAGCTGGTGAATGAGGATGTGAAGCGCACGGTGGATCTGAGCAGCCACCTGGCCAAGGTGACGGCCGACGTGCTGCTGGCGCACCCGGGCGGCTCGGCCGCGCCCGTCTCCTCCTTCGTGCTGGCCCTGGAGCCCGTGCTGGAGGCTCGGCTGGCCCACCTCGGCGTGCAGGTGAGAGCCGGGGGCGTGGACTCCAGGCCGGGGGCAGCCGCCCGCGGAGCCGATCCTGCCCCCCCCCCCCCCCCCCCCGCAACTCCCCTCTAGCGGGATCTCTGCCTCCCCCCTCCGCCGCAAACTTCCGCGTGTGCCCGGCCGGCCTGCCGCTGACTGACACGTAAGCATTAGGCCGATGTGCGCGGTCGGGACACGCGCCCGCGGGCCCCGCTTGCGGGCCTGCGCGCGGCTCAGGCCCGGCGGCCGCATCCTCCGCTTGCTGACCCCGGGGCGGCCCGCACTGGCGGCCGGGAACGTCTGGCCGTGGCCTTGGCGAGTTTTGGCCACTTCTTTCCTCCCCCTCTCCCCACCCCCCTTATCCTTGTGGAACCTGACTGCTTCGGGCCCTTGTCCTCGCCCCGGCCTTCTAGGCCCACTTTGCGGCCCGGTGATTGTCCCGAAGCTCGGGGGTTTTCAGAGACCCTCTTCCATTTGCATGTTCTCTCCTGTGAGACTGAGCTCTGTGTCCTCCCGTGCTTCCTGTGGTGCCTAATAAATGTTTATCCGCTGTCAGGGACGTGGTAGAGCTGATTCAGTAGTCCTTAAAACTGAAGACGCCTTAACCGGAATCCCAAGGAAAGATGTATCGGTCATATCATTTATAAAGCATTTTGCAAAATATTTTACAAGTTTGGTTTGCAGACCGCTTTACAAATAAACTTTTATTCCCACAATAACTAGGAGGTGGGCGCTGTTATCCATGTTTTACAATGAGGAAACTGGCTTAAGGATGTACCCAAAGTCATTTTAGTAAATTCTAGATCAGGTTTGAAATCACGTCTTCCTGACTTCTGTACAAGGGGTCTTTAATTATGGAAGCTGCTTTTTTTTAAATTAAATTTTTTGGAAAAGTTTTTAGGTTCCAGAGTAGCATTTAGCAAGAGAACTAACTGGATTTCTATTTAGTTGCAGGATAGTCTGGTCTCTAATTTACAGCTGCCTGTTATAAAATTGCATTTTATAGTGTGTCTGACGGCACTGGTATCAGATTTGACTTATGCATTCTTTTCAGTAAGCGCAGAGTATGGAAGATATGTTTTAAATAAATTTTGGAGCTAAATTGCTCTTCAAGTACAATTTTCTGAAATATAAGAAAAAGTTTTGTTTAAATGGGTACTGATTTCTTTTTATGTGGAAAATAATTTTTTTTTTACCAAGTCCGATGCTCATTAAAAAGGGTGTTTCATGTTATTACAGAAGCCAGTTGTCCCAGAGTATATAGCTGAAGGATAGTTGTAAACCACATTTATGTAGTAGAAATAGCTTTCATTGCTCTATTAGGTCTTCAGGCTTCCTCCTCTTATTCAGAGTCAGTAGTCTTCTGTAACTGTTGCGCAGATCAGCAGAATTAAAACAGGCTAGCACCATTCTGCACTATGGACACGACTTCCAAAACTTAGATGTAAACTTCAGTTTCACTTTTTTGCAAGAAGTAAATCTCTTGCTCTGTTCATACTTCATAGAGTTTTTGAACTGAAATAAACTTTTAAGGCCATTTGAATCTGTTAATTTTTACTAATTAAGGAATGAAGGTCCAGGAAGATGATTTACTATGCCCATGGTAGTAGAACTGGAATCAGAACTTTGTTCTCTAGACTCCTAGTCCATTGTTACCTAGCATATTTCTCTATCTTCATTATTGCTTTCCCCACAGGCTTCACTTTATAGACTGATTTGCTCTCATTTTTATTCCCAGACAACTGCAGTTTTGGAAAAGAACCTGTGGTTTGCAGGAATTAGCATTCTTCTATTCCCTAATGTGGTACCTTGAGAGGCTGTATTATTTCAGTGAGCCTCAGGAACCTTGAAATTTTAAAGGCAAGTCAATAAGTATCTAAGTATCTACTGAGGTACTGGCGCAAGCTCTTCCAGTACAGACCTCTTCCTTCAAGGAGTTCCCATTCTAATAGGGGTAAGGCAAGATCTACCTGGAGGCACTAACTGTAAGGAGGCCCAGGAAAGGTTTCTTGTAGGTGGTCGGATTTTTCCCTGAGAATTAAACGAAACCCTCTCTCTCTCTTTTTTTTTTTTTGGCTGGGGTTAAGTGACTTGCCCAGGGTCACACAGCTAGGAAGTGTTAAGTGTCTGAGACCAGATTTGAACTCAGGTCCTCCTGAATTCAAGGCTGGTGCTCTAGCCACTGCACCACCTAGCTGCCCCCCTAAACGAAACCCAAAAGTAAAGATGAAGGATAGTGAGAATGCCAGCCATGGGGAACAGCCGGGGAACATGAAGGGAGTCCAGAGATGGAAGGTCTAGTGTCTTATCCCAGCAACAGGAAGGTCATAGTGACTGGTTGGGCTGAAGAATGTGGAGAGGAGGAAGATGTACATCTAGAAGACTGGAAAGTTAGGAAGGACCAGATTAGGAAGGTTTTTTAAAAGCCAAACACAGGATTTTGTTTTTGATCTTATAGGCAATAGGCAGTCTTTGGAGATTATAGAATTAGGAGGGTAGCATGGAGTCATTGGTAGCAGTCCTCTGGGCTACTCCATCATTTCTTGCAATATCACTTAGCCCTAGAGCTCCCACCTCCTCAGTCCTTTGTGTCCCGCAGGATTCCCAGGCCAGCATCTTTTCCTGCTGTACTCCTCTGCACCTAGCACCATGCCTTCTTCCTGCCCCTTCAGTTTCCTTTTGTGTATTGTCTTCTTCCATTTAATTACTCTTTGAGGACAGGGACCATCTTTTCCCCTTTCTTTGTATACAGAGTTTAGCACAGTGCCTCGTTCATCCTAGGCTCCTAATAAATGTTTATTGACTGACTTGTGCTGGGAAGATCACTTATAGATGAGTGAAGGATGGACTAAAGTGAGGCGTTGGTTTGAGGCAAGGAGGGCAACCTTCAGGTTACTGCCAGAGTCCAGGTAGGAGGTATAGAGAGGCTGCCCTTGGGTGGTGATGGTGTCATAGGAGAGCTATTCTGTGGATAGATTGGTCAGATCTTGGTAACATTGTAATAGGTGAGGAGTGAAAGGATGATGACCCAAGTTCTGTGTTGCTTTGTGATTCTTAAAGCATAGAATACATGACAATTGTTGCTATTTGGCATATTATTTGTTGGCATATTTTTGTGATTACTGTTGAAAGAAGCAGAAATGTGCCATCTTCCCAGCATCAACCACTTGTACTCCTGGGGCATAAGTGGAATTAAGGTCAAAAATGTAAAAAACATTGGTGACCCCAACTATTAATATAGTTGGCCAACCACATAGATCAAAGGTATGTCATAAGTATTTTTTCCTTTCCCTTTGAATCTAGTAGGATTTGAAATAATCAACATCTTTTCTATGTACCAATTACCAAAGCAGAAGAGGATAATAAAAAGAAAAATCCCGCTCAAAGAATTACAAAATGCATAAACCTTCTGGGAATCAAATATATCAGAACATGTTCAGTACTTCTATGGAAACAGTTCAGAATACTCCCTAAAGAACAACAAGTAACTGCAGGGATATTCAGTACTTGTGGTTAGGCTGTGCTAGTAGAAAATCACAAGATCACCTATATTAATTTATAGATTTAGTGCTATACCAGTCAGATGGAGAAGGGGATACTTTATAGAGGTAGACACGATAATAAAATTTGGAGGAACAAAAATAAAAAGAGAACAGCACTTCTAGACCTTATACTACTATTTTAATAACGAAGTCTTAACAAATTGTGTGTTCAACTGATTGTAGAAAGGCTGAATCATTTGGGATATGTAATGGATAAATGTGGAAAGTCATGAGACATGTTCAGATATCACCCAATAGATAGGCTACTTAAATTGTCTGGGTTTGTTTATTCATCTGTCAGAAGAAGGATTTGAATCCTGTAATGTGTCCAGTCCTTTCGAGCTCTAAAACCAGGTTATCTAACACTGACCATAGGGAATAGTTCATGGGAAGAACTCAAACAGAGAAAAGCTTTATGAAGTAATATGAATAGGTACAACAAAATCAAAAGGACAATAACATAATTTTTGCAGTTGTGCAAATGAATTTTTAATGCCTATAGGGATTTTAAAAATTGAAGACTTGCTATAAATGCATAAAGCATGCATCCATCATTTAAGAAAACAGTGGACATTTCATAGAGTTAAGGTTATGTATGTCACAAATTCTTGTCATTCTTTAATTGTTTTACTTGAGAATGTTTCACATTGTTGAGGGTTTAATTTTCAAGTCACAATTTATCATTGGTTATTTCATCCACCTTAATGAAGGTGATATGACTGCCCCTTTCAGAAAAGCTCTTGCAGATTGGTGTAGTTATTTTTGAAATTTATAAGTTAAATGAAAATGGATTCAAAATTTGTGATCAAAAAAAGTATAAGAAATAACTAACTCTGTGTCTTCTGCTACAGTTAAAGGGAGAAGAAGAGGAAGAAAATCATTTGGAAGTACGAGAAATAAAGCTTAAAGGCAAAAGGTAAGCATTCTGATTAGTATTTATTAAGTTTTATTTATCACTAGCTTCTTAAATTTCTCTATTCACCTCCATATTTCCTGGGTCCAGTTATTGAAGGGTTTTGTGGTTTGGTTTTTTTTTTTTTTTTTTTTTTTTTTGGATTGTTGCTATTTTCACATTGTTGTCTTCTTAAGAGTTTGGTCTTCCCTGCCACTGATGTAGCTCTTTTGTATGCTCCCCCTTACTCAGGTCTCTGGGCTGAGAGCTACTATTGTGGTGTTGGGGGAGCTCTAGACAGACCTCCACCCATGGGGTTACAGACTTTTCCTGCCAAGGTCTTAACTTTTCATAGGCCAGAAAAATAGCTCATCTTAACATTTTTGGGCTCTGTTGCCCCTAAATGTGATGTAGGGGAATATAGAGAGAATTCAGCCGAGTGGCTCTCTTATACACTATTTTCCCAGTTTTCTTTGACCAGGTCTTTGTCAACCCCTTATTCCTCCTTTACTCTTGCACATAAACTCTTAACTTGACTTGGCGGAAATTAGGAGCTTGTGCTAATTGGGTCTACTAAAAATGTACGTTGTTGAATTTCTGTTGGCCCCTCACCATGATGAGGCAGTCCTGCTGCTGGGCAGTTTCTCTTCTCCAGATTTTGGTGACAATGATTCCTCTTTCTTCTCTCCCACTTGTGTGACCATTCCTGAGTCTCCTTGTTGGGCCCCAAATTGTGGGTGTCCCCTGAGGCTTTATCCTGCGTGCTCTTCTTTTTCTTCTTCTTCGGGCTCAGTTATTATTTCTTTGTAGAAGATTCTTAGGTCTCTATGTATATCTAGCTCTAATCTTGTACTTCCAATTGCCTGTTAGAAACTTTCTAATTGAATATCCTATAAGAATCTCATAACTCAGTATGTCCTAAATAGAGCTTATGATTTCCCCCCACTTTCTCCTCATTCAGACATCCTATTACTTTGGGGGACATCTCCTACCTCCCTGGTTCTAAGTCTTTGCCCCCTGACTCCCCACCGTCATTCATCTTGCTTAGCTGCTCTGCTGCCAGAGTTTTTCTTCTATGTGTGAAGTGAGGCCTTTCAGTTCCCTCCAGTGACTTTGGCCTTCCACGTTACCTCCCTTCTATTTCTATGTGCTTAACTGTTCATATG
The DNA here is from genome assembly GCF_048593235.1 of Sminthopsis crassicaudata. Taxonomy (NCBI): domain Eukaryota; kingdom Metazoa; phylum Chordata; class Mammalia; order Dasyuromorphia; family Dasyuridae; genus Sminthopsis; species Sminthopsis crassicaudata. The sequence continues at coordinate 696,226,592 of NC_133617.1, forward strand.
TTGTTTGCTTTCTTGGGGCCTGAGTAATGAGTGTTATTCTGCTGTCCCCTGTATCCTGAGACTTAAAACATTGTGCCTGGCACACAGTAGCATTTAATAAATGTTAATTGATTGGGCTCTAGTATGGCCTCTGCCCTGTCCCCACACTGAAAAGTTACTTTGGAGCTCTCAAAGACTGAGTTGTCGGAAGTTCTTTACAGGATGCTTCCCACACCCATGAGGTCACAGGTCACCTTGTGAGGAAGATGGGGTGGATATCATCACCATCTACTGAGGAAATCAAGGTGCAGTTTGGTGAAGTTATTTCTGTAGTCACATTGTTAGTATATTCCGGCCCTGGTAGGCTTTCATATTCCAAATCCTTTGTTCTTGCATTAGAGCATACTGTCTTCGTTAGAAAATCCCTATTATTTGTTGATTTGTATAAATCAATAAGTTGAAATCTACCAAGAGAATTATTTTTCCTTTGTTTTTTAAAATCTGAGGTTGCACTACCCTGTAATTAAAAAAGTATATATATATTATTTTATTATCCTTCCACCCCATTATATATGCCTTTTTTAGAATTTTTATTTTAGATGAGGCAGTTGGGGTTAAGTGACTCGCCCAGAGCCATATAGCTATTAAAAATTAAAGGACTGAGACCAGATTTGAACTCAGGTTTTCCTGACTTCAAAGACTATGATTTATCCACAAAGCTATTTAGCTGCCCCACACCACTCTAATTTTTAATTAAGTTTTGTTATTTCTTATATTTTATTCTTAACTGGTTGGTTGGCCAGAAACTAATCATACTCATAAACAGATGAGGGGTTTTTTTAATTGAAAAGAAAACAAGTCCAGATAATAATTATGCTTTGGTGACGTCTGTAAAGATTAAGGAGTTGTAAGAAAAGTTTTATTTCTTTCACAACTTTGTTCTATCTCTCCTTTTATTTCTTTGTGTCTATATTAGTTATCTATGTCTCCACAAATTATAAATGAGATTTCCATGCTTTTTTGTTGTTTTGTTAAGTTTTTGTTGTCCTTATTTTTTTTTAGCAGATTTTTCTCTAGCATTCCCTTCCCCTTATCCTGGAGAACCATCCCATATAACAAGTAATACTTAAAAAAAAAAAAAAAATTAGTAAATCTAGTAAGTACTTTGATAAAAGTCTGAAATGATGTTCAGTGCATTCCACTTGTGAGCCACTCACCTCTTCATAGGGCTATGTCTTTTTCTATTTTTTTTTTTTTTTTTGGAGTCATACTTGTTTTTTAAAATTTTGTACCTTATTCACTTTTGATTTTTTTGTGATTCTCTTTACATTGATGTAGCCTTGTATATGTTGTTTCTTGGCTCTGCTTAATTTATCGTCTTGTCATCATTGTGCACGTTGTTTTGCTGGTTCCATTCACTTTAATCTGTCATTCATAGAAGAACAACTTTCAGGCTTCGTTGATGACTTACATTTAGAAGGAAGTATATATATATCATGTCCCTGCATTTGTTTGTCTCATATGATTGTTCATTCTTGCTTAACTCGCATGTCTCTCTTAACTCCTTCATTTGACTTTAAAGTTTCTACATTGTTTTCATCTTTTCATCAGGAAGGCTTGAAAGTTCTATGCTTCATTAAAGGCCTTTTTTCCCTTCTGTAGAATTACACTCAGTTTTGCTGGGTAAGTTATTCTTGACTCTTAAGTCTGTATCATCTAGTACATGGAATAGTAGATGGAATACCAAATCAGGACTCAGGAAGTCCTGAGTTTGAATCTGGTCTTAGGCAGTTCCCAGTGTGACCTTGAGCAAATCACTTAACCTGTGTTTGCCTTAATTTCCTCATCTGTACAAAGTACAGCAGTAGCACTTGCCTCCCAGGGTTGTTGTTAAGATCAAATAAACTTGTATTTATAAAGAACCCAGCTCAGTGCCTGGCATGTAATAGCAGTCCTATAAATGCCAGCTGCTTTCATCATCATCACTTCTGGAAATACTGTTTTCTAAACACTCTTATAGAGATAGTGATGACTTCTACAGCATGTGTGATTCTGACTGGGCCACGGACATTCTATAAGTTCATCTTCTAAGTTATAAGGAGGTTGCAATCTGTATAAATAGAATCAATGCCTGCAGTGATAAAAATAGGTCTTGGGAAGGTCTTTGCTTTAAAGTGGGCCTGCAACTGAATTGCTAGAGCTTTTTATGTGTTTTATTCCTTTCTCCATTTCTTCTGCAGTGGGAAATTATTCACGGCAAAGCTTCCATATTCCCTAGCTGGAGGTGCCAAGATTCGAGTGGTCATTGAAACAGTCTTTACTCATGCTCTGCAGCCATATCCTACCCAGATCACCCAGTCAGAAAAGCAGTTTGTGGTTTTTGAGGGGAACCATTATTTCTATTCACCTTACCCAACCAAGACACAGACCATGCGTGTGAAGCTGGCTTCTCGAAATGTGGAGAGTTATACCAAGCTTGGCAATCCTGTCCGCTCTGAGGACGTGCTGGACTATGGCCCCTTCAAAGACATTCCTCCCTTCAGTCAGGTAAGCTTTCTAAGCCTAGGCCTGTTTCAGAGGTAACTTAGTGGCTGACCACTAGCACTCAGCTACCATTTTACAAATATCATCTTATTTTCTTCTCACAGCAACTCTGAAGTTAAATGCTTGCCCAAGGTCACACAGCCAGTAAGTGTCAGGCTGGATTTAAACTTTAGTCATTGTGCCTCCAGGTCCAATGCTTTATCCACTATTCTACCAGCTGCTTGATAATAGAACATATTGTTTGCCTGCACAGTGTGAAATAAGATTCACTGCTAAGCACCCTGAGGGCTACAAAGAATAACAAAATGCTAATTGCATTCAAACTTTGGAAATATCAAATCTTCCTTATCCCTTTTACCTAAAATTAAAGGTATTTGTTTTTCTTTTTCTGACAGGATCCTTTTAAAGTGCATTATGAGAACAACAGCCCTTTCTTGACCATCACTAGCATGACCCGGGTCATTGAAGTCTCTCACTGGGGCAATATTGCTGTAGAGGAAACAGTTGACTTAAAACATACTGGTGCTGTCCTTAAAGGGCCCTTTTCCCGTTATGACTATCAGAGACAGGCAGACAGTGGGATTTCCTCCATCAGGTCTTTCAAGGTGAGTTGCTACCTCTGAACTTTGGGCTAGATATTCTTGCTGTTTAGTTTGTCTTTTTTTCCTCTGAGTCTCAGCTAAATACCTAACTGTGGTGGTTTAGTTGGCTGGTGAATTAATGGCAAGATGAAGGTGATGGTGGAGGATAAAGGAGGCTTTAATACTAATAGAAAGGTTCCTTTATGTGAAGGAGATCTTGCAGTATTCACATCCCTGAAAAGAAAGTATAAAGTGTGAGCAGAATGAAAGGTCCAGTTGAAAAGGAAGTGTGGTGTGGCAGAGGTATAGGGACTGATTAACTGGGTGAACTTAATAGGTTGATTAAATGGTACACTGTGAATGAAATATGAATGTTCTTGAGCATATTTTATTCCTGATGTCAGCACTGAATCTTTTAGATCATGTTTTATTTTACTATTTTTGTCATTCATTATTTGGTACCTATATTCAGAATTTTCAGACTAAAACTCACTTTTGCTAAAATTAATAATTGAAAAATGTGTTGATGTCTTTTAGTTTGCTTCATAGGGAGTGTCTGTTTTTAATTGTTTTCCACTAAAAATTATTCTTGCTGTCCTTTTTGATATATTTCTATATATATCCTCTTAGTCTAATAAAAAACATGAAGGGGGGGAGAAGTGTAACAAAAGCAACCATTACACTTACACTCTATGACTATATGTGTAATATTCCACACCCATAATCCCTCAGCTCTACAATGAAGGAAGGGAAGTTAATATGTTTTTGACTTAATGTAAGTCAAGCCATCCCTCAGGAGTCATTCAGTTTTCCCACATTTTTCCCTAATTCTGAGTATTTAGCCTGTCATCCTGCCAGCTGGACACTGAAAATCTTCAGAAGGGTGCCTTTCTTAGAGATAAGTAGTTTGGTGGGTTTGCTTAGATTGAGAAGTGAATGGAATTGGATTACTTAAATTTGTGAGATCACTTAGAAACCTTTGTTAGTTAGGTTCTGAGGCTGAATAGAGCTTAAAATTCATGGAAGAAGAGGAGGAATTTCTTAATGTTCTGTAGCTTTGCTGTGCTTTCTTTAATGTAACTCTGCTTCCAGATTGATGTTTAAAGGGAAGTTTTAATATTAGCACAATGCTTGGAACATAGTAGGCACTTAAATGTTTATTGGTTTATTGACAAATGCCTGAGCTTTTGTATGAGGTTTTCAGAGTCCAATCCGTGGTATTTTTTTCTAAATAGAACTTCTTTGTAGATAGATTTTTTGGTCATTTAGTGTTACTCAGACCCTAAAGAAACTGGATATGTTCAAACTCTTGATTGTGATTCCCCTTTTACAGAACTCTTTTGGCAATTATTTACCCAACTGGATATGTTGTTTATTATCAGACTGGGAATACCTTGAAATCTGGGATTATCTTGTTTGTGTCTCTAGTGCTTACTACAGTACTTTTTCATTTCTTTGCTAAAGATATGGGATGTGTAAATATTTGTCCAAGCATCTGGATACAAAGATTGTATCCAGACAATACAACCCAGTCCCTGTCTTCAAAAGATAACTATTAAGACCTTAATCCAGTGAAAACCTCAGTATAACCAAAAAAAAAAAAAGACTGACCATTGGCTTGTTTATTTCAAGCATTATTCTTTATTCAATCTCTTGATTTTTTTGAATCTCAGGTCACTTGGTCTAGGTGATTGCTTAGGTGCTTGATAGCTCTCAAATTCTGTGGGATCCTTTGATTGCACTAGAATATTGCTGTTCCCGTCATCAGAAATTCTGTATGCTGCAGCACTTATTTCCAGCATTAAGTTCTCAATCTACTCCTTTTTTGTGGGAAATAAACTTAACTGGCACTATAATCACCTATAATATATAATCTTGATTGTATCTACAGTTACATATTGTGTAGATTCTATATAGATTTTCAGTGATTAAAAAGTGGTTAATAACATTTTTTTTTCTGTTTACAGCCTTTCATTTTACTTAAAGATTATACTTAGATACTCAAAAATAGCAGTTCATTTGAAAATATGTTGAAGGTCTTAGTGGACTTGAAATGCCATCAACCATGTAATGTGGTATTCAGGAAAAAGACCTGATTGGACATTAAATGACATTAAAAGAGGCATAGTCAGTGGCAAGAGTTTGTTAGACATTCTTAATGTGCTAGGCCCTATTTTAGTATACAGAACCAAGGGCAGGCAATACCCTGATCAGACCACAGGAAAAACTGTTTGTTTTGATTACCCATGTTTTAGGAAAGGCAGTGTTGATCAAGCAGAGAGCATGTGGAGCAGGGTCCTTGTTTAAGCAAGAATTTGTGAGGATGCTATATGAGGACTAGGGGTGGGATTGGGGTTGCCTTTTCTGTGGAAGAGACTGTGAGTGGAGAAGAAAGGGCTGTCACTAGCTGAAACAGGAAATAGGTACAAGTTGCCAAAAAAAAAAAATCAAAGAGAAATTTTCTTTTCTTTCTTTTTTTTGGTTTTGTTTAAATTTTATTTATAAAATTTTTTTTGACATTATATATGCATGAGTAATTTTTTTTTTATAACATTATCACTTGTATTCATTTTTCCAAATTATCCCCTCCCTCCCTCCACCTCCTCCCTCTGATGACAGGCAATCCCATAAATTTTACATGTGTTACACTATAACCTAGATACAATACATGTGTGTAAATACCATTTTCTTGTTGCATATTAAATATTAGATTCCGAAGGTATAAGTAAGCTGGGTAGATAGACTGAAGTTCTGACAGTTTAATTCACTTCCCAGTGTTCCTTCTCTGGGTGTAGTTGTCTCTGTCTATCTTCGATCAACTGGAAGTGAGTTGGATCTTCTTTATGTTGAAGATATCCACTTCCATCAGAATACATCTTCATACAACATTGAAGTGTACAGCGATCTTCTAGTTTTATTCATTTCACACAGCATCAGTTGATGTAAGTCTCTCCAAGCCTCTCTGTATTCCTCCTGCTGGTCATTTCTTACAGACCAATAATATTCCATAACCTTCATATACCATAATTTACCCAACCATTCTCCAATTGATGGGCATGCATTCATCTTCCAGTTTCTGGCCACTACGAAAAGAGCTGCCACAAACATTTTGGCACATACAGGTCCCTTTCCCCTCCTCAGTATTTCTTTGGGATATAAGCCCAATAGCAGCAATGCCGGATCAAAGGGTATGCACAGTTTGATAACTTTTTGGGCATAGTTCCAAATTGCTCTCCAGAATGGTTGGATTCTTTCACAACTCCACCAACATTGTATTAGTGTCCCAGTTTTCCCACATCCCCTCCAACATAAAGAGAAATTTTCTAACAGAGGTGCCCAAAAGTGAAATGGCCACCTCAAGTAGGTGTGTGGTTCTGTCTTATTAAAATCTTCAAGAAGTCTGGATGGATGACTGCTGTTGACCAAATTGACTGTGATTAGGTGATCTCTGATATCTAACTTGAGAGATTTTTTTTTGACATCTCTTTGATTTCACAAAGAATGTCTGATAATAATCGATTATTTTGATTCTGGGTACTTTTAAAATCCTCAACTATTAGTTTCCTTTCTTTTGTAAGCATTTACTTGATATTTTTTGTTTCCCTCTCCCTCCAAGAGTCATCCCATGTGACATAGTATTTCTTGGAGAGAAGAGAAAAATCAGCACAACTGATAGACATATTGAAAAAGTACAACAATATATGCAATATTTAACATGTATGGACCTCCTACCTCCAAAGGAGTGGATTGAAGGTGTCTTTTCATATCTCTTCATTTGAATTTGCTTTATCATTTTTGTTACATTCACTTTTGATTTTTTTTTTTGGTATGTCATTGATCTTTTATTGTTGTCATTGTATATATTGATTTCTTGCCTTTGCTTATTTCAGTCTCTATCAGTTTATATAGATCTTTCCATGTTTTGCTGTGTTCATCAAATTCATCCTTTCTTACACAGTAATATTTCATTGCATTCATGTATCACAGTTTATTTAGCAATTCTCCAATTGGTGGGCAGTTATTTCCAATTCTTAGCTATCATAAAAGTGCTGCTATAAATATTTTAGAGTATATAAAAACATTTTTCTTATCATTAGCTTTCTTGGGACAAAAGCCAAAGGGTATAGACATTTTCCCTTTTTATTTAAAGAGTATTTCCAAATTGCTTTCCAAAAAGATTGTATCCTTTCCCAGCTCCACTAATCATGTGTTAATGTGCCTAAACCTCTCTAACATTGACGATTGTAATTTTTTGTCATTTTTCCAGGGTATGAGATGAAACCTCAAAGTTGTTTAAATAGGCATTTTTCTTATTAGTGATTTGGAGCGGTTTTTTTCAGTGTGGTTATGAATACTTTGTGGTTCTTTTGAGAACTATTTATATTCTTTGGCCATTTTGGGAGGAGAAAGAGGGGAAGGCTGTTTTTTATAATTGAGACATTAAACCATTATCAAAGAAATTTGATACAAAGGTTTTTTCCCTGTTTAACCTGTTTTTGCAGAAGCTTTTCAGTTTCATGTAATCAAGTTATTTATGTCATGTTTTTAGGTGCTTTTTCATAAAGAACTTTCTACTATAGTAAAGTCACAAAAATAATGAGACTCCTTTTAAACATGATTCTGGTTTTTAATTTTTTTTCTTTCTATAGATAGTAAAAAAACTACTGTTTATATAAGTCTTTCACTTTGTTTTAAAAACAATTCTATTGCATAGTTTTGGGGTTTTTTTGAGCTTTAGATTTTATTTAAAATTTTTTTTTCAGTAATACGTTATTTTTCCAAATACATGTAAAGATAGTTTTCAATATCCATTTTTGTAAGATTGTGTTATAAATTTTTCTCCCTCTTTTTCTTATCTCCTCCCTTCCCAAGACAACCAACAATCTGATTTGAGTTAAACGTGTATATTGCATAGTTTTTAAAATTAATTTTTGGGGAAATAATTTGATTATCAGTATGCCTCAGAACATTTTACTCATAAAATATCACTCAAATATTAAGAAATGATATATGGTTATCCTTCTACCCCTCATAGTTATTTCCTCTGAGGATCTTAATAGTGTGTAGTCATGGGACAGAGTAATCAAACAAGTATTTTGACAGAGATGGCATACACAAGTTTGGTTCTATGATCCAAAGCACTGGTTGACTATAAATCCAAGTGTCTGAGTCTTCCTCTAAGGTGGACAGCAAATCAAAATGTTTTTATTAGTGTAACTTGTCAGAATTTACTAATTTATTTCCATATTATTTTCGTTTAGATATGCATGTATATGTATATAATTTGCCACTTATAATTTTTAGCTTCTGCCTTCCTATCGTCTTCCAAGTAAAGCTTAAACTTATTTGCCTGACATTTAAAGCTCTCTGTAATCTGATCCTATCTGCCTTCTTAGCTCTATCTGATATTATTCCTTGCATAAGTTTTAATCTCTATCTTTTGAACATACCTTTCACTTTCCTGTCTTTGTTCATAGTCTTCCTTTTGCTTAAACTACTTCTTTCATCTCTGTACCAGTGATGATTAAATCCCAATTCAGATTCTGCCTCCTCAATGACTTTTCTATTTATATACTTATAGATAATAGTCTTTCTTATGTAGCACTTTTCTTCCTCTCTCTCATCATCATATTTCTTTGTAATATTTTGCATTCTAGTTACAGGTTTCTACTTTATTTCCTTACTAGTCTGCAGTTTCAGGTATAACAGGTCTAGTTTCCCTCCAAGCTAAAAAATTACTCTCCCCAAAATAAATGCTTAATATTTGTATGAATAAAGAGAAGAACAAGATTTAGATCTAAGGTTTTAAGAGACTTTCTTTTCTCTTGCAGACCATACTCCCTGCTGCTGCTCAGGATGTTTATTATAGGGATGAGATTGGAAATGTCTCCACCAGCCACCTTCTTATCCTGGATGATTCTGTGGAGATGGAAATCCGTCCCCGTTTTCCACTCTTTGGTGGATGGAAGACCCATTACATTATTGGTTACAATCTTCCAAGTTATGAGTATCTTTATAATCTAGGTCAGTAGTAATTTGTTAGGGGAGAAGCCTGTGTTTGACTTTATTGACTTTATTCACTTTAGTTAATTCTCTTGTGGTAGATTTCCATTTCTTTGTTTCCTCGATAACATTGTGGTGAATCTTTGTGTCTAGTTAAGAGAGTCAGGATGATGATTCTTTGATCTTCCAGGTGATCAGTATGCCTTGAAGATGAGGTTTGTGGACCATGTATTTGACGAACAAGTGACAGATTCTTTGACTGTGAAGATCATACTTCCAGAAGGGGCTAAGTGAGTATGGCTGTTGATCATCTTTCTTATGTGCTTTAGTTTTCCTTTCTGATTCCTTCCAGAACCTGAAATGAAATCCCCTTGAACGTTGTGTGAGTTCAGAGATAACCTCCTAAGTATATATATAAGCAACTTGGTCTGGATGTTACTGATGATTGAAAACAGTCTCTTTTCTACTTCCCAGGAACATCCAAGTAGACAGTCCTTATGAAATCAGCCGAGCCCCAGATGAGTTACACTACACCTACCTGGATACGTTTGGCCGCACGGTGATTGTCGCCCACAAGAACAACTTGGTGGAGCAGCACATCCAGGATATTGTGGTGGGTAGCATGCTCTCCTCCAGTCTCCTTCACACTATTTTACCGACTCTTGCTTGCAGAGTAGGAGCTCTGGTAGAACTACACTGAGCTGAGGCTGTGGTTGTAGCTGGTGGTGAGGAGTTGGCTTCTTAAGAGATGGGGCTTTGTGCTTGATGAGTGTATTTACTTTTTTCCTTTAAGGCCTCAGATCTGTTATTCATAGTAATAGCCCTTCTCTATTTCTCCTCTCAGGTACATTACACATTCAACAAGATCCTCATGTTGCAGGAGCCTCTGTTGGTTGTTGCAGCTTTTTATATTTTGTTCTTCACAGTGATCATCTATGTGAGGCTTGACTTTTCCATCACAAAGGTATGTCACTTTCTTCTTAGAAGGTGAGAGATGAAACCCAGAAGCGCCACCAATCCACAAAGATTCTATCCCATTTTTTAAAAACTCAATTGATCCATCATAATTTAAATCTTTATATAGTGAGGTTTTGTTCTTTTCCTGATCTAATTGTATGCCATATAGAGCACACTCTTGTGGTCAAACTTGGAATCTACCTGGTTCAGAATGTGAATAGCTAGAGGCCATTTGGAAAACAGATTTTGTTTTGACTCCTTTTGGAACTTAATCTGTGGAGATTCTTTGAGAGATGCATATCTTTATCAATTCTGATGGATGTGGCTCTTTGTAACAGTGAAATGATTCTGATCAGTTCCAATAATCTTGTGATGAAGAGAGCCATCTACACCCAGAGAGAGGACTGTGGGAACTAAGTGTGGACCACAATATAGCTTTTTCACTCTTTTTGTTGTTATTTGCTTGCATTTTGTTTTCTTCCTCAATTTGATCTTCTTCCATCTTGATCCGATTTTTCTTGTGGAACAAGATGATTGTATAAATATGTATTCGTATATTGGATTTAACATATTTTAACATATTTAACATGTATTGGATTACCTGCCATCTTAGAGGAAGGAGTGGGAAGAAGGAGGGGAAAATTTGGAAGTTACCTGTGCATATGTTTTGTAATAAAAAGCTTTAATTAAAAAAAAGAGAGAGATAAGGGCATATCCTGAAGTGAATCACCTTTGTTTCAATGTTCACTTGATCTTAGTCACATTCTTTTTATTTTTTAATTTTTTTAATTAAATAGCTTTTTATTTTCAAAACATGCATGGATAATTTTTCAACATTGATTCTTGCATAGCCTTGTGTTCCAAATTTCCCTTTCCTTTCCCCCACTCCCTCCCTTAGATGGCCGGTAATCCAATATATGTCATATGTATTAAAATATGTTACATTGATTCTAAATGAACCTGTAGGAGATTTTATAATTGGTTATGAGGGGAAAACATCAGATTGCAAAGAATTTATTTATTCAGGATCTTTTGGAACCTGGAAAAAAGAAGTCTCTCTTCTTTTGAGGGGAATATTTTAAAAATTGGCATCAGTTTTCTTGTCTCTAAAGTACTTGGTTAGAATAACACACTAATAAATTTTCTTAATTCTATTTTGATTTAGACTGCCATATTCAATTTCATTTTCCATTGTTCCACATCCATAGTATATATTTTTTTTGTTTCCTCTTTTCATTGTCTTATTTATTTTCTTATAACTTTTATTTCATCTTAAGCAATATTATGTTATTGTTCCAGAGGGATTTTGATTTGCTTTTAACCTTATCCCCTTTTTATCTGTTAACCAATAAGATATCTATTTCCTATAATCAGAGTTGAGATTTGGTCTGTAAAGGACTTAACTACACATGCATATTCTCAGTCATTCTCTTTGTGAAATTCTGTAGCATTCTCTGGAACATCATATGAACTTTTTTTTAAAAATACATATAAAGATAGTTTTCAATTCACCCTTGCAAAATCTTGTGATCCAAATTTTTCTACTTTCCCCTACCCCCTTCCCCTACACAGCAAATAATCTAATATATATTAAGCATGTTTAATTGTTCTATACATATTTCCACATTCAGTCCCCATAGTCCTCTCTTTGGGTGTAGATGTCTCTCTTCATCACATCAACATTGGACCTGGCCTGAATCACCTCATTGCTGAAAAGAACATCATATTTGATCATCATATATTGTTGCTTCTGTATACAATACGATGTTCTCTTGGTTTTGTTCAGTTCATGTAAGTCTCTCTAGACCTCTCTGAAATCATCCTGCTGATCATTTCTTATAGAACAATAATGTTCTATAACATTGATGTACTGTAATTTTATTCAGCCATTCTCCAACTGATGGACATCCACTCAGTTTCCAGTTCCTTATACTACAAAAAAGGGCTGCTACAAACATTTTTGCACATGTGGGTCCTTTTCTTTTTTTTTTTATGATCTCTTTGTGATACAGACCTAGTAGAAACATTATTGGATCAAAGGATATGCACAGTTTGAAACTCCTTTGGGCATAGTTCCAAATTACTTTCCAGAATGGTTGGATCAGTTCATAATTCCACCAACAATGTATTAGTGTCCCTATTTTCCCACATTTTGCATTTTCATAATGTTCTTTAGGTCTTCTTTGGACATAATTCCTTTCTTTTCCACAGATCTGAAAGGTAAATTATTTATTGTTCTTCTAATTTGCTTATAGTATCACCCTATATGTCACAATCATGAACCCATTTTGATCTTATCTTGGTGTTAGGTGTTGGTCAGTGCCTAGTTTCTGCCATACTATTTTCCACTTTTCCCAGCAGTTTTTGTTAGTCATATGAACATTTTTTTTAAAAATAGCTTTTTATTTACAAGATATATGCAAAACCTTTTGATGAATAGACCCCCCATTTCTTGTTCGTCATTAAGGCTGTGGATAATTGATCCGGAGCAGAGGAAAAGCATTGCTTTGAAAAAGGCATGAGTGCAAATGTGGAGAAATGCTAGGTGTGGTTGGTTAAGGCCTAGTGTTACTATTATTAGGTCCAGTTGACTAGATATAGAAAAGGCTATGATTTTTTAAATATCGTTCTGTGTGATGGCGCAGATGGCTGTGAATAGGGTAGTAATACCTCCTAGGCAAAGTATAATAATTAGGGCTGTTTGGTTAGATGCTATAACAGGGCTGAAGCGGATTAAGAGGAAGATGCCTGCTACAACTTTTGTGCTTGAGTGCAGTAGGGCTGATACAGGGGTTGGGCCTTCTATGGCTAAAGGGAGTCAAGGGTGAAGACCAAATTGGGCAGACTTACCAGTTGCTGCAATAATTAGACCTAGTAATGCCAAGGTGTCAATATTTGTTATGAGAATTTGTTGAATATCTTAAGAATTACTATTGATTATCAGTCATGCTATGGTTAGAATAAAGCCAATATCGCCGATTCGGTTATAAAAAACAGCCTGTAGGGCAGCTGTATTTGCGTCAGTTCGTCCGAATCATCATCCAATAAGTATGAAGGATATGATTCCCACCTCTTCCCACCCAATGAATGAGTTGAAAAAGGTTGTTTGCAGATACAAGGATGATCATGGTGAATAGAAATGTGATTAGGTATTTGAAGAATCGGTGAATATTAATTAGGGTCTGTGTGCATGTATCACATTGAGAACTCTAAGATAGATCATGTGACATAGTGCGATTGGGATGAAGGTAATGGAGAAGTAATCTAGTTTGAAACTTATTGTTAAGGTTGAAGGAGTTTATTTAGAGTCAGTTAGTGACTGTGGCTTCTTGCCCTGAAAAGATAAACAGGGTAAGTGGGAGAATACTAATAAAGAAAGCGAGTTTGACTGTGTTTTTACATAGAGTTGGGAAGTTGTCAGTTTCATGGGGGAAAGAGTATGTTATAGATTAGGGGAAAGGTAAGCATGGTAATGGAAAGAAGAAGTGAAGACTTTAATAGATAATTAATTACTTTTATTTGGAATTGCACCAAATTTTTTGGTTCCTAAGACCAATGGATGACTATTATCCTTTAAAAGTAAGAAAGCCATGGGTTTAGGCATGGGTTCAAGAATTAGCAGTTCTTGTAACTTTCTCGGGCATATAAGGAGGTTTGAACTCCTAACTCTAGATTCACAATCTAATGTTTTTATTAAACTATATTTGCAATATGTGGGGCCTAAGATGATCTTTATGTTGTTTTTGGATAAGTGCATTAGTGACTTGTGAGCGATGATGACATTAGGACATGTGAGAATGGCCAGTGCTGGAAGACGACCCTGTTTTGTATGTCATTGGTTAGTCATGTGTTGGAAAACAAGGGAAAGTCCAGAATCTCAGTAAAACCACACTTCAGAGAAGGGCAGCTCTTTTCCACTGTTAAAATTTTCAGATTTCTTCTGTCATTAGATTCTTGGTAAGAAGGGGATTTCCTGGAAATTGAAATGCTCTTGGGGGCAAATACTTCTTTATGACTTTAGAAATAGTTTTTATTTTTCAGATAGCTATAATTCTGAATGCTTACTTGTGGAACCAAGGTCAAGATGAACTGGACCTTCTTAACCTTTTAAATGGCAGGTGTGTCTTCCCTCTGTAGGATCCAGCTGCTGAAGCCCGGATGAAGGTAGCTTGCATCACTGAACAGGTTTTGACTCTGGTCAACAAGAGATTAGGCCTGTACCGGCACTTTGATGAAGCCGTCAACAAGTACAAGCAGTCACGTGATGTGTCCACCCTCAACAGTGGCAAGAAGACCTTGGAAATGGAGCATAAGTCCTTGACTAATGAGATTGCATCTCTGCAGTCCCGATTGAAGACTGAGGGCTCAGATCTTTGTGACAAAGTAAGAAATGTGGGCAGTTCTCTCCTGTTCCATAGGTGTGGCCTTGAGGAATATTTCTGTTAACTGTTTCCCAGTTTTTTGGTATTTAAAATGCAGCACAGCCATGACAGCATCAATAACTCTACTCCATTCTTAAAAGAATCATCTAAAAGCAAGTGGGATATCAGCGCATTTGGGAGAAATGCAAGCCATGGCATTTTATGAGTTTTCAAATGATATTAATCAGGATCATGGAAATTGAAGTTTTGGTGTTTGTATTTTAGAAAAAGTATCTAAAGATTATTAGAAACACTGTTGTCAGCTACCATGTAGTCATGTGGTAATAGATGTCTTTAGTAGAAGCCTGTCAGATATTTTAAGTACCTACTGTGTGCTTAGCATGATGCTAAGTATTGAAAACACTGTGCTGAATGTTTCCTGAAAGGAGTTTTCTTCCTAGCTACAACTTCAGGATTAGGCTTTTTAAAAATTGTTAACTCATTTTGCTAGCCTCTCATAGACACTCATGTTGAAAGGTGTCCCTGCACTTAAAACTGGAGAGCTATGGGAATTGGAATGGAGAGCTTGTGTCTTACCTAAGCATGTATCCTCACACTGTTCTTTTCCTCAGCTATAAAATGGAGAAAATGTTTAATTTACAAGAATGCTCCACCCAAATTATATTATACTATAATTAGTTAAGAGTGCTGAGCCTGGAGTCAGGAAGGTCTGAATTCAAATCCCAATTCAGAAACTTAATAACTGTATGATGCTGGTCAAGTCACTTAATCTCTGTCTGCCTATTTCTTTGGTTGTAAAATACTAAAAGCATTTACTTCACAAAGTAATGAGATGGCATTTATAAATCACTTTGCAGAATAGTATTTGTCAAAATGCTTTGTAGATTACAAAGTAGTATGCAAATGTAAGTTTTTAAGGAAAGCAATTCGGGAACTTTAGTGAAAATGTGGGAAATATATGCCTTCGTTAGGATTAAAAATGATAATGTATCAAAGGAAACCAGGCATCATTTTTTTTCCTTGAAGCATTAGATATTAGGAATCCTAAGCCATGTTAACTGAAAAAGAGTCCTGCTTTTGTGTTGATTTCTTTAATGTGTATTCTTCCTCTTGCTTTTTCAGGTCAGTGATGTCCAGAAACTAGATAGTCAGGTGAAAGATCTTGTGCTGAAATCATCATTGGAGGCAGAACGGCTGGTGGCAGGAAAACTCAAGAAAGACGCCTATATTGAGAATGAGAAGGCCCTCTCTGGCAGACGCCAGGAGCTGGTCACCAAAATTGACAACATCCTTGATGCTCTGTAACCTCCAGCACTGCCTTAAGTACCTCGTTGCTGCAAGAGCAGAGTGCTGGGCTAGACCCTCTAAGCTCAGAACAGCCATGCCTTTGGGGCAATGTGAGAAGTTAGGAATGTTGGAAAGGATGAGGGTTGTCAAATTTTGCAAGTGTTGTTTGGGTTTTTAAACTTTGGTTCCTAACTCCTTGTTATTGCTTCTAGGAACAGTCAGGTCAGACTCAAGAGAACTAGGAGTCTTGCTCTCCCAAGAATCTTTCCTGTATTTGTTTAAATAAAATACATACACACACATTTTGTATTTTGAGGAAAGGAATCTGAGTTTGTATTATTTTACTTCTCTCATTCAGCAGATGCTTATTAAATGGCTGATATGTGCAAAGCCCTCTGCTGAGTGTTTGGGGATGTGTAAAGCTAAGGCCTAGGATTATACTTGGAATTTTTTAAACACTTTGATCTGTGCCCTCCTAGCTTTAGATGTTTGGGAGTTTTGTTTTTGGGTTTTTTTTTTTTTTTTTTTTTAATTTGTGTGAGACCAAACTGAATAAACCAGGGACTGTGAATGTTTACTAAATTGTCTTGTTTCTTGTTCCAAACTTTGAATTGAAAAAACATCTTAAGCTCTCCAGTGTTGAATAGTATGGATAGAATAAGGGAGAAAGGGAAAAGATTTTTCATAATACAAGCATTATAGAAGGTATAAAAATTTGCTATCCATTGCCTTTAGAAAGCTTCTCTCTCCTTGCCCTCCTCTGCCTTTCTCATTCCTAATACATATCTTACCTGACCTGAGTAAACCTTTGGGCAGCCATTTATAACTCTACCTCAGTGAATGGGAGAAGAGGGCAGAGGGAAGCCAGAACTCCTTGTGTAGAATAATGAAACTGAAAAGAGATGCTGCAGTAATGGAAACCTCCTCAATATTCTAAATTGACACCTAACTGGTTGGCTGTCTGGTAGGTAGGGGCTTGTGGGGATGATTATTGATCCACCTTTCCTTGTGTGTTCTTAAACTTACATTTGCTTAGAGCATGGTGAGAGGTAACAAGGCCAAATTAGACTCTCAAATTGATTTCATCTGCTTATCTATAAGTAGCATAATCATAGTGAGATAATAGCATTCCGGCCTCTGGTTTGTTGTATGCAACCTAAAAAGATTGCTGGGCTGTCCAACTCACAACTTAACCTGTAGTGATTTAAGGATAAACAACCTGTTGGTAGTAATTGATCAACTAATGTGTATTATGATGAAGGGCATTGATTTGTGTCCTTTAATTTTGGTCTCTACTCATTTTTTTTCCCTTCTCTTTTCCCTCTCCCCTTTTGATTTACTTTTTCCATATCTTAACTCACCCATGCATGGCTTTAACCAGTTATAGTTCCCTTATTTTGAAAAACAAGTGAACCAAATGTTTTAGATTTTTCTTCAGGGTAAAATGTATCTTTTGCCCCAATCATCAGTCTATGAAGAGTTGGGGGTGGGAGAATGGACTGGAGCAAGCTTCAGGAGGAGCCGTCCTTGCCACTCCCTAGCTACTGTCAGAGGAGTAAGCCCAAGAGCCCCAGGAAATCAGTGCCCCAGTACCCAGTCACCTAAACTCCAGTGCAGTCCCCCACCAACTACTCCCTTATTCATATCCTTCTGAACCTTATTTCACCAAAGCCTGGTGGAGGTTCATTCAAGATTGATGTTATCACCCACAGATGCACCACTTCCATGTTCATGCACTCTGAAATTCCTCTATCACAATCTTGTCATTCCATCACTCCCTGTTCTGCAACTTCAAAACCTGCTCTTCAACTTCACTGTAATCTGCTTCTTCCATCTTTCAGTGCTCTCCTGGCCTGCACTGGCCTTTTGCACCCCCTCCCTAGTGACCCCTTGGTTAATTGGATTGGTTCAGTCCAATGCTGTCCTCTTGAGGCCTCTGCCCCTCTGCAGTCCAAACTTCACACTTCCTCAAATCCCTCATAATTTCTCCCCTCAAAAACCTGGAGTCATTCCCTGAGTTTGCTTTTCTCGCTATCTTGTCTATCTTCCATTACCTTCTCCCACTTTGTTTGCTCAGTCTCAGAAGCCGTGATCCCCACTGCTGACTAATGTTCAGGGCTCTCCCTGTCCTCTGGCTGCTTCTCTGCCGCCTACAGAGATGCCCACTCCCCACCGTCCTTGATTGCTTCTGCTCCTCCCAGAACAACTTCGTGTTGTGGCCAGAGGTATTTGCACTTCCTCCAGAGCTCTCCCTCCAATTACTTGTCGCCCTGCTGCTGCAACAAGTTTCAGGTGGATGCCCCCTATTCCAGTAGGGCCTCCATCATCCACTTCAGTCAGGATAAAAGAGAAGGTTCTGTGGCCCTTCAGGGGCTCCTTCCTCCCTTTTTAGTCCCTTTTAGTTTTCCCTGCCCTGCCTCTGGGCATTTCCCCTGGCACTCCTTCACCTCCGCCTCCGGGCTTCCTCGGCTCCACTTCTTAAATCTCTGGGCCTTCCTTTTGGTTTTATCTCGATACACTTACATATTACTAACGCGCATACAAAGTAATCTAGGTAACACTTATATTTTGTTAACCCCGAGATCGTCCCTTGCAAGTGGTTTCTCGATATAAGCAGCTCCTTGACCAACTTCTCTGTAGCCCCAGTACTCGGTCAGGTCATTTTATCCATGAAAATAAGGAAGATGCATCACCTCCCGCCTCGCTGCTGACTGCAACCCACCGGCAACTAAATCTGTTGCGGCTAGGCCCCACCTCCTACCCAGCTGATGACGGCATATCCCCGCGAGGCGGGCCGTCGCCCCATGACGTCATCGGCCCTCGGGGGTTCTGAGGCCCTGTGTAGCGTGTATAAAGTTGCTAAATGCCCCTTCCGGACCTGTTTGTCTCGTGCCCAGCACTGCTCTCCGCCCCATGACCACCGAAGTTTATTAGTGCGATGCTCGTAAAGGGACGCCCCCGTCCGCCCGCATTGCCGTAAACGCTTCTGGGAACTCCCCTCCCCACTTTAAACCCTCTTCTTAGTGAAGAGCGGAAATTCTGGGTCCCCCGGACGCCTTGGCCTTGGCCTCTGGGGGCCCCGTACGCAGGTCAGGGCCGTTCTCGGGGGGCATTTCTCGCCCCGCCCACGACGCTTGTCCGTAAGCCCAGCGAGCGCTTCGCCTCTGGCAACAGGAGACCGAATGCGCAGGCTCCAAGGGCGACTGAAGGACGCCTGCGCGACCCGCCTGCGCGGGGATGCCGGCCGCCTCTTTCCTGGTGTCAGACTGCGTCCGTGCGCATCGCGGCCTCGTCTGTGCCTCGGGGCTGCCCGACGTCATCCAGGGGCAGTCTCGCACTCTGGGCGCCCGCGGCTCCCCGCGTCCTGCGCCGCCCCGGGGCCGGGGTGCGAGGGTCCCCTCCTAACCTGCAGCCTTCTTTGCGAGGACCCCATCCTCGGCCCCTGTACCCAGCGGAGAGCCGTGCACGAGGGAGGCGCCCAGGCCTTTCTCGAAATTTGATTAAAAGTGACCCACAGACCCCCTCTCCTCTCCCTCCCCCCGCTTGCGCAAAGCAGTTACTTCGTATGCAGAAAGGGGAGCTGATCCAGACTTTTTAAAGCCCCTTCCGGCTCCGAAATGTCACCTTTCTCCTCGGGGCTTGGAGCAGCCGGGAGGGGGGGAGGGGGCTCAGACCCGGACCTCTCAGTCAGGAGCAAGCCCCCTGGGATGGGCCCAAAACACAGTTTCACTCTCCAAATTCCCTCATCCCTCTCCAGCTGGTCTGACTGGCTGGGAGCAAGGCCCCCACGTGACTGGGAGCATCCGTCCGGCCTGGGGAAGCCGCGGGCCTGTGAGTGTAAGGAAGTGCTGGGGTCTGAATGAGGAGCAGGGTCCCATGGCGGCCGTGGGCGGCCGGGATGAGCCTCCTGGAAACGGCAGGGCCCACGAGACCGTTACGGGGCTGGCGGAGCCCCCACGCACAGGAGGGCGGAACTTGCTGGACTTGCCTTTATTGCTGTCCCTTCCTGGTTTATCAGGCTGCCATCCTCAGGCCTCATGCGCCGTTCTCCCTCTCACCAATCCGTGCAGTCCCCAGGGTTTACTCCCTGCTGCCTGAGGATAGGATCTAGAAAGTACCCGAAGGGCACCATCTACTTTGACTCGCCACTAGGGGGTAGTGTAACAAGTCATGGTTTCATCCATGCCCAGATCACTGGGGAGCCAGGCCCCATGGCTCTGACCCTATGGACTAGGCCTGAACGGGAGTGGGGGGAAGGTCATGCAGTGAACCCTTTAAACCTGCCCCCCTACATGAATCAAGGGAAAAACAAAATTGAATAACGAGAAGTGCTACAGTCACTTTTTCCTCTCTAATTTGTCTTTGAAGCTGACATGAGAGAAAACCCCAAATTTCCGAGTGTGCCCGTCACAGTTTTACCACAGTATCCTGGCGGGGCATCTGGTGCGGAGCTGATAGTGCAGGGGCCCTGGGCCGAAGCCCTGCCGGAAACCTAGCACTGCCAGCGGTTGGGGGGCCGATGGCTGAGACAGGAAGCTCCCCATGGCCAAGGAAGAGGGCTCTGGGGTTTGGTGACAGAGAGGTTGCACGAAGCCTCCAGCCCCCACCACCAACTGGGATCCATTTTTGAGTACCTTTGGAGCTAGCCCCTCTTCCTGACTCGGGCGTTTAGCAGGGCTTGGGCGCCATTTTGGACTCAGGCCATCATGGGGGCCGGTAAGCTTGTTTGGTTCCGCGCCTTGCTCATGTGATGCCTCCAATGACAGTAGTTTCCTGATTGGGTAATGAAGGCTTCCTAGGTGAGGTGGTGGTTCCCAGAGAGACTAGGCTCCCAACACTGAAACAATGGCGTTACTCAGGGACGCGCTATGGGGACTGGAAGAATCAGCTGTTGAGAGAAATTTTTCAAGCAAAGGTCTCGAGGGACCTCACATATGGCAGAGGTGTGTGTGTGTGTGTGTGAGAGAGAGAAGGCAAAAGTCAGTGTAGAAAATAACCATCATCTTCATTTCCAAAGACTGTTCTTTCTAATTTGTCCATTGCTCTCAATAATATTTTGGTCACTGAAGGCTCCTAAACTTAGAGTCATTTTCTTTGTTCCCTGTCATCCACTAATTCTAAAGTCCTATTACTTATTCATCAGCAATATTTCAAATTATTGTGTTTTTAATCTCCCTTCCTATCACTACCATCCCGGCTCTCACTTTTACGTATATAGATCACAGTAACAGATTCTTAGCTGATATTTCTCTTCCCCAATTCATTCTCCACACTACTTCTAGAATATTCTCTCAAAATATATATTTTCCTGACGTTGCTCCCTGTACTCTCTAAACACCATCATCTTTCACTCAAAGCTTTTCCAATAATTTCATGATAACTTCCCTCCCTTACTAAATTCTGTAATGATTACTGTTGTTCTCGAGTCCAGTTTCCAACTCTTCATGACCTCATTTGGGGGTTTTGCCATTTCCTTCTTCAGTCATTTTACAGATGAGAAACTGAGGTAGACAGGATGAGGTGACTTGCCCAGAGTCACACACTGAGGCCAGATCTGAACTCTGCAAGATGAGCTTTTCCTCTAAGATGAGCCAACTGCACTACCTAGTGACACATAATGATTGAAATACAGGTTGTTTACCTGTATTACATGAGCTGTTGCTCATGTCGCCTTTTCTCTAGAATGCATTTCTGCCTTCTAGATGCTGGTTCCTTCAAAACCCAGATCAAGCCTTGCTTTCTTCAAGAAGACTCCCTAAGAGCACTCCATGATATCAGGATCTTGGTTCGAATTTTGTTTTATTTTTAAAACTAAACCACAGATATCTTAAAGGCAAAGATCGTATTATTTGAATTTCTCACATCACTTAGAACAAGATGAGGATTATGTTCAATAGATGCTATAAAAATGAGCAGAAGAATAAGATGGATTTGGTTCTGACGGATCATTCATCCCTGGCATATTGATTGTTGTCTGTATTCATAACCCTGTGCTAGGAGCTATGGAGGGTTATCACCCAGGGCAATGGGAGGATAGAGAATGACTGAAATATGGAGTCCCCTTCTTAATCTGGTTCATCATTATCTAAATATTTCTGGGACTTTCAGAACAGATTTAATAGGGTTAAACCTAGAGTAAAGGGAAATGGGATAGAATTCCTTGGAAGTTGCCCTTGGAAGAGCTCTGTTCTCTGCACTTCCTGGTATATAACCCAGGAATATTATTACTTTTGAGGACAAAGGTCACAATATCAATGAAAAAAATAGCTAGAATGTCAGAACCCAGATGCTCTGAAATTGTGGGCTGCTTCTCTGCAGTTCTGCCAGGTGAACCCAGCAGGTTCTGTGCTCTTGTGGCCACCAGATGGCCCTCTAACCTCATGAAATCTAAAGTCTGAGGACCCGATTAAAATAAGACGCTGCTGCCTTGGATGAAACAATGTCTAGAACCTTTCTCAGCCCAGCCAGGCCTACAGAGGTTGGGGAATGCTCCATGCTCACTATCTTGCTACTGTTTCCTCCATCACAAGAATCATTATCCCTCTTTTGGAGGTATTAAAGTATTAAGGACTATAGTAAATTAGCAGTAAAGTCAAGATATCCCTATTCTAGTCTCCAGTTTTTTTTAGCCCCAAGTCACTCTGCCCATTTCTGGTTTCTCTGATTTAGAAGAAAGAGCAATCAATCAACAAACATTTACCAAGTACCTACTTTGTGCCAGTCACCAAATATAGGGAGAGTGAGGGCTAAATGGGAGAAATGAGGGTCTGAGAAGGCATTTGGAGACATAAATTGGACCGAGAGAAATTCCATCCGAGTTAACCATCTTAAATCATTTCAGTGGATCAAGGAGTTGGGCGTGGAGTAGGAAATAGCATGGTTGGAAGAGAGTTACAATAGATGGTAACTGGAGATCTCAACATAAGTGCATCATTGTTTCTGGGGATTCTCTGTGGAAACAGAATCAAGATGGGTGGTTGAGGATGGTGCTTGTCTAAAGCAGAGGCATGAAACTCATTGGCTCCTTAGATTATGGCCACAAA
Organism: Sminthopsis crassicaudata; assembly: GCF_048593235.1. Classification (NCBI taxonomy): domain Eukaryota; kingdom Metazoa; phylum Chordata; class Mammalia; order Dasyuromorphia; family Dasyuridae; genus Sminthopsis; species Sminthopsis crassicaudata. The sequence continues at coordinate 696,249,368 of NC_133617.1, forward strand.
ATTCCTTAGTTTGGCTCAAATTAGATTAAAATGTAATTAGAAATGTTTAATAAATAAAAATACAATACAACACAATGTTAATTTAGGGTTTTCTAAGTTAATATGTGCCCAACAGTGGTCAGTTTCTGTTTGAGTTTGACATCATTGGAAAGACAACTCCAACCAGAAGTAACACAGGAGGGGGCCAGATGTCTTTGTAAGATATTTATACCAAATCTTAGTTATTGCCATGACAAGGGATATAGATTCTATTCCAGAAGCAATATATTATAAATACAGCAATATGAAAGCAGTAGATTATCCACTTATTCAATATACAATATCAATTATATGTAGCATTGTGCTACATATGCATGCCTATGTATGTACATATACATGCAATATATTCATGTATATACACCATATAATACCTATACACAATATATGTATGTGTGTATAGGTATACATATGCATGTATATGTTTATGCATATATCTACATTTATGTCTATGTGTCCTATGATAACATTGTTCTTGTTTTCAAGGAAGCTATAGTCTAGTTGGAAAAATAAGATACATGTGGGGAAAATATTAAAGAAAATGAGTTAAATAACCATCTCACATAAAACAGCAGATTAAAGTGTGCCACAAGGTTGTGTATGATTTATAGATGAAAAGTACAGAAGGGTCAGCAGTAAATATTCATTATTGGGCTCCTGCTGTGTGCGAGACACTGTTTTGAGTCTGTCACTAGAATGGGATATTCAGAGATCAGAAGAACAACTGAGCTTTTATATTCCTGTTACTAGTATCCCTTTCCCCTAGCATCTGACAGCTATGGTGAGAAATCAAAGATGAAATCTCATTTCCTTCAAATCAAATCTTTTCAATAAGTAAGGCTTAAATATGCCTACTATGTTTCAGTTATTATTCTAGGAGAGAGCTGTAAAAACAAGGGAGAAACAATTGTTACCTTTTAGGAGTTCATGTTTTCTTGGGTGAGGTGGGGTGAAAAAGGGAAAGGAATGCAACATGTACCCAGAAAAATAAATATAGAGTTCAAAATTAATTTGCAAAGAATATATCAATTATCTCAGAGCTTTAGAACAATCCTATGAAGCAAATGCTAAAGATATTATTATTCCTTGTTATTTCCATTTTACAGAGAAGTTGAGGGCTTTGAGCAAGATTATTGCTAAATAAGTGTCAGAGATGCTATCCCAGGGCGTATAGAGCCAAAACAAAATAAATAGTCCCTGAACTCAAGAGGCTTCTATTTTATTGGAGGAATAGACAAGTTACACATATTAAATAATTATGTAAATTGACTCCTTGTTATCCTTGGGATATTCTGATTTAGACAGGGTGGGAATTATTAAATATTGGGATGAATTACTGAATAAGGGAGAGGTCCTTTTGTAGAAATTTATCTGCTGAACCTATTTAAGGATAGGCATCTCCATATATGAGATATACACATGTTATAACAAGTGTCTTCTATTTGCTTCATTGTCCCCCATTTATTCCATGCATGTTGATTTCTATTCCTGAACTTTTGCTTATGGGGTAGCTAGGGTAGCACAGTGGATGGGGTTCTGGGCTTGGAATCAAGAATGGCCTCAGACTTTTCCTAGCTGTGGTTCTGGACAAGTCACTTCATCCTGTTTGTTTCAGTTTCTTCATCTGTAAAATGAGGTAGAGAGGGAAATTTCAGTATTTCTGCCAATAAAACCTCAAATAGGGTTACAAAGAATTAAACACAAAAGAAAACCAATTGGGGAAAAAAAGAAAACTTTGCTTATACTATTGCCCTTACTTAAAATGCCCCCCTCCATTCTTTCTTCTTAGCCAAATCCTATCCATTCTTGAAGATCAGCTTAAGTTCCATTTTCTCCATGAAGCTTTCCTCAATTTGATTGCTGCTGAGCTTTATTTCTTATGACTTCCTAAAACGCTGAATAACTATAGTCATAGAATCATAGACTGTTAGAACTCAAAGGTTCCTTGGAAATCATTGACCTTCTTACCTGTATTGCACAATCTAGTACTTTATTTGAGATGAACTTTTCCCCTTCCCTCTTTGTTTCTTGTACATAAATCTTACTTGCTCATCTATAACATAAGTTTCTTGAGGGCAAAGATTGTGTCTTATACTTTTCTTGTATCCCTCAGTAATATCTAGTTGGATTTATTGTTAGGTATATAATAGGTTTTTAATATTTACTTGGCAAATGAAGGGAATAAGGAATAAATGATATGGTATATCATATGGTAGGAAGATGGACTAGATCAATATTCCTCAACTCAAAATGTCCTCATGAATCTGTAAAATGTCTAGATTCTCTCTTTTGGTTAACTTCACTTCCTGGAAGACAGTTTATAACTAAGGAGGTAGGAACTGGGAGCCACAGAGCAGAAAGTTGGGCATAGGAAGAGTGAGACACATAGAGAAGGAGAAAAGGAAGGTGGAAATATCCATCTATTTCTAGTGATTTATTCTTTTATTTTTTAAGTTTTAAGAAGAATGGTTCTATGCTTGGAAAAGTTTTCCTGAATGTCAAAATTTTTTTTTTTTTTGCTGATAACTAGCAATGAAAAACATTGGCTTAGATCTCTGAAGTCTCCAAAAACTCTAGGCCTATGATCTTTAATCCCAACTCTTGTCAATCCCAGTATATAATCTCTGGATGGGAAAGAAGAGGATGACTAAAGAAAGAAAATACTGTTTAGCAGTATTTTTATACCTTTTATACCTTTAGAAATAAGGCAGATTACTTGAAGAGAGTCAGAGCTTCTTTTTCATCGCTCTTGATTAAGAAGCAAGGCCTAGGAAGTGAATCCCAGGGGTACATAGCAATGGAAACATAGTTTTGTTCAAAGAGTTTGAGCAAGTTTAAAGTCATTTTCCCTGCTGTGCAATCTTCACCTTAAAGGGAGGTGAGACAAAGAATGGAGTGTCTTCCTGGTCAACCTCGACATTCTAACTTACCTACTTGCCTATTCCTGAGGGTCCTTGGCCCTGGGCAGTTGTTGGAAGGTAGGAAGTGGGGCTGGATAAAGCCTGAAGCTGCCCCTTTCAGGAGCACAGCTAGAGGCTGTCTGAGCTGCTTGGAGAGGTCCTCACCGTGGCAATTCCCATCATCCCATTCTCTGACCCCTCTTCTCTACTTCAGGAACTGGGAGTCAGTGTGGATGGCTGGATAGAGTTTTTGGTTCCTCAGGAACTTCACCTCAGCGTATCTCTAACTGAGCTCTCCTCAGACTTTCCTTTTGTCCAGATGCAGTCTCCCTCTTGTTACCTCTTGTCAGGGGATGAGGGTTTGGGGAGGGTAAGAGGTTGCACATTAATCTCCCAGGCACCGGCCTCCTGGTCAGGGTGACGCTTATCATGGTTCCGCTCATGTCAGCTGGGCCTTCCGGAGCCCCTGCAGAGAGGGTTGGCAGCAGCCTCACAAAGCTCTCTGCCCTCAGCAGCCTCCCCTGCCCCCCTCAGGCCTTGGGCTCAGTTCTTTACCACATCAGGATACAGAACATTGCATGAATTCCGGTCTCAATGGAATTATTTCAGAATTTTGGTCAACCGCAAACTCTGGGTGTTTCACAAACTATCTATCACTGCTGTGTGGGGTGGGCTGGGGCTGGGCCCCGGGCATTTAACGGATACAGAAAGGCACCCACTGTCCAGTGTCTGTGGGGGTTGCCCCCACCACCCCTGCCCTGGGAGGCTGCAGGTGCTCAGCTCCTCTGCTGGCAGCCCTCTCTCTCTTGGGCAGCTTCAATGGGTGGGCAGTCACCGGGAGACATGTGGAGTTTGTTCCACTTCTCAGCAGAAGTAACTCTTAGAAGGCTTTGCTTTGCCCTCAAAGGTTCAGAAGAGTCCAGAAGGCTTCTAGACCTCTGGCTTGCTATCACAATCTGTCCCTTCTTCTCGCATCTCAGACCAAATTTGGGAACATGGATTATCGTTATGACCTGCCTGATGGACAGGACCAGTTCCCTGCTTGGATCCTGACTGTGCCTTTCACCAGGAAGGGCTTCAAGGCCTTTCAGACACTTCATGGCAATGCTTCACTTGAAACCAGAGGTCAGGGGGCTTGGAAAAGGGCCAAATGACCCCAGAGATCGCACTGTCTGGTGACTGTTCCCTTTCTATCTTAACTGGGGAGAAGTGCCCTTTGTGGACCAGAAGTGATTAGGGGTTTGGCTCTGGCTTGGATGTGATAGAGAGGCTTGGGTTGGCACAGGATCTCAGTTTCCTACAAAGGGGCCCCGGGGCTCAGGGCTGACTCAGGAAGAAGCTGCTTACAAAATCATCAAATCTGCTCATAAAAAGCTGTGGGATTTACTGAAGCAAGAAGTCCCGAAACTTTGCAGAAGGTCATCCTGGTCCTCCTTTAGGAGCCTGTGATAGGACATAAGCCCGTTTCTCTCAGCCTAGGAAAACAGCTGCTTTTCTTTATTGATAAGGAGGAGGAGGAAAAGAGGCCATTGATTCACATGCACCATGAGCTCATGAGATGTAAAGTCTTCACAGACTTCAGCAGCTCCAGGGCAGGTGACCCAGATATACTGAGATTTTAATTCAATTTGAAATCAACCCAAATTGTTAAGCACTTACCACATGCATAAGTCAAGACACCACTTCATCATGTCATTGTTCTCAAAAATGAAGGATGAACAATATCAACAACATCTACATCCTCAGGCAGACACCATTCTGGGCAGTGGGGACACACACAGACACAGACACAGAGACACACACAAATGGAAGAATGAAGGAAGTGATGGTCAAGGAGTAGGAAGCTGAACCTTGAATAAGTCAAGTGAATGGACACTTATTGGTATGATTCGAGATGTGCTGACCAGGTCTCGCTGTCCCCCATCATTCCTTGCCTCTCTACCCCTTGCACATTTACTTCTTCCTGGAGTTTGAAACTCATCTAGGATTAGAGATTCATTCCTTGTAGTCTTCTAGAGACCCCTATAGAAATTAAAATGTCCTGGGAAGACTGATATTCCAAGACAGAAAACTTAGTTTTTAGATATTTAGATAATTGATCTTCAATTTAATGGTTTCTTCTGTAATTCTATGTATTCTGTTTTTTTTTAATTTAAAAGCATTATTCTCAATAAGGTTCTCTAGGTATTTTACATAAATTATCTAATTTGATCTTTGCAACAAACAACCCTGCTACTATTAGCCACATTTACAGATGAGGAAACTGAGGCTCACAAGTTAAGTGGCTTTTCCAGATTCACACAGCTAGTACATGTCTGAGACAGTATTCAAACTCTGTTTTTTTGTCACTTCATGTCCAACACTCTTTCCATTGCAGCATTTAGTTAACTATTTCATCATGGTCTTTTTTATAGGAAGATATTCCATTTCCTTTAAATTTTTTTTAATGGTTTTCATTTTTTAATAATAGTAGGTTTTTAATTTTTCAAAATACATGCAAAGATAGTTTTCAACATTTACCCTCACTAAACTTTGTGTTCCAAATTTTTCCCTTTTCCCTGTTCCTCCCTTCCCTAGACAGCAAGTAATCCAATATAAGTTGAACATATGCAATTCTTCTAAACATATTTTCATGTTTATCATGCTGTGCAAGAAAAATCACATCAAGAGGGGAAAAAGAGAAATAAAAAAACAAGCAACAACCACAAAAAGGTGAAAATACTATGCTTTGATCCACAGTCATTCTCCATAGTCCTCTCTCTGAAAGATGGCTCTTTTCTTCACAAGTCTATTGAAATTGCCTTAAATCACCTCTCTAGTGAAAAGAGCCAAGTATCAAAAGGACAGTATCAACATGAATAGAAGTCTTTATTGGATTGTCCCAGGAATTTATTTTTGGCCCTGTGCTTTTTCATTTTTTTTCATGTTTTTACTTAATGACTTCAAGGAAGGCATAGTTTGTATACTTATCAAAACTGCTGATGGCATTGATCAATACTAGGGAGAATCAGTTATCATTCTGAATCATATTAGACAGGATTAGGATCCAGAAAAATCTCAATTGGTTTGGAGAGTAGGGAAAATATAATGAAATAAAATTAAGTATAAATGTAAAGTCTGACCCTTAAGATTAAAAAATCCTAATTTATAAGGGAGGAATAGTTGGGTTGTAGTTCAAGAGAAGTATTTGTGAATTTTACTGGACTAGAATTCATTAACATGAATAAATATCATGACATGGAAACCAAAAAAGTTAACTAAATTCTAAGCATTATTAAGAGAGGTATAATATCAATTCCATAAGCAAGGACAGTCCCTCTGTGCTTTGTCTTCGTCAGAACATTATCTGGAGCATTGCATTTAAATGTGGGAGCTTCATTTTAAGGAAGCAGGTAACAAATTGTAGGGGTGGCTAAGTATATTGAAAGCATGTCATATAAAGTTATATTGAAGGAACTGGGAGTGTGTAGCTCAGAGTGGAAGATTAAGAGGATGTGTGTTAGCTTACTTTTAAGTATCTGGAAGTCCTTCATGTGGAAAAGGTCTTGTACTTGTTCTTCTGGACTCCAGAGGACAGAATTAGAAGGAACAATAAGTATTGATCTGGGTTTGGAATCAATCAGACACTTCTTAGCTTAGTGACTCTGAGCAAGTTACTTAACTCCTGTCAAATATTAAATAAGGATAATAACAGTACCTACTCTCAGAGTTGTGAGTATCAAATGAGATAATATTTGTAAAGCACTTAGCACAATGCTTGGCACATAGTAGGTACTATATAAATGTTAACTATTATGGTTAGAACTGGGAATAATGGGTGGAAGAAGAAAAGGCAGATTTAGGTTTGATTTACAGTAGAACTCTCTAACAGTAGAACAATTCAAAAATGGAATAGATTGGTAATGGCCTCCCCTTCATTAAGGTCTTCAAACAACATATTGATGACCTCTTATTGAGAATGCTAGAGGGGGCTAGCTAATTATGAAGTAGACTAGATAATCTTTGAGATACCATCCAACACTGAGATTCTGTGACTTTGAAGTCTAATCCTCTCCTTAATTCACCTCTCTGTCAAACATTGTCAGTATTTGGTGTGTTATTTTTTTTTTTTTGGTAAGTTTATTTATAAAGGAAAAGAGTAAATTCAAAAACAATATGAAAAAAGAAAGCTAATCAAAATGCATTAAATAATTTTAAATAGAGTAATCAGGATACTTACTATCTATTTAATTATTTAAGGCAGCTTACTATCTATTTAATTACGGAATTCTGTGGTTAAAGGTATGAACAAAAAATTACCAAAAGAACAATTGCACACTATGAACAATCACATAAATGATTATTCAAATCACTAATAAGAAGAATGCAAATCAAAACAACCTTGAGATTTCAAACTTCATATTTAATAAATTAATTAGGATGAAACAGGATGAAAATAGCAGATGTCAGAAGGTCTCTGAGAAAGTAGGCATATAATTTTTTCAACTTTTTTTATTTAGTTAACTATTTCCCAATTACATGTAAAACATTTTAAACATTTATTTTTAAAAATTTTGAGTTCCAACTTCTCTCCCTTTTTCTTTGAGAAGGCAAGCAATATGATATTGATTATGTAGGTGAAGTCATGCAAAACTTATTTCCATATTAGCCATTACAAAAGAAAATACAGACAAAAACTCCAAGAAAAAGCATGCTTCAGTCTGCTTTCAGAGTTTATCAGTTCTCTCTCTAGAGGCGGATAGCATTTTTCATCAAGGAAATTGGATTTGTCTTGGATCATTGTCTTGATGGGAGCAGCTAAGTCTTTCACAGTTGATCATCCTTACAATATTGCTGTTACTGTGTACAATGTTCTCTTGGTTCTGCTCACTTCACTTTGCATGAATTCATATAAGTCTTCCCAGGTCATATAACTTTTAAAAAAGAAAGATGGGGAATGGAAATGAGGTTTTCTAGCAGAAAGGTGAGGGGAATCAAGATGTAGAATGAAATATACATTTTTCTACATGGCTAATGAGAAAATCTGTTTTTACTTGACTGTGCCTATTTTTTTTTAACATGACTAACAAATGGGAAGGATAAAAATGCTTATTATTTTAAAAAAGTAAAGTTTTCAAAACAAAAACAGGCACATGAATATGCTAGTGGTGGAATTGTGATTTGCTCTAATGATTTTCAAAAGCAATTTGGAATTATATTTTTAAAAAGTTACTAAAATACCTATACATTTTGATCCAGTGATTTCATTATTAACAATATACTCCAAGGAGATCAATTTTATTTTATTTTTAATAATAGCTTTTTATTTTCAATATACATGCATAGATAGTTTTCAGCATTTACCCTTGCAAAACCTTGTGTTCCAAATTTTTCTCTCTACCTTCCCCCTCAACCCCTTTCCCTAGACAGAAAGTAATCCAACATATATTAACATGTGCAATTCTTCTACATGTATTTCTACATTTATCATGCTGCACAAGAAAAATCAGATCAAAAAGGAAGAACAATAAGAAAGAAAAAAGAGCAAGCAGACAACAAAAATGGTGAAAATACTATGTGATCCATATTCAGTTCCCACAGTCCTCTTTCTTTGATGCAGATGACTCTCTCCATCACAATTCTATTGGAATTATCCTAAATCACCTCATTATTGAAAAATTATTGTCCAGCAGAATTGATCATCATATAATCTTGTGGTTGCCGTGTTCAATGATCTCCTGGTTCTGCTCATTTCACTCAGCATTAGTTCATGTAAGTCTCTCCAGGCTTCTCTGAAATCATCCTGCTGGTCTTTTCTTATAGAACAACAACATTCCATTACATTCATATACCATAACTTATTCAGCCATTCCCCAACTCATTGGTATCCATTCAGTTTCCAGTTCTTGCCACTACAAAAAGGGCTGCCACAAACATTTTTTCACATGTAGGTCCTTTCCCCTTTTTTATGAAGGAGATCGATTAATTTTTTTAAAGGCCCTGTTTATATCAAATTATTTATAGTAATACTTTTTTTTTTTTTGTAGCAAAGAACTGGAAACAGTGAATCAACAAATTTGTATTAAGCACCTACTGTGTGTAGACATAGTATTACTATGCTAGACTTCAAGTACATGAGTACAGAGAATCAAACAATCACATTCCTGCCAAAGAGCGTATGTTGTAATAAGGGAGACAAGAAATACATATATAAGAATGTTCAGTATATACAGGCAGTGAACAAATACAAATATATACAAAGAAATTAAATACAAGGTAGTTGGGGAGAGAGGGCACAAAGCAGTTGTGAAGATTAGGAAGGACTCCATGAAGAAATATGTCTTTTTTAAAAAATTTTATTATAACTTTTTATTTACAAGTTATATGCATGGGTAATTTTACAGTATTGACTACTGCCAAACCTTCTATTCCAATTTTTTCCTCCTTCCCCCCTCCTCCTCCCCCAGATGGAAAGTAGACCAATACATGTTAAATATGTTAAAGTATAAATTAAATACAATATTAGTATACATGTCCAAATAGTTATTTTTCTGTTCAAAAAGAATTGGATTTTGAAATAGTGTTCAATTAGCCTGTGAAGGAAATCAGAAATGCAGGCAGACAAAAATAGAGGGATTGGGAATTCTATGTAGTGGGCAGAAATATGTCTTACGGGAAGGGAGGAACTCTGAGAGGCTAAGGAAAGGAAAGATTACATTCCAGGGACATGGGATGGCCAGGGGAATGGCATGGAGATGGGAGATAAAGTGTCACGTGTGAGGAAAAGAGAGAAGACTGGCTAGTTTGGTGGATTGCGCAGTGTGATGGAGGAAAAATGTCTAGTGAAACTGGAAAAATAGGGTGAAACAAGGTTGTAAAGAACTTTAAAAGCTTAACAGAGAAGTTTACATTTTAACTCCATATCCAATGAAAATAGAGCAATGAAACTCTAAAGTAGATTGTATGGATGAGTGACATGTTGGGTCTGAGCTGAAGAAAAATCACTTTGGCACTTGTATATTGAATAGACTGGAGGACTGGGGTGGGGAGAAGATTGAAGCAAGGACATCAATTAATAGACTGTTACTTTAAGTTAGGTGAGAGATGATGAGGGCCTGAATGAAGAAGGTAACTGTGTAGATGGATAGAATGCAATGTATTCAAGAGAGTTTGTGGAGGTAAAAATGGTAAGATTTGGCAACTGATTGGATGTATGGGGGAATCAAGGAATTGAAGAGCAGACCAAGGTTACAAATTTTGGCGACTGAGATGGTGTCTTTGAGAAATAAGGAAGTTTCAAATAGGTTTGGGAGGAAGAGAAAATGAGCTATTTTTGAATCATTTTTAGGATGTCCAGGGGACACAAAAAATGCTGCTACAAATATTTTGCTATATGTGGACTTTCTACTCTTCAATGACGTTCTTGGGGATATCATGCCCAAGGTATGGACATTTTAGTTAGTTTATTTGCATGATTCCAAATTGCTTTCCAAAATAGTTGTGCTGATTCACAACTTCATTAGCAATGCACAAGTGTGCCTATCTACCCTAAACCCCTCCACTATTCTCACATTTTTGTCATCTTTGCTAATTTGCTGGCTTGAAATTTCAGGGTTGTTTTGATTTGCATTTCTCTTCCTAGAGAACATTTGGTTCATCTACTTCATCTGTTTAAAAGAAAAAGAAAGCAGATAAGTAGATAGACAGACAGATAGATAGATAGATAGATAGATAGACAGATAATCAAATAAAACAATTAGATTATCTCTAAGTAGAAGGCATCTCTTTTTACAAGTATGGGTAGCCACACAAACCAGGAAATGCAACAGATATATCTGAGATGCAGTTTAAATGAAATTTATGTTCTCTCTCCTCTCTTCATTTTCAACATTTATGTAGTAAGTCATTTATCTACCTTTTTACCCCCATTTGCTAAATAGTTTTTGAATTCAATTAAATTCATTATGCATATAAAAACCAAAAATAAACAATTGGATGACTTCCAAGAGATGTGTAAGAATTAAAATGATTAAGCTAACCTTTTTCACCATCATTTTTATCATTATCATCATCTAAAAAACATGTTTGAAGAGAATTATATAGATTTCACTTTATGTAGTTTGTGAATCTGTGTGAACACAGATTTAAACAGACACGCTCAGGGTGAGCAAACCACCAAAAAATACTATAAATTAAGGCTTTAATGGTCACCATAAACACACTAATGCAGAAAGTCAACCAAGCCCTTTTTACCTAACTTGTGAGAGAATATACTGACCTTCTCAGCCTAAGAAAATTGTGCTTCTGGAATGTTTGATGGGGGGAGGAACCAAATTGTTATCCTTAGGCTGAATGAGCCAGGAATCCTGTGAATTTATGGCAGAAACTTGAAAGGTTGCCCAAACAACTCTGGTATAACTTGGGTTGGAAATAGAGTCCAGAGGCTGAATGTACCCTAAAAGTCCAATGAAAAAAAACATAGTTCTTTCAGTGGCTCTTTTATTTCCTTCTATTAGTTTGAGGAAGGATATTATTGTTGGAGAACTTCCAAGGTAACATCAACACTGCTTGTTCAGATAACATCTTCAACTGAATCCTGGGTTCAAATTCTATTTCTTATTATCTGTGTGACCATGGACAAATCTTGAAATCTTGAAAGTGAAACTTAGTTTCCTCATATGAAAAAGGAGGGAGTTATATTGGAAAGATTTTGAGTGGAGGAGTCACCTTGCTCAGTTCTAGAGTGAATTACTTATTCAGCTTTGGTTTGCATTAAGATTATGCATTTGTTTATTTATTTATTACTTTTAAAAAGGTATTTTATTTTTTCCCAATTACATGTCAAGAAAAATTTTACCATTTCTTTTTACAAAGAAAAATTCTCCTCTCCTCTTCCAAAAATGGTAGACAATTTGATATGTTATTATATATGCTATCATGCTTTCCATATTAGTCAAAGTTTTGAAAGAAGAAACAGATTAAAAGAGAAAACACACAAAAAAGAATTAAGTAAGTGAAAAAATGTGAAATTTGATCTGTCACAGTCCATCAGTTCCTTATCTGGATTTGGATAGCATTTTCCTTTGTGAATCCTTTGTACTAATTTTGAATTGTGTTGCTGAGATTTGAATTATTCATAGTTGATCATAATGTTGCTGATCTGTGTACAATGTTTTTCTGGAGTGCTCATTTTACTTTGCATCAATTTATGTAAATCTTTCCAGATTTTCTCAAAATCAGCCATCTCATCATTTTTTATTGTCCAATAGTACTCCATTACATTCATATATCACAGCTTGTTCAGCTATTCCATTATCACTATGTAAAATTATTTACCTCCCAAGGTTGTTGGAGATAAACACTTTGGAAACATCTCCAGTTCAACATGCCCCAAACTGAACTCCTTTTCCTCCAAACTGTCTCCTCTTCCAAACTTTTCTATTTCTGATAAAGAAACCCCCATCTTTTCATGCTTCTAGGTCAGTAACCCCAGCATTATCCTCAATATTTGTCTCTGTCTCTGTCTCTTTCTCTGTATATAGATAGCTAGATAGATATAGATATGTAGATATATCTATCTATTCACATACACACAAAATTATCCTCAATATTTGTCTCTGTCTCTGTCTCTTTCTCTGTATATAGATAGCTAGATAGATATAGATATGTAGATATATCTATCTATTCACATACACACAAAATTTGCCAAATCCTGTTATTTCTACCTTCACAACTTCACATCTTCTCTTCATTCATATGGGTTCTATCTGAATATGGGGTTCCTTATTACCTGAAACAATTAATATCTATGTATAATCTCTGATACAAAGATTATTACAAGATTTTCTATGGTGATTGTTTAGCGTTAAAATCATAATAGAGATTACACAAATCTTAGATAATACCCAAATAACAAAATCTTTATTTGGTTTATTCTTTGATGATAGGAAGATCACAATATCAGAATAAAAATTATAAAGTTGAAATGAAGCTCTATCACTGTGTATAGTGAATTACTGTATATTGTGAAGCTATGGAATTCCTTCTAAGTGTACTATTCAATTGAAACTGTTCTCTCCAACGTTGCCAAAGAACTTTTTTTTCCCCCCCCTGAGGCTGGGGTTAAGTGACTTGCCCAAGGTCACACAGCTAGGAAGTGTTAAGTGTCTGAGATCAAATTTGAACTCAGGTCCTCCTGAATTCAAGGCTGGTGCTCTATCCACTGCGCCACCTAGCTGCCCCAAGAACTTTTAATTTCTAAATCCAATGGCCTTTTTTCAGTTCTCATATCTTACGTTTTTTCCAATAAACAAAAAATTAGTTTCTTTCCTTTCTATTTTCTTTCTTTCACTGAAGGAGGGAGGAAATAAAACAGCTAATAAATCAAAATAAATAAATAAAAAATAATAAAATCAAAATAAAACAAAATGAGAGTCTTATAAAAATATAGTCAATCAAAAATTCTTGAATTCACCATGTTTTAAAAATATATTCTTATTCTGTTTCCTAAATCCATTATCTATTGAGAGGTGGGTAATGAATTGCTCTTTGTCCTTCTGGAATTGTGGTCAGTAATTAGATCAATTACAGTTCTTAAGTTTTTCAAAGTTGTTTGTCTTTACAGTAATTTCATATATTCTTCTTTTGATCTATTCACACTTTACTCTGTATCAGTTCATAGAAGTCTTTCCAGTTTTCTCTGAAATCATCCCTTTCATCATTTCTTATGGCACAATAATATTATATGTGAATGTGAATTATTATTGTGCCATAATTGTGCTTTAACTTGTATTTCTTTAACTGTTAATGATTTGACACCTTTTAAAAAGTTTGAAGGCTTAGATTTCTTCCTTTGAAAACTGTCTATTTGTATATTTTGATCAAATAAGGAGTGTGGATCCTTTACTTTCCCCTAGTCCCTCCTGCCTCCCCATCCAATTGTTAGGTCTTCTTGACTTTACAAAAATTTTGCATTTATCTCTTATTCTCCAGTCACATGGCCTCCATCCTACTCCTCACTCATAATTATTACCTTTTGCCTACTCTGTTGAAATAGTCTATTAATCAGTCTCCCTACATGGAATTTTTCCTCTCTCTTGTCCCTCTTATACACAGACTGAAATAAAAATTTCAGCACTTGATTGTTGAGAAATGGGAGGTATGACTACTTCTGCACATGGTTGAGGCAGACTAGAAACAAATCATGGGAGTTGAGAGCATCAAGATCGCTGGGTCTTAGTTTTTTGAGTTGTAAAAGGATTGGGCTGGAGAATGTTAGTCAGATGCTAGTCTTTTTAGGAATAGAGAGGAGTGCCCTCTGAAGGGCACAGATGATTGAAACAAGAACATTGACTGGATGGAGAGAAGTTGAAAGGAAGAGAGATAGGTGACTACTAAATTGATATTTTTAAAGCACCCATTTGCCATTTCACTATCCCTTCTTGGAAAGCTTCTGGGATAAGTATCTACTTCTCTGTATGGCATTTTATAGCCCTTCATAATCTGGCTCTAGTTTCTCTTTTCAAGATGAATATGTGCTATATTGGATTTAACATATACTTTAACATATTTAACATGTATTAGATTATCTGCTATCTAAGGGAGGATATAAGGAGGGGAAAAGTTGGAACAGAAGGTTTTGCAAGGGTCAATGTTGAAAAATTACCCATGCATATGTTTTGTCAATAAAAAGCTAGGATAAAAAAGATGAATATGTACATACATATATATACACACACAATGCATATGTGTATATATAGACACAATACACACATATATGTATTTATCTCTCTGTGTATGTATGTATCTGTGTGTGTGTATATCTATATCTATATCTATATCTATATCTATATCTATATCTATATATATAATGCCATACACACATCCTTCTGCTCTCCCATACCCAACCTTATTCTCCCTTTCAGGCAAACTCATCTACTTGTTTGTTATTCCCTGTACAGAACATTTTCATCTTTTCTTTCCATAACTTTTGCCTGGAATGTTCTCTTTCTCTGAACTCCAGATCCTTTCAAGATCTTGCTCAACAGCTACTTCCTTCAAAAGATCTTTCCTTATTTTATCCAAAAGTACTGCATCACTTAATTACTTAGTACTTATTTTGCATCTATCTTTTATTGCCTTTTTATCTTTCTACCAACAGAATGTCAGTTTCTTGAGGGCAGGAAACGGCTCATTTTTGTCAATCCTCAGCAATTAGCCTTGCTCAGTTTGTAATAGGAACTTAATAGCAAATGTTTGTGGAATTGGGATGCATTGTACTGACACTTGGCAATAATTTTATAGACATAGTATCCAGGATGGGATCCAAGAGAGTCCCATTCTTGAGGCCCAGAGAAATCAAGCGGCCTGCTACGGGCCACCCAGGGTAGTAAATGAGTAGCAGAACCAGGATTTAAAGTCAAGCCCTCTGAAATCCTAGAGCCTGGACTCTTCCCACTGAGCGGGATAAAAGACAGACTTTGGATGAGGTTTTGAAGGTAGACTTTTTTTTTTTTTTTTTTTTTTTTGTATATGAAATTGGCAAATATTTGAATCGTAGAAGAGCAGCTGGGCTCTGAGATTGTTTTATTTTTGCATCTGATTATTCTTGGTGAGATGGATTTTAAAGAAGGAAATCAAATGCAGACCTTTATGTGAATGCAACTTTTAATGTTACACATTTTGTCAAGTCAGGAAATGTTTCTGGGAAGGTTCTCATAGCAATGAGACTCTCCTACGTTGGATAACAGGAGTGGTTTGAGTTTGAATTAAGGCTTATAACCGGGGCTTTATTTTCCAAAATGCGCAGCATGTGTGAATATTTTAAGTGAAACTTTACATATAGGTGCGGGAGCCAACTAGTTCCTGTGGGCAGCCATGTTTCACTAGGCAGGCCACCAACTGTGACATTCCCAGATGTTGTCTTGGATGACCCACATGTGGGCCGGCCTCCTCAGAGTTGCCAAAAGGAGGGGCGACAGAAAGATCTCCTGATCCCAAAGAACCACCTGATCACTATTGTTTTTATTACTTAATTTTCACGGAAAGAACTCAGTGGTATCTGAATAAACCGAGAGGGTCTCTAAGGATCCACCTCTCACCATACCTTTGAAGGAGCCTGCCAGGAGTAGGGGCAGCAGCAGGCCCCGATGTGCATAGACAAAATGACCTCTTCATGGGGCATCCCGGTGGGTATCCCGGCTCTGCTGGGAGTTGGATTAGTGGATCTTTGGCATTTCTTCCCAGGCTGAGATTGTGATCCCTAGGGATCCCTTCCAATTGGGATGAATGATTCTATGGTGTATGTGCAATCTTACACAAGACATTGTCACCCAGCATCTTGTTTCCTCATTTATAAGGAGAAGGCAACGGGACTAGATTACTTCAGAGGTTCATTCCACCTCCAGAGAGATCTCCTAGGATCCCCTTCTGCGGATCCGAGGCTACTGCAGGTCTGAGCACCAGGCGGCGCCAAAAGTCCAGGGACCGGCGGTCCAGCGCAGGAGGAGAAAGCGGAGGTGGCCTCCGGGTACCTTCCCCCGGGCCAGCGCCGGGAAGCCAGATCTATTTCCCAAGAAGAGTCTGAATGCGGTGACGTCACCGCGGCTCCAGCGGGAGGACAGCTATCCCCCCGCAGTCAAAGGCAGAGGCTTTTGAGGGCTGACTTCAGGCTTACAGCCCACTGCCGGGGCAAGGAGATCATGGACCAGAGGGAGCCTAGCATCACATGTCTGGGGCCTGAGAGGGCATCTCGACAGCATCTTGGGAAGCAATCAATGCGTTTTGGTGTGGGATCCCTCGGGTGGTCTGCTTGGAATTATTTTTTATTATTATTTTTATCATCATTGAAGGAAATCTAAAAACACAGCCTGTCATCCCTTAAAAAAACACCTGACGCCTTTTAAAAACCCCTGATTTTATAGAACAGGAGACGAGATTCAAGGAAATCACAGACTTGCCCAAGTTCACACAAATAGTAAGCATAGGAGATGGGAATTAAAATTACTTTTTTTTTTTTTTAAGATTTATTTATTATTTTAATTTTTATGATAATTTTTATTAAGGTTTTTTATTTTCAAAACATATGAATGGATCATTTCCAACATTAACCCTTGAAAAACCTTGTGTTCCAGTTTTCCCTCCCCTTCCCTCACCCCCTCCTTTAAGTGACAAGTAATCCAATATATGTTAAACATGGTAGAAATATAGGCTAAATGCAATATAGGTATGCATATTTATACAATTATCTTGCTGCACAAGAAAAAATCAGATCAAACAGAAAAAAAAATGAGAAAGAAAATAAAAAGCAAGCAACAACAACAAAAAAGAGTGAAAATGCTGTGTTGTGATTCTCACTCAGTTCCTACAGCCCTTTCTCTGCGTGTAAGTGGCTCTCTTCATCACAAGATCATTGGAACTGGCCTGAATCATCTCATTGTTGAAGACAGCCTCATCCAGAATTGATCATCATATAACCTTGTAAAATGATCTGGTTCTGCTCATCTCACTCAGCATCAGTTCATCTAAGTCTCTCCAGGCCTTTCTGAAAACATCCTGCTGGTCATTTCTTACAGAACAATAATATTCCATAATATTCATATACAATGTATTCAGCCAACAAAATTACTTTCTAAGACTGCCAATTAAGGGCTTTTCCCATCATGCTATAAGTCTTGGATTCCCAGATTTTCCAGACGAAGGAGAGAGTTTGGTTTTGAAAGAGACTTAAGTGTGCCCAGTTTCCCCCATTTAATACTGTTAAATTTCTTTCTTGAAGAACCATTTCATCACAGATGTAGAGTCAGAAGGGCCCATAGAGAGTAGGATGATAATAATAAGAGGTTGTACATTTTATTAAAATTTTCAGGGTATTTTTTACATATTTTCTCATTTGAATCTCACAATCTTGTGAAGTAGGGAGCAATAGATATTGGATCTGTGAGTTCATTGGTTTAGGAAATTTCACCAATGCAGATGAGCAACTTTTCTGAAATTTATCCTCTTAGGGAATTGCCTAGACTAGTGGTTCCCAATCATAACTCCATTCAACAACAACAAATTGTATTGTGAACCTTTAGGATAATTTAATAGAGAATTTGTAATATTAAAAAATTGTATTTATTTTTTGAAATATTTCCCAATTATATTTAAATATTTTAGTATTCATTTTTGAATTCCAAATTCTTCCCCCCTGTTGTCCCTCCCCCACCCCTTGAGAAGGCAAGCAATATGCTCATAATTTTTTTCTTTATAATTATTTACTGTTTAAGGCATCACGAAAAAATTAAGACTTCTAAATATTTTATTCATTTTCAATTGTGCCAAAACAATTTTTAAAATTAATTTTTTTAATTTCAAGTTTTAGTATTCCCTTTCCTTCCTTCCCCTGCCTCCTCATTAAAGAGTCAAGCAATTTGATATGTTATACATGTACAATCATACAAAACATTCCATATTAATCCTGCTGGGAAAGAAAACACAGAAAAAAAAACCCCATGGAATAATATACTTTGATCTGCATTTAGACTCAATAAGTTCTTTTTCTAGAAGTGGATAACATTTTTCATTATAAGTCCTTTGGGGTTATCTTAGAATAGCAAAGTCATTCACAATTGATCATCATTTGATGTTGTTATTGTGTACAATGTTCTGCTCAATTCACTTTGCATCAGTTCATGCAAGTCTTTCCAGGTTTTTTGGTGAGCATCTTGCTCATCATTTTTTATAGTACAATAGTATTCCATCACAATCATATGGTACAACTTATTTAACTAGTATTCTCCAGTTGATGGGCATTCCCTCCATATCTAATTCTTTGCCACCACAAAAAGAGCTGCTATGTTTTGGTCCTTTTCCTTTTCCTTTTCTTTTTCCTTTTTTTTTTTTTTTTTGATTCATGAAACATTTCTTAGCACAAACCCCTTGAATTAGAACTTATGGCTTAGAGAATTAATTGAGTAGTTAGGTGACTTGCCTAGAATCACTTAGTTAATGTACTTCAAAGATGAAATATGAATCCAGTTCTTCCTGGGTTCAAGATCAGTTCTCCATCCATTATGCTAGGCTTCTCTGAGGGGTAGGTCGTATAAGTATTTGTCATTCTAGTTATGTCTAATTCTTTGTGACTCCATTTGGAATGTTCTTGGCAAAGATGCTGGAATACTTTGTCATTTTACAGTTGAGGAAACTGAGGGAATCAAGATTAAGCGATTTGACCAGATGTCTGAAGCCAGATTTGAACTCAGGAAGATGAGTTTCCTGAATCCTGGCTTGGTATTCTATCCATTGTTCCATCTAGCCGCTCCATATATATCTTTACACTCATTTTAAAGGTGAGGAAATAGAAAAAATGGAGCAATTTGTCTGTCGTCACACAAGTAGAAAATGTAAGGAGATGAGCTTTGAAATGAATTCTTCTGAACTCTAAGTTCTGCATGTTTTCCCCTGCCTCTCCTCTCCCCCCTCCAACTCACCCTGGTAGAAAGGAAACTCCTTTAGGGCAGGGATTGTCTTCATTCTGTAATTCTATCATGGGCTTGGCACGCAGTTGTACTTATCTATTGATAGATGGTCTTTCTTAGTCCTAGGTCATCTATAGATAAGAAAACTAAAATTCTGAAAGATCCAATGATTTGTTTAAGATTACATCACTATCAAACATCAGACCCAAGACTGGAACCTAGATTCCTTGATTCCACATTCAGCATTCCTTTCTTCCCCACATCCTATTTGTTTTTATTACTTTTAAAAGCACAGTTATTATTTTTTTCAATTTTTCAAATGAGATGGTTTCTGTAAATACTTTTTTATTTTTTAATATGAAAAATTAAAAATCAACCTTAACATTACTTTTAATATTAAAATTTAGTAATTTAATATTATTAAAATACTTTGCAAACGTGTAAATGCTACTGATTTTTTTTTCTGAGTTTCTTTTCTTTATTTTATTTTTTTGCTGAAGCAATTGGGGTTAAGTGACTTACCCAGGGTCACACAGCTGGGACGTGTTAAGTGTCTGAAGTCACATTTGAACTCAGGTCCTCCTGATTTCAGGACTGGGGCTCTAACCACTGCACTACTTAGGTGCCCCTCTGGGTTTTTTCTTTAAGGAAGACCCTAAGCTTGGAGTTATGAGGGGCACAAAGTTAACTAATGTTTGTACTGTGATCTTCCAAACATTCTCTCTTCATGAAAAAGAGATTACAATGGGATGTAAAAAGCATCAGGCTTGAAGCATGGAAGAAGTTGTGGTATGGGAAGTGACTCTGAAGATGGAGTATTCTGGTTTAAATACCGACTCTGATATCGCCTGGGTAACCCTGGACAACCATCTTCCTGAATTTCAGTTTCTTCACCTGTAAAAGCAGGGGGGTGAATTAGAGGGCTTCATGAGTTACCTTTCAAATATTATTCTGTAAGAAATGACCAGCAGGATGAATACAGAGAAGCTTGGAAAGACTTACATGAACTGATGCTGAGTGAAATGAGCAGAACCAAGAGATCATTATACGCTTCAACAACAATACTGTATGAGGATGCATTCTGATGGAAGTGGATATCTTCAACATAGAGAAGATCTAACTCAGTTCCAATTGATCAATGATGGACAGAATCAGCTACACCCAGAGAAGGAACACTGGGAAATGAGTGTAAACTGTTTGCATTTTTGTTTTTCTTCCCAGGTTATTTTTACCTTCTGAATCCAATTCTTCCTGTGCAACAAGAAATTTGGTTCTGCATACATATACTGTATCTAGGATATACTATAACACATTTAACATGTATGGGACTGCCTGTCATCTAGGGGAGAGGGGAGAGGGAGAGGGGAAAATTCAGAAAAGAAGGGAGTGCAAGAGATAATGTTGTAAAATATTACCCATGCACATCTACTGTCAAAAAATTATAATTATGAAATTAATTAAAAAAATAAAAAAAACCAAAATTTTAAAATGAGTTACCTTTCAATTCTATGTCTATGATCTGGTTTAAGTCCCAACTCTGCCACCTACCAACTGTGTGATTGGGAGCAAGTGGCTTCTCTCTGTGGCTCAGTTTCTTTAGAGGTACAAGATATCAGTGTGTTGTATGGAATGCTAGTTTTTATCCTAGCTTTGTCAGTTATTGTTTGTGGGATTTTGAGCAAGTCACATCTTTCTCTGTGAATCAGCTTCCTCAATTGAAAAAAAGGGTTGTAATAAATTATTCATAATGTCCTTGTATTCAAAGTACCATTGAAAAATGTTGAGCATATATACTTCAACAACAATACTATATGATGATCAATTCTAGTGGACTTGGCCCTCTTCAACAATGAAATGAACCAAATCAGTTCCAATAGAGCAGTAATGAACTGAACCAGCTACACCCAGCAAAAGAACTCTGGGAGATGACTATGAACCACTACATAGAATTCC
This sequence comes from Sminthopsis crassicaudata, assembly GCF_048593235.1. Lineage (NCBI taxonomy): Eukaryota > Metazoa > Chordata > Mammalia > Dasyuromorphia > Dasyuridae > Sminthopsis > Sminthopsis crassicaudata. Next base: position 696,270,696 of record NC_133617.1, read on the forward strand.
CAATCCTTCTATTTTTATCTGCCTGCATTTTTTATTTCCTTCACAGGCTAATTATATGCTATTTCAAAGTCCAATTCTTTTTGTACAGCAAAATAGCTGTATGGACATGTATACATGTATTGTATTTAACTTATACTTTAGCATATGTAACATGTATTGGTCAACCTGCCATCTGGGAGAGGGTGTGGAGGGAAAGAGAGGAAAAATTGGAACAAAAGATTTTGCAAATGTCAATGTTGAAAAATTACCCATGCATATATCCATCTTGTAAATAAAAAGCTATAATAAAAAAAGAAAAAGAAAAGAAAACTGTTGAGCTTATTGCTTCTTGGACCATCATTATGAACCTCCAAGGATTTCAGTAAATGTTCTTTCTATGATCCCATGATCTCTCAAATGCCTTTCTGAAATCTTATGATTCTCCAAATCCCTGAAGAGAAGGCAGATACATTTCATAGTAAGTGTCTGTCTACAAGCCTAAGAGGAAAAATGGCTCCAAATAAATATGTATAGTATCTACCCAACTGGAGGGTAAGTGTCCAGAGAGCAGGAACTCTGTTTCCTCTTTCTTGGGCATCTTCTCTAGGAGGACACTAAGGAATTCTCTCATTCCTTAGCCTGAAATGTCACACAGATCATTTTAAGAAATGAGAATATTTAACCTGGAAGAGAAAAGACTTGGTGGGGGATAATATAAAAGCTGCCTTTAATTAAGTATTTGAAGGGCTACCAGGTGGAAGAGGGATTACAACTGTTTTGCTTGGCACTAAAGATTAGGACTAGGAGCAACTTGTGGAAGTTGTAGACATAAAGATTTAGAATTAAGGTAAAGAAAAACTTATTAACAATTAGAGAAGTTTGAAAGTGGAATGATTGGCAGCCCAAGGGGATAGTGAGGTCACCATCACTGGAAGTCTTTAAGCAGAGGCTGCCTGATCTCTAGTCATATAAGTTGCAAATGGAATTCTTATTTGGATACGTGGTTGGACTCAATAGCCTCTGGGGTCCCTTCCAGTTTTGATTTGTGATGCTTGAAGGGTTCCACATAGGAGATACCTTGAAGGTATTATTAACTGACCTTAAAAAGGTCACTAGGATTGTTTATGCCTTTATTTCCTCTCAAGGGAAGGGGGACAAGGGATGATTGTCCATTTTAAGATGGGAAGATTCATAAAGTAGTGAGGACATTTTATCCAAGGCCCTTATTATACAGAGCCTTGCTGAGAGCTTTCCAAGCTCTATTAGGCTGCCGGATTTTCCCCTAGTGCCACAAAGACCACTTCTGATAAAGTGTGGAAATAATATGTAGTGGTGTATCTTGTCTGCCAGAAGGGAGCACAAGAGGTCTGGATGATATTTACCACATAAGAATAATATAGAATAGAGGCAAGCTTTCCAACTAGTTTTCCTTAAGTCATGACCTAATTTGTGAAGTTGCTACTTTTATTATTAACAGGATGTTGGCTGTTAAATGCTTTGAATTTCTTTAGCAGACAGAGCTGATGATAGCATCAGTGCTGATATTGTGAGGATTCAGAGGGAATGTAGTTTTTCTACTGGTAAGCCTCTAAAATTTGATCAATAAACAGATCATATCACTGTGCCCATTTTACAGATGAGGAGATTAAGGAGATAATTCACTTGGGGTAAACTACTCCTGATTCAGTGTTTTCTCCAGAAAGATGGAGTGAAAACTAAATGAATCAGCCTTCCTAGCTCTTGTAGATTAGACTCTTGGTCTTTTTTTTTCTTTTTTTCTTTCCCTTAAAAATCAGTTTGTAAGTAGCCCTGTTAGATTAAAAGTACATCTGTAGTAGAGATATTTTCTGTTCTTTATTCATGAAACTCTGTGGCTGCTTCAGAGATATGTAATCCCGGCAAAATATTAGGATTGTGGGGACAAAACTAACATGAATTTTATAGAGCATTTCTTGCATGGAGTTGTCATGGTTCTGGGAAACATTATATATTATGAATTGTTACATATTATATACGACTAATTATTTATTATATTATGTTCCCATATGATAATATCCGATGCTACTGTAGGGTTCAATAGATTCCCAAGAAGAAAGAAGGTATCTAGAATCATATTGGGGTTAGAGGAGAGAAAACTCTAAAGCAAAGAAGAGGTATTTGTAGAATGTTTGGAGAGTCTGACTTGTAGAGATTTCGTTTGGCTCTCTTAACATTATTTATTTATTTCTACATGTGATTTGGCTGTCAAATAATTAACCATTTTAATTAGGCCTGTACTGCTTATGCAGAGGCACTAAGGACTAATAAGATTATAAATGTGAAAACAATACGAGTCTTTGGAGAAATGCTGTTATATAGGCATTCCTTTTGGAGGGGAAAAGCCCACATGAAGACCAGAAATAGTTAAATTTTATGAAACTAGATAAAAGTGATTCAAAAATTAAAAGAATTAGTATTGAAGTATAGATTTAATGATAACAGAATCAAGCAGAGCTAAACACTTTATTGTTTTGATTGTACAACAGTGATAAATGAAAAAAATTAGTATTAAATAAGCAAAATTTCCTTTTCTCTGGCATGTTGAACCTGGGGTGAATACAGATGAACATGTGGTTTGGGATTGAAATGCTGCATCATCAAATGTTTAGAAAAATAAAAATACTAAAATAACACCAGTACAAACGTTTTTCTTTTAAACTGTATCTGGAAGAAACAATGTGGTTCAGAAGAAAGAGAGTCTGGATTCAAAAGCCTTCTCTACCACTTTACTCTCTGGGTGACCTTGGCCAAGTGGCTGACCATAAGGATTCTCATCTATAAAATAAAATGCTTTGCCTAAATGACTTTTGAGGTTCCTTTCAGCTCTAAATCTGTGATCCTTTGACCCTAACATTTGAGAAATATGGATTGAGATATAATTACATCTCTGAACTGATCTAAGAGAAAAGACCTGAATGGATTTAAAGTGAGAAAGAATCTAACCAAGGAGTTGTCCTTACAATTTCAATAAAATTCATCAAAGGGATTAGCAGAAACCATATTGGAAATATGTAATAAAAAACAAAATAAAAAAACACTTAGCACAATTCATGGCATATAATAAGTACATAATAAAAACTGATTGATCAATTGATTAAAATGTCCAAATGTAGAATGACAAAGATAACAGTTGCATAAGTTCCCTTGGTAGTGCTCTCTAGTATTGCAGTCCCTTCCAATTTTACCACTAAAACATGGAATTATTTTGAAAGATTCCAAAAGTCTGAATAGAATCCTGAATACTGGGTGATTTTCTGGCTTGAACTCACCACCTGTTCTTTAGATCTTTGAAACAACAACAAAAAAATCTCATCTTTGTGCTCAGTCTGTGGAAAGAGATTTATTTCAGTTTTGGAGGCTGTGATGAGAGTGGATCATGCTTGAAGATATCTCTCTTCTGTGGGAACTCAGAACAACTGAAGAACAATATAAGAAGCTTGGCTGCTGCTACCACCAAAATTGGTATATTTCTAAAAATGGATGAGATTAGGGAAAATTATTCATTTGTCAAATGTATATTAAGCATCTAGTGTATGTGTTCTGTTCAGTGCTTCATGTCATAAAAGGATGAGTAAGATAGGGTCCCTGTCCTCAAAGAGCTTACAGTGCAATAGAAATAAGGTGTGTGCACGTATAATTGTGACAGAAGTAGGGTGATTGGTGGCTGACCACATTACATAAAAAAGAAGAAAGATAATGCTAAGATCTTTCCCACTGGTCATTTGCTCCTGTTCCTTTCCATCTCTCATTCATTTACATGGGAGACAAAAGTAACTAGAGGTTGAAGAACTGGGAGGCTCAGAACTAGAGAGCTCTTGGCAATATGTTTTAAAAGCATCTGGTGCTGATTGCTTCAATTCAGCAACTGGACAATAAGAAAGGAGCCACAAAGAAATTCTAACCCTAAGTCAGTGTGATGTTTCTGACAGAGAACCTTTCCTTGAATAAGTATAAAGTGGAAGTTGAAAAATATACTTAAACTTGTGGTCAAAGCTAGCTGGAACTGATTTGTATTCTAAAGAGTTTGGCACTTGGGGTGAGGAATGTCCTTTTGGAAAGGAAATACTTATTTCAGCCAAGGCTTTGAGAGTTGACAGTCCCCTCCCCATGGAAAGAAAATCTGATATTGATATGTATAACCAATATCAGATTGCTTACTGTCTCAGGAAGAGGGGAAGAGAGAGGGGGAGGGATAGAATTTGGAATGCAAAACTTAGAAAAAAATCCCAACAAATGTTGAAAATTGTTTTACATGTAATTGGGAAAAATAAAATATTATTTTTAAAAATCTGCTAAGATTGTTTCTTTGCTCAGTGACTGGGTATATCAGAAACTTACCTTTCTTAAAAAATGTGTATCTTAAAAGTCTTGAGTTTTAATATAAAAGGGAGATTCCTTCTTATGAGGAAAAAGGTAGAACATCACATGAGTATTTCAGCTAAAGCCAGAAATTGGAAGCTGTACTTGGTAGTGATCAGCAGTGACCACTGACCAACGGCGTTCTGTCAGCCTTCCAAGATCATCAGGGACCAGGACCTATCAGAGACTAAATGCTAAGCTTTCATTCCTACAAGTGACAATTGGCCCAGAAGAGACCTCACACCACTTGAGACCAATGGAAGTAGTACAATAATGTCATTAGAAGACATTGATCATCGTGGATTATCAGAGGTGTGAACTGCTTTTCCATGTGTGAGCTTTGGTCATTTTTTAATTGTTATGATTTTCTTTTTTTAAAGCTTTTTATTTTCAAAATACATGCATAGTTTTCAACATTCACCCTCTTTTTTTTTTTTCTTTCTCTCTTCTACCCCAGAGGCAAGTAATGCAATATATGTTGAACATGTGCAATTCTTCTATACATATTTAGACAATCATCTTGCTGCACAAGGAAAATCAGATCAAAAAGGAAAAAAAATGAGAAAGAAAGCAAAAAGCAAGCAAACCACAACAAAAAAGGTGAAAAAACTATGTTGTGATCCACACTTAGTCACCACAGAACTCTCTGGATACAGATGGCTCTCTTCATCACAAAATCATTGGAACTGGTCTGAATCACTTGGTCATTTGTATACTTTATATATGTGCCTTTCCATACATGTGCCCTTTTATTCATTTTTACTATATGTGTGGAGCCTTAAAAAGTATGGCCTGATCACATGTATTCCTTACATGGATACCTCTCCACAGATGGTCAAAATGTATGTTTATTCATAAATATATTGGATTATGTCCCAGGTTTATCATATAAATTGTTTTTTGCTACTTTTCTTACTATACTCTTTCACCAAGTTGCCTTTTCTTTTAATTAATCATGTTCTCTGACTAGAAAAAAGTAAATACATTGGTAGGGGCTCATTGATCCCACAGCATATCTTAAACAAGATTAGCCATGTTTATGGAATTTGATGCACAATATGAAGGATAAGATACTCTAAGGGACTATTTTGCCAAATTAATGGCTGAAGTGCCGCAGGATTTTGGAAGAGGGAGAAATCATGTATGAATATTATTAGAGAGAACATTAGGAAATAATGAGGCAGGAGAAAATTCAGAAGGATATCTACTTCTTGGAATGACTTTTAATGTTTTGTGGAATAAAGGAAGGAAATTAAAAGGTAGGAAAATGTTATTAAGGATGAATTCAGAATTAACAGTGTTAATAGAGATATGGTTTCTAGGTTAAGATATATCCTTATGGTAATTGAGGTGATTAGTGGGCATAAGTCACAGGTGTGTGTATAAGATTTCTGGTGGTCTCCTCCCATCTGCCTGAGAAACTATGGTCAAATCTAGTTCTGATCAAATATCTTTAATTCATGTGGACAATGTTCTGTTCTGGCTTTAATATCTTAGCTGATTGTTTTAGTCTATAAAGTGCCTCAATAAAATGGCTCCATGAACTACATAAGTAGGTAACATATTTTTGGATGTGTATATATACACACATGGTTCCTTGCCCCTACAAAGAGGGCTGCCACAAACATTTTAAGTCCCTTTCCCTCCTTTAAGTTCTCTTTGGGATATAAGCCCAGTAGAAACACCGCAGGTCAAAGGATATGCACAGTTTGATAGCCCTTTGAGTATAGTTCCAAACTGTTCTCCATAATGGTTGGTTCAGTTCACAACTCCACCAACAATGTATTAGTACTGGAGCCTATTCTTAGAGTTGGCTAATCTTGTATTTTGAGAGTCATGAATTTCAGACCTTTATAATTTAAAGATAATTAAAAAAATAAATAATGATACTAGTGGCTAGCTTTTATATGGCGTAGCAGAGTAGTTTGAAACATATTTTTACAAATATTTTCTCATTTGAGCTCCACAAAAGTGCTGGGATATAGGTGCTATTAATATCCCCATTTTACAGATGTGGATACTGAGGCAAATAGGGTCACATAGCTAGTAAGTGCCTGAGGCTGGATTTAAATTCAGGCTCTCCTGGCTCCAGGGCCTAGGCTCTACCCACTGCACTGCCAAGCTGCCTCATTAAAAAGACACCTTTTGTTGTATTGGTTTCCTATGCTAGACTTTCGTATTGATTTAAATGGCATACGTTGTCTCCTTGAGGCAGGCACCGCCTGGTACCCAGAATAGAGCATGTGTGAATGAGCCCCACGAGGGGCAGAGAGACTCGCAGGCCGCAGGAGCTCGAGGGACCCTCACCAAGGCGCGGAGGAGAGCCTTATGGGAGATGGGAACCTGGAGGGCCTGTGATGGGTCCGGCACAGAGCAGGCAACTGAGCATCTTGCTCAGCCGGGACAGCGAGTACCTGGCTGGGAGAAAGGGACGCTCCGAGCCTGCTCTGGAACCAGGTTTCTCAGGAACCAGCAGGGAAGATGCTCCGACATGAGAGCCAGCTCCCGCTGGAGGGCAGTGGTGATGGTGATGGCAGAGGTAGTGATGGAAATGGCTTCAGTGGTGATAGTGACAATGGTGGTAATGGCCGCCAGTGGTGATGGCGGTGATGGCGGTGGTGGTGGAGGGCCTGGTAAAAAAGTCCATGAAGCCAGTCCAGCACGTTTATTTCCAGATGTCTTAGTCCTCTAGTCCCTACCGCACGGTCGAAGCAAAGAATGTCCGCTGTCAGCGCGGCTGCTTCCCTTTATTTGAAGTGTCTGGCGGAGCTATCTCCCCGTGACATGCTTCTTTCAGGAAGAACCATTCCCCACCCCCCCCAGACTGCACCTCCATCAGCAGTCCCCCCCTCCCCCCCTGCTGGTGGGCTCTATTCCTTTCTGCAGGTGTGAAGACAGGCCCAGCCTTTGTGTGCCGGCCTTTCTTTCCTCCTCCCTTTGCCTCTTGGATCCCCTCCAGGCCTGTCAAGGCTTTGCTCCTCCCGGTCCCTGGGTCCTGGGGCTCAGAGCGCTCAGGGGCTGACGTCTCCTGTCACCCGGGTGAGGGCTCAGCAGCCGCGCCTGCCTCTAATCTCCCCCTCCACAAAGGGCAGCCCTGTCACTCAGGGGAATTTCGAAGGTACCTGGATCCAGGTCCCGGCAGATAACGTAGCCGCCCGGGTGCCCTGCTCTGGCCAGAGAGAGGGGGAGACGGCCCACACCCCCAGAAGCACGGGGCGGCAGGCCTGAGGTCAAGTGGGGAGCCTGGGAAAAAAGCCCTTACATTCACATCAACTCAGAAAACTTTGGTTTGAGGCTTTGCAATAGCACTGACACAGCCCGATTCAAGGGCGAGGAGCTAGGTGCGGATGCGCTCTCCGAGAGTTAGGGCTGGTTCTCTCCCCTCTCATCCACAGGGGACAAGGGATTGTCTACAAATATGGCCAGCTTCTGCATTACTCACAATGTGCCCTAACACGGCACAGAAAACACCGCCAAAAAGGAATATCTAACTCTCCTCCTCATGTTCCGTCAGGATGCTCCCCCAGAGCAGCTCCTGCAGCTCGGTGCCTGCTGAGCAAAAAGATTAGAGGGCTGGAAAGTCCAGCTGACGCTGACTTAGTGGCCGAGTCGACAAGAAAAATGGGCAAACAGGCTTCAAGATACCGATCTGAGAAATGGTCACGGTCCAGTGCCCCTGCAGAGAGCCTGGTGAGAGCAGGTACCCCCAAGAGGAGCGTGCCAGTCTTTCTAGGGGCAGGATCCACACCAGAGGAAGGTTCTACGTAGTAATTCCCGTACCCCAGGAACCCCCGAATTTCTGGTGGGAAACAGGTGCTGATTCTCCAGCTGTACAAGCCCCCAATGCAAGCCAATCCACCCAAGCAATTGGGAACAGAAAGTGCTTCCTGCCCGAGCCTGGGACAATAGACAATAAAAACAGCCAGTCCTACTGGCCTCCGAGTCCCTGACCTTGGATACTTCAGAAAGAACATTTTGAACACGCACACACCTGCAGTGTGCTGAACTGGCATGTTTATTATTTTATGCTTAGAGTTGACATTACTTCTTGCTCCTAGGAGCTCTAAGAACTTTTGAGAGCAGAGCCCAGGTTTTCTCCACTTCCACCAAGACAATCCTTTTTGGCCGGAGGAAGGACTCGGAAGGGCACTCTGCTCACAACTCAGTTCAGTAATTCCAGCATACAGTATGGACAAAGTGCTCATGGGGAGGGCTCCATAGCAAAACGGACCATTCAGTACCCACTGGGTCACCGGTGGGCCAGAGGAGCCACGCCAGTCTGCTCCCTCACCTCCGTGGGTTCACAGTCTAAGAAAGACCAATTGAAAGAGACAAGAATGGAAAGGACATAAAGACAGACTAAAACTATTGTGCTAACACAAAAAATACCGGATTAAGTATTTACATTGGATCTGTTCAAGCTAAAGACTGGATGCTGGCTATTGTCTAAAGCAGAGAGGAACATCCAGAGAAGCAATTAATTATGCCTGTGTTTATCCGTCTGTTCCCTAAGCTGACTGTTTAAGTAAAACCTTCAGCCTGGATTCCTGCCCTTTGTAAATGTGGGCGTAACCCCTCTCTTAGACCTTCTCAGATGGGTACTGTTTGAAGTTGGCTCCCTGGTATGAAATGAAAGACTTGTATCATTTTAACTTGCTTTTGAAATACAAAAACATTTTCACTTGCTGAGTGAGGATGTCTAAACTTGATATAACCAAACAACTACAAATATCTGCTTGATCCATGAACTCCACTGCTTTGGACACTAAACCAGTTTGGTCTTTAGTCGGGAAGATATTTAAAAGGAAGGCCCTATCCAAATTTTTAGACTGGAAAATAAAGAACCTGCTTATACTAAGAAAAGGGAGGGAAATAAGAATATATTAATCCAGGAAAGGTAGGTAGAGGAAGTAGAAGTTAGTGAATTTGAATCTTAATTTACAGATGGAGAAGCTGATGTGCAGGTGAAGATGAGTGATTTTGAAAAGTTACAAGGCTGAGAAATTAGATAAATTTGAAAAGAATTAAAGGCTAATGTGGAAACAAGTTTAACATGATTGCACTTGTATAACCTATAACTTGCCATCCTGGGAAGGGAAAAAATCTGGAACTTAAAACCTTATAAAAATGCATATTGAACTTACTTTGGGACCTATAACATCGGCATGTAGAGAAGAGTAAAATTCCTCTGTTGTCATTATATCTGTAATCATTCACTATTAAGATTTCTTCCTTTTATTTTTCACTAGAAAATACTAGGATCAATTTCATCTATTTTGTAATTTATCTTACAAATATTCTTTTTGTAGTTTCATAATCCTCAATGATGAGATGAAAAAATTTATCAGACATTTTTAAAAAATGCATGTTGATAATAACTTTATAGGTAATTAGAAAAAATAAAACTATTAAAAAAATAAAAATCACTCCCTAATAGGGCTAAATGAGACAGTGTATCAGAGAGGAAAAAGTATTGGATTTGAGATCAAAAGACCTACCAGTGACTAGTTTGGGTGACTTTGGGAAAGGCTTTTAACTCCTCTGACATTCAATTTCTTTAACGGTAAAGATGAGGACAATAATATCTACCCTGCTTTTATCACAGGGCAGTCGTGAAGTTCAAATGAGATAATACAGGTAAAGTGCTCTGTAAATCCTAACATGCTTCATAAATACAAATTATTGTTCTGCTTATGCTTGTAAAATCTTCTTCTAGCAAATATCACTCTGCCCCTGCCCATGCCTGTGGAGACTGATTGACAAAGAAAGAACGGGCCTTATCTATTGCTTAGAATTGTGTCTCCAAGCCTCTGTTCTGGCCGTCTCTCTCCCTCCTCTAGGACGCCCCGGCCGGGCTCGGCCCTTCCTGTCCTCTTCCTCTGATCATTAGTGAATTGCTCTCTCTCCCTGTCCCTCTCTTTTTTCCTTTTCAACATATCAGGCCATTGGAATCAAAGAGGCATTTCAGTGACTCAGGCGTTTCCCATTGCCCTATTCCTGCATCCTCTACTCTTAATGCTGAGAGCTTTTCACGTCCTATTTGGAACTGATAGGAAGCCCTTTCATTGTTTCACTACATAGATATTAACACTGATGAAGGAAATGCTCCATCTGATAATAGAACCGTTGAAAAGAGCTCCATTTCCAGATGAGTGGCCTCCAAGCAGACTCCCAGATAGGATTCCCTCTCTTTCCAATGATACCAGGACACGTGCCCTGCAATTCCAGAAGTGGAAATGGAGACGGGCTTCTGTGCTGCAAACTTGGACTTAGATGAGGGCCCCTCCCTCCAGCTGGGACCGAGGGGAATCCCGGAGAGTCCACACTCAGGGAAGTTGTAGGAAGAGGCTCCCTTCAGTCTTGCTGTTTTCTTTCCATGGACCCGTCTTCCTATTTATGATGACCACAGCCATCTTGACTACAGGGAATCTGAAAGGGGATTTTTGTCTCTTAGGAAAAGTTAGGAACAGAGACGAGCATTGCTCTGCTTTCCTGCTGAGCCCTTTTGCAAAGCTCCCATGTGTTTTTCGTGGCACCTTGTTCCACACAGACCTTGGTAGCTTCAAGTGAAGACAGATGAGGAGTGACAGATAAGAGAAGAGTTTGTGGACTTTGGGCCCAGGGGAACAGTAGCCTTCCCTCTTCCTGATCCCTTTCTTTTAAAGCTCCTCAGAGCTGTGATTTTCTGCTGGTGGCCAAGATGCCCAACCCAAACCTGTCTTCCCTAGATTTCAATAAAAACACCCATGCTATATACTTTTTTTTTTTTTTTTTTTTCAGGGCTCTAGTCTTAGCCAGCTATCAAATCAGAAAGGGATTTGATGAGTCTCCTTATGATCTTAATAAATTAATATTTTAATCTCTTCTTTGAATTTTAGCAGAGGATGATATCTTAACCCAAAGTAAAGTGTAATCTCAGACAGACAACATGACATTCAAGCATGAGTTAGATTTTTTTAGATCAGGAACTTTTCTTGGTCCTCTTGAAATTATATCTTGAGGAAGGAATTTGTGTCCAAAGGAGAACTAGAGATTATTATTGATCACAAAATAGAAAATTTTGATTACACTAAATTAAAAAGTTTCTGCACAAACAAAGCTAATGCAAATAAGATTAGAAGGGAAGTAACAAATTGGGAAAACATTTTTACAGTTAAAGGTTCTGATAAAGGCCTCATCTCCAAAATATACTTTAATTTATAAGAAATCAATCCAATTGATAAATGGTCAAAGGATATGAACAGACAATTTTCAGATGATAAAATTAAAACTATTTCCACTCATATGAAAGAGTGTTCCAAATCACTACTGATCAGAGAAATGCAAATTAAGACAATTCTGAGATATCATTACACACCTGTCAGATTGGCTAAGATGATAGGAACAAATAACAATGAATGTTGGAGGGGATGTGGGAAAACTGGGACACTGATGCATTGTTGGTGGAGTTGTGAAAGAATCCAACCATTCTGGAGAGCAATCTGGAATTATGCCCCAAAAGTTATCAAAATGTGCATACCCTTTGACCCAGCAGTGCTACTACTGGGCTTATATCCCAAGGAAATACTAAAGAAGGGAAAGGGACCTGTATGTGCCAAAATGTTTGTGGCAGCCCTTTTTGTGGTGGTTAGAAACTGAAAATGAATGGATGTCCATCAATTGGAGAATGGTCGGGTAAATTATGGTATATAAATGTTATGGAATATTATTGTTCTGTAAGAAATGACCAACAGGAGGAATACAGAAGCTTGGAGAGACTTACATCAACTGATGCTGAGTGAAACGAGCAGAACTAGGAGATCATTATACACTTGAACAATGATACTGTATGAGGATGTATTCTGATGGAAGTGGATATCTTCAACATAGAGAAGAGCTAATCCAATTCCAATTGATCAATGATGGACAGAATCAGCTACATCCAGAAAAGGAACACTGGGAAGTGAGTGTAAGCTGTGAGCATTTTTTTTGTTTTTCTTCCCAGATTATTTTTACCTTCTGAATACAATTCTTCCTTTGCAACAACAACAACAAAATTTGGTTCTGCACATATATATTGTACCTAGGATATACTATAAGATATTTAACATATATGGGAATGTCTGCCATCTAGGGGAGGGGGTGGAGGGAAGGAGGGGAAAAATTCAGAACAGAAGGGAGTACAAGGGATAATGTGGAAAAAAAACCCCTATGCATATGTACTGTCAAAAAAAAGTTATAATTATAAAAATTAATAAAAAAAGAAATTAAAAAAAAGAAATTATATCTTATAGGTAGCTTACTAAAATGTCTACTTTTTGATGCTTTCTTTTGGAGAGGCAAAATCCCTCCTAATATTGCATCAGATAGTTTTTTTTTTTTTTCTGAGACAATTGGGGTTAAGTGACTTCCTCAGGGTGACACAGGCAGGAAGTATTAAATGTCTGAGGTCAAATTCGAACTCAAGTCCTCCTGCCTTCTGGGCCGACCGGTGATCTATCCACTGTGGCATCTAATTGCCCTAGATGGGATTCTTAATATGTTTTTATTTCATTAAATTAAATATTTCCCAATTTCTCTCCTTCCTTCAGCCTCTCCCCCCATCCCTTGAGAAGGTGATATAATATTGAATATATGTTTTGTTATACAAACATATTTCTACATTATCCATATTGCAAAAGAAATATAAAAAAATAAAAAGAAAAATAAAGTGAAAAAAATTATAACTCAATCCACATATAGCCTCCATAATTTTCTCTCTGGATGTGGATGGCATTTTCCATCCCAAGTCCATTGGAAATGGATGGGCATGGGATTTTAATAAAAATAATCACTTTAATGAAGTCATTTTCCACTTTTTAGAGCAGAAAATCAGAATTGTTGTTCTTTGATAAATAGGATAAGATGAACATCTTAAGATGCCTGTACTTTTGAGACTCGCAAGAATGTCACTTTACAAAACAAATTTATATAGATTTTTAACCTATGTTTCTAATATAGGAATTTTTCAAAGACAAGTAGGCTGGAAGATCGGATTTTTGTATTTCAGGTGTTTGATGAAAAATGGTTGCATTTTCACATTTCTAGGCCAAAAAAGACTTGTGTATTTGCCCTGAATGCATTAAAAAGGAACATAAAGTAGGTTGGTAATCAGGGGTCTGAAGTTCCTGGCAAAAGGGATAGATGCTTGTTTTCATAACCAATCTGAATTAGACTGGACATTTCTATACTTAATGACATAGAAATTTTGTATACTTGTTGGCAAAATTGTATAGCTATCAATTTCAAGCACATAATGGAAAGCAGACTGGATTTTATGCTAACCAGTTATATGAAATAATTGGAAAATAATTTCATTTTCTTGGGCCTCAGTTTCCTCATCTTTAAAAAGTGAAGTTTGGACCAGATGGTCTCCTAAAACTGAAATTCTATGAAACTGATAACTATTCATAGATATCATAAGTATTTCAAGAAAGGTGATTCAGTTGCTTGTGTAAGTATTTCACATGTCTCCTAATCTCTTTTCATATATCTTTTTCTCCAAGCTTTTATCACTTGAATGAGGAATGGAATAACATTGAATTCCAAAACTAATAGCTATACATATTTGTCATTAGCATTTCAAAAAGGTACCAAAGGTGCCTTTAGAAATACTTGGTAGAAATATGGTATTTTCATACAATGAAAAAACCATAAAGCCATTTTAGGCAGTTTCTAGAAGGATTTACATATAGATACAAAAACTCAACTACGGTTATAATTGGGGATAAATTGGTTTGTTTTTCTTTCCCTTTCCTCTAAAATTGTGTGTGTGTGTGTGTGTGTGTGTGTGTGTGTGTGTGTGTGTGTGTAGGGACACAGAATTCACCAACAAATGGATTTTTGGGAAGAGTTAAGTTTATTAAAACAGAAGCAGAGAAGACACTAATTTGCATTGATAGAAGTTAAGAGATGTGAGAGACTCTAAGAAGGGAAGCTAGGTGGTGCTGCAGTGGATAGAGTGCCAGGCATGAAGTCAGGAAAACCCATGTTCAAATATGGCCTCAGAAACATAGGAGTTGTGTGACTCTGGCCAAGTCACTTAACTGTTTGTCTCAGTTTCCTCATCTGTGAAATGAATTGAAGGAGACGGCAGACCACTCATGTATCTTTGCTAAAAAAGTCCCAAAAGGAGTCCCAGAAAGTCACACATGATGGAACAACAGCAGAGTTTAGGACAGGATGGATAGATTTGAGAGTCATCAGCATAGAGATGGTAATTAAATCCATAGAAGCTGATTGAGATCAACAAATGAAAAAGCATAGAAGAAGAAGAGATGAGGACCCAGGACAGAAGCCTGAGGGATACCTAAAGCTGTCATCAGGGGGAATCTAGTAAAAGACATGATTTGAAATGTCATGTGAAGCAACTTGACTGAGCAATAAAATGAGTTTCTCAAATCTTCAACTAAAACTCCATAGGCCAAGTTAAGACCTTATGATCTTGGTTTGTAACCCATTAACTGTAAAAACCTTTGCCTTGTCTATCCAAGAATGGGATCTTTTCTGCTAAAGAGCCCTGTGTCCATTTTGGCTTTGCTCATATGAGCATTCTGGATCAAGCTCCTTTGACTGCCCTGTCCCAAACTCACTTTCAGCCAGGGCGGGCATTTTAGGTATTTCAGTCCCATACCCATTCTTATTACTTGGCTAGATATTTGAGGAATTTGTGATTTTGTTGATGGTTACTCTCTCCAGGATCATAGAGATCAAAACTCATCTACTTGTTCTATCTTTGGGACTCTGGACATTTTTTTTCACGTCTCCCCCAGGACCTCAATCCAATGGGCTAGGTTCTTTTGCCATAATGCGGACACCAATGAAGCGTACTGGTTGCTGACTGGCTTTCACTCATTCTTGCATCTTTCCTTCTAGTCACACATTCCTGTAATGATTCAATTATTCCTGCACAATTCCTTATTTTCAATGTGCCTTAGTATGCTCTTGGTTATCATGCACCCATCTCTCCATTGCCTTTTGGATGATCTTCAACTTCCATTTTTCACAGATTGTGATATTCCAAAGCTAATTATATTTACTGCCATAAAGATGGGTCTTTTTTTTGGATGGAGCAAGGACAGCTATAAGCCCATGGGTGGGAGGGTTAAGTATTGCCAGCATCATTCCTCCCCCTCTTCACTGGGGCCATTATTAGTTCAAGGCAAGGCTGTTTTCCTGCCTCTGTTATGTCTATTACTTCCTGTTTTTAGGTGAAGAAGTACTGGAGACTGGCAATGTTTTGGAATTGAAAAGTCCAGAGGAGCCATCTCTGAGAAGCAACCTACTGGAGCCAGCCCAGCAGGGAAGCTATGTAGGAACTGGGACATTATGATTGCACGCAAAGTGATGAGTCAGTCCATTGATTGGTTAAGATGTACATAAAGGTGAATTCATTGGTGAGAAGAATGCTCTATGTTTGAAGGTGCTCTCCTGAGGGACCAAGGTATAAAGGGAGGTTTGTGGTTCAGAAGGACATTTCTGTACATTGGCTCTTGCTATATCTTTTCAGTACATATTCCTCTATAAGAGCTAATTAATACTAATTAATCAATCAAGGAAAAATCTATTGGCAAAATTGATAGTAAGGCAACTTGTATCAATGATATTGAGAAGCTATTAATTGGCACTAGTAATTATGATTTTTGGGGAAGGATACGAGAGTGAGAAATTCAATCAATGGCCTTAGAAAGATACCTGTCAATCCCTCAGGGGTACACCTAGAAACCTGAGGGGCAATGCAGCCACTTTCTAGGGAATCAAATTTATAGGCAAGACACATTCATACAAACATGTATATACATACATATACGGAGCTTCTGGAGATAAAAAGTGGGAATTTATAGATTCCCACTGGAACAATTCTCCATCTGGATTCTCGGTATTGGATCATCTAGTTTTAGAGCTACACTAGAGAACAATGGAAGTATTCTTCTTTATTGTCCTAGGCTATACTTATAAAATCAAGTTTTCTGGTGTTTTCTTTACAAAACTAATCAGTTTCTTCTGAGACAACTTTTGCATAATTAGCTGAATGTTTACCTACTGTTTTACTGAATCCTTTATAAATACCTCTGTTGAGGCAATGACAAGCGTGGACTTTGCATCCCTAAAATGCTGGTACCTGGTTCATAAATGTTCATGTTTTTCTTCTGCTTGTAAATAGACCTTGACTAGTTGCTTTATCTGTGATATTCTTAGGGAATACAGGTCATAACTTTACCTTTGCATGTACAAACCTCAAGTAATCAGTTCCAAGAGGTTAATCTCTTTTCTTGGAAATATCATACTTGGTCAGGGTTTACTTGAATCCAGTTCCTTTCTGCTCAGACTCTTGCCCAATTTTTCAGTGAGTTTGGAATTCCATTAGGATTATCTCTGTGGTAACATGGATCCATTGGAGAATTTTGATGTGCCCTGTGTAGAAAGGGATCCCTAGAAATTTTGTCTTAGCCTCCAGTTTAATTTCCTATGTATTTCAGCGATCTATGGAATAAAGATGGGGTGCCCTATATTGTAAAGGCCCAGAGGAATCTTAAAGCATTAAATCTGGTCTGAATGTGGGACCAGGACCCTGGTAGAAAACAGAGAGTGGATGAGTATCCAAATCCCATCTAATCTATATAGCCCTTGGTACCTTGCTGAGTATACAACATTGGGTACAAAGCTAAATTTGTTTGGTTCCTCATCCAAGGGTGATGGATTAAATTTTAGTCCTAAAATCCATTCAGAGAAAGCTCTATGTGATCTGGGAAGCTCTGTAGGAACCAGGGTTCCCTTTGAGATAGGAAGCTAGATTTTCTTTTTATAATTTTTTTTATGGCTTTAGGTTAGGGGAGGCCATTTCAGCACCAAGAAAGGCACTTTATAACTTCTTAGCAACCAATAATCTCTGACAAAGCTTGTAAAATGTTTCCTGTTTATTGAGTCTGCTTAAGTCTGTATTTAGGACTATTAGGATTTTTCACCTGTGCATGTGAGATTGTTTAAGATCTTTTGATTATTTTGAAACTTTTCTTTTTGGTACTGGGAAGCAAGTGAAAGAACAATGTTAATGCCTCCCCATTATCCGAGATTTGTGTTCTGAATTGGGAATGTAGACAGTGTACTCTAGCCAACTGGCAAAAAATGGGGGGACTTGCCTCAAAGATGGCCAGTGAGGCTCAGTTCTGGAAGCATGCCCAGGGAGCTCTAGGGAGCTGGAAATTCATCATGACACTGAATGAAGGAGCTCTAGTTCTTCACTTTGACTTTTCTGTTCTCTTAATATGGGAGGTGAAGAAACGGCATTTTGATTGGCTGATCTGCAACAGACAGGGAGTAGAAAAAGTCCCACAGGAGAAACTTGCTCTCTATTCTTTTCTACTGGTCACAAGATATAAGGATGACTCTCTTAGCTCAGAACTGGTTGGGTGAGGGCTGTTCTTCCCTACTTGGAATGTATCCAGTAAATGCATGTCCTCATTGTTAAGTTTGTTTGAAATGGGGTCATCTACTTTGGTATACATTGTTGTGAATCTTCAAAAGGTCCAAGGAACAGTGATTGGAGTCCATCTTTCCAAAGCAGTCCAGAGGAATGAACTACTTGATCCAGCTTAGCGGTTTAGTTGAGACACCATATCCTATAACAAGGAAGAATTTGTCTATGAGCTCAGTGGGGCTAATAATTTGTAGCAAACACTTGAAATTTGAACCCACTCTTCCCAGGGACTAAGGTGGCAGAAGGAAATATGTGCATCTGGTTTGAGGGGAATCTTCTTCCTGAATCTTTTCAGTAAATATCCTTTTCTAAAAAACTAATTGAGATTAATTGGCTACATGCAATAGGACAATAACTGGTGAGTGATGTTGGAGAGAATGCATCAAAATGGAAGCTCCATCTGGTTAGAAAGACTTCCTTAACACTTCAGGAGTATTCTGGAAGTCTAAAGGGAAAGATTTAACTGCTTCCTGGAATGTCTAGAACATGTGGTTGGGAGAATAAATTCAGAACTTCACTATTTTTGATTTTGACACATTTGTGGAAGATATTTTATTGGAAAAAGTAGTATTTTGTTCTACAAATAAAACTTTTTATAGTCTCTAACAAGCACAAAAAACAACAAACAATTTGGTCAGTCAGTTTACCAGCATTTATTGAGTTTTTACTAAATGCCAGCTGGGGTTTGTATATAATAAAATTATTAGCTTTTAAATTACTGTTTTAAAATATTATTATTTGCTATGTACTAATAATTGGATGGGAGTGAGAAAGAAAGGTCTGTTCATCAGGGTAGGATTTGAGTTGAGTCTTGAAGGAAGCATGGGAATCAAAAGGCAAGAATGAGATGGACAGGGCATTCCAGGCATGGGGTGGAGAGGACAACCAGAATGACCAGAACAAAATGGTCAGATCTATATTTCATATAGGCAGTTCTGTAGAAAATAGGTTAGAGTGAGGAAAGATTTAATGCAGAAAGACCAATCAGATTTTTAAAAATGTTTCGTTGTATTTTTATTTGTTAAAATACCCCAATTACATTTGAATGGGAGGGAAACCCCCCCCCTGGAATGTTGAGGGCAGAGGTTGACTCTTCCAGTTTAGGGAACTCCCAGACAGCAAAGACCCTCCATTAAAGCCAGTCTGCTATTGTTCTATAATTTATGGTTTGAGAGAACTGTCTGGGGCATTGAGAGGTTAAATGATTTGCTGAGAGTCACAGAATCAACTGGTGGCAGAGACCGGACTTGAACTGAGACTTTCCAGACTCCAAGGCTAGCCATACCATCCACCGTACCATGTGAAAACCTGGGAGAGTAAGTTCAGTGAGACCATTCAGAAAGCTATTGTGTTAGTCCAGGGAAGAGGTGATGAGGGTCTGAGAACTAAAGCTGTGGTTGTCTGAGTGCAAAGAAGACAAAAACTGTGGTGAAAATAGAAATGACAAGATTTGGCAAGGATGAGGAAGTGAGAATGACAAGAGGAGAGTAATACTGAAGTTGTGAGCCTGGGCTGCTGGGAGTATAGTTCTCACCTCAGTAGGAATAGGGGGACTGGGGAGAGGGAAAATTTAGATTTCTTATTTTTTTCTCTTGAATGG
This sequence comes from Sminthopsis crassicaudata, assembly GCF_048593235.1. NCBI lineage: Eukaryota > Metazoa > Chordata > Mammalia > Dasyuromorphia > Dasyuridae > Sminthopsis > Sminthopsis crassicaudata. The sequence continues at coordinate 696,290,168 of NC_133617.1, forward strand.
GATAGAGGGACAAAGTAATGATGGGATACCATTAAATGTTTTCTCATCCCTCAGATCATCCACTAAACCAACACCCCTAGAGTTTATAAAGATTATTCCTTTCATATGTATACCAACTACATGCAATTCATAGAAGGGAATAAAATTTTAATCTCCTCTAAAAAGGAAAGAGGAGACATCCCCTCCCATCAAGGATCTAGTCTAAATATAATGGTCCCTTTACTAACTCTTTGGAAGCCTCTAAAGTATAGACTACTTTCTACTAAAAAAATGACTACTAATAAAAATTAACTACTTCATGCATTCATTCAAAATTATTTATTGAAAAACTGCTCTTAAGCAAGACAATATTCAAGATGCTAAGGCAAAATCTAAGAAATAAGACAAAGTGCTCACTCTCCAGTGATTCATAATCTATTTGTGGAAATAAAATAAGTTTATAAACCAGGGAGAATGGGGGAAAATGCAAATCCAAGCTTATAGGAGAACACAACGTTGATAACATTTATGTGGAAACAACAAGGCTTTCTCAAATTGGTATTTAAAGTCTTTTTGTGACATTACTTAAGTACTTAGAGGTAGCTCAAAGTATTCCTGGTTTTTCCTGTGGTTGGTGGTGGTAGTGGTGGTGAAGGGTTTAGAAACTCTATTATATTAGAAAGAATTGAAGGGGCTGGAGGTGTTGAATATGGAGAAGACTTTGTTGTGCTCCAAGAAGACCCTGTGCTTCTTCTCCCCAGGTTTGTATCTTAAGATCATAGGTTTTAAGTGATCTCAGAAGCCATTAAATCCAACCCTCCCTCATTTTACAGATGAGGAAACAAAGAAAAAGAGAATTTGAATGACTTGCCTAGGATCAGACAGTTAGTGTCTGCTGTAGCATGTGAGCTCAGATCTTCCTAATGACAGTTGGGTCCAAAGTTTTACCTGTTAAATCATAAAACTGTCTAGAAATGGTGTCATATTTCAAAGGGGGGGGGAAAGACTTATTCCATCTTACCCTATCTTAAACTCAATGCAATAAAAAATCCCAGGCAAAAGACAATGCAGCTTGCTAAAGTTGATGGAAAGGGTCACTTAATTGGAGCCACCTTTGATTTAGTATGGGGCCAATGAACAGAGGAAGATTCATCCTCTAGTTTCAGAATGTTCTAGCTAATACTTTTTATCCTTCGGTGTCAGGACAGTAAGTTTTGCCACTGATTGTGAAGTTGATTTACTATGTGATTTCAGGAAAGCCTCCTGGCATCTGTGCGCCTCAGTTTCCCACATTTTACAATTATTACCAAGATGTTAAACCAATTTCCAGCACTCTTAAGTGTACATTAATAAGGAGGACACATTGTCAAATGAAAAATTTGAAAAATGAATGAAAGATGGGAGATGAGCCATAGAGGTAAAAGCCTAGCACCCCAGGCAATGAGCCTCCTCAAAGTGGCCAAGAAGCCAGAGGGGGCAAAGGTCATCCTATTCTGATCCAGCTTTTTCCCCACTCTCTGTATAGTGCTGATGACCAGTCTTCAACATATTTCCACCCAGCTGGAGGGAGCCCCAGCTGCAGCCCTAAAAAACAACAAATAGTAAAGCATTCACCACAGCAGCAGCCGGGCTGGCAGGAAACATTCCCAGGAGCACCTGCTTCCTGAGGGCGCCGTTTATTTGCTCCCTGGGCACCATCTGGGCCATGCCCTGCTCTTTGTTTTCATTAAGAGTTTAGAAAAACAATTCAAGTTTGACTAATTGCTCTTTAAGTTTTGAGGCTCATCCCCACTCCTCCCCCAATCCACCACCCTGCCCCGTCTACCTTGGCCCCCTCCTTTTATCCTCCACTTCCTCTGGCCCCTCCACTCTCTTCTCTTTCTCTTCCATGCTGACTCAGACTTCACTCCCCATTATTTCTCCTGCACTTTTCCTATTGTCCCTTTTCTTCCTTAAGCTAACTTATAATGTGATTTTTGAAAAAAAAAAATCACCCTTAGATAGTATTCACAACGATTTTCTCGTCTTCAAACAATCTTGAGAAGTAGCCAGGGCAGATGTCACCTTCCTCTTACAGATGGGGAAACTAAGGCTCCGGAAATCCTGGAATGCTATTGGGAAAGGAGCTTGCAGATCACCCTGCAATGCCATGAACAGCCATCACAACCTCTGCTCCCATACCTCCGTGGGTACTTGCGGTCCATTTGTGGTCGGCTCTAATTGGAAGTTTTTCCTTTTAATGAACATAAATATCCTTGTAACTTCCACATCATTGATGCTAATTCTCCCTCTGGGAGTTGGAAAAGTGGGACTGCCTAAAGTCCCAAGCTCCTGGATACTTGTCTAACGAAAAAAAAGGTGACGTAATCAGAGTTTATTTTGAGCATGGAAAGAAACACCCAAAGTCACACACATTGATCCAAGCGGAGGTTCTTTACCTTTTTTTGGCGGATCAGGTCAAGTGAAGTCTATGGATGCCTTCTCATCATGATTTTAAACGCATAAAATAAACTATGTAGGATTGCGAAAGAAGCCAATTATATATAATATATATATATATATATATATATATATATATAATTTAAAATAAAACGCACACACAGAGTTTATTTTTTTGGACACCAGATTGAGTCCCTGATATAAAGCAAGCTGTATATTAACGCTATTTGGATCGCTCCTTTTTTACACCTCAGTTGCAAGCCCACCTCCTCTCCTTCCCCCTACCCCACCCCCGCCCCGTAGGATGGTTCACAAAACAGTCTCACGCTCTTGCTACCGGACTAACTTTGACTTCTAAACCCCAGAGCCCGATCCCGCATCCCCGCGTGGGGGGAGGGACCAGAGGTCGTGGAGGTGGGGGTGAGGGTGGGAGTGGGACGGAAGCCGCTCGCTAGTGGCCGCAGACAATTGGCATGTCCACAGGAAACTGGAGGGTCTCCTGCTTCCTTAACTAGCGAAACCCACCAACTGAAATAAACACGGCCTTTCCAACTGGCCCCGGTCCAATTTCCATGCGGCTCCCAGGGGGAGGGGCCGGGAGTGGGGAGAAGGGGGGGCCGTGGCGCCGCGCCTCCGGGGGCCGGGCAGCTCGGGATGCCTCTCCTGGAAGCTCCGGGGGCGCGGGGATCCCCCCAGAGCACCCCGGGGACTCTAGCGGGGGCTCCTCAGGCAGTCCCCCCGCGGGCGGCCCAGGGGTTCTGGAGGTGCTGCTGCAGCCGGTACCGTTAGGCCCGGACTGCGGAGCTCTGATGGCTTTAGCAGCTCTGAGCTGGGAAAACAAAGGGAGCCGGAGGAATTCCGGCTGATTAATGAGATGCATTGTGAGCGCCTCGCTCCCAGCCTCCCTGCCTCCCCCGCCCCGGCAGCTCTCACACCAGAGCCGGGTCTAGATGCTGGAGTGTGCTTGGTGCACCCCCGCCCCCACCTCTGGTTTGGTACTTCATCTCAGCTTTCCCTTTCCTGTCCTCAAAAGTGGAAGGCGCTGGATGGATGCTCAGGTGATGGGGGTGGGGCGCGCTTCCTTGCCGGGCCTAGCGGGCCGCTGGGATTAGCTGAGACTCCCAGACTGCTGGGGAGTTAGGATTTCCTTCCTGGAAAACACAACTGTTCTCTGCCCCGGCTTCTGCTCCCTCCCCCGGCCCATCTCTCGGGGTGGTTGTTTTTTTTTTTTTATTTCAGAAAGAGCCGAGGGAAGTACTATTCCTCAGACTCAAGGCCCCCTCCAGAGTGGCCTGTGTATTCCTTATGGGGGGGAGGGAGGAGAGTGTGAGAGGACCTGGGAGTTTGGAGGGACCCGCATGCTTTGCTTTCTGTCAGAGCTGTCCAAGGCCGTCAGCCAACTTCAGGGTCAGAAGGGGTTGGAGAATAACTGGGTGCTGGGAGAGTGGAGGCAGGGAGTGAATTCATTTTATTATTTATATTTAATTATATATATCTTTATTTTTAGGTTTTATTTATATATTATATATTTATTTGTATAATTATAATGTTTACTTTACAGGTAGTGGGATTGGCTGCGGACTGGCCTGAGAGGATGGCAGAATAATGATGATGACAGCTGACATTCATAGAGCGTTTTAAGGCTGTTCAAGTGCTTTGGCGTATATTAATTTATTTGATCTACAAACCCCCGTGAAGTAGACACAATTCTTTATTGTCATTTTGTAGAGCCTCAGACCCAGAGAGTTTAAAGGTGGAAACAGCATGAGGTACAATAGTGGGGAGAATGCTGGCGCTGGCGTCAGGAGGTCTTGGATTCAAATATTGCCTCAAACACATTAACTGTGGGACTCTGGATAGGTCATTTCAATTCTCTGCTCCTCAGTTTCCTCATCTGTAAAATGATGGGGTTAAATTTAATGTCTGCTTGCTTCCCTCCCAGCTTTCATTCTTGGAGAGGTCTTGTGACCTCTCTAAGGCCATTAAAATAGTCATTAGTAGTACCAGAGCAGGTTTACTGGAACTCCATCTGTCCACCATGCTCTGTCACCTCTGGGGCAGTGAGGTGGTTCGGGGGGAAGAGTTCTGGGTCTGGACTCAGTAGGACCTGTCTATAGACACTTATTGGCTATGTGATGCTGGGCAAGTCACTTAATCCCCAGTTTCCCCATCTGTAAAAAAAAACAAAAACAACTCCAGCGTTGTTGCCAAGAAACCTGCCCCAAAGGCAGCACAAAAAGTTGTCTGTGACTGAAAAAACAACTAAACAACTCGGAAAGGGGAGGGAGTATGGCTGATTCTGTGGCTATTTGCATGTTATTAGCACTGTAATTTATCCTTGTACCAGTGGAACTAGAGGGCTGGGTAATTGAGGTTTCCCCGCTCAGTTCAAACTGAAGAGTCCCACTCTATGGTAATTTATCACTGGAAGGTTCTTAGAACACTTTTATATTGACACTCACAACAACCTTGTGAGAAAAAATGGGGAAACTGAGGCACAGGGAGGTTAAGTGATTCTCCTCGAATCACACAGCTAAGAAATGAACGAGGCAGGATTTGAACTTACATCTTCCTGAGTATGTCTTGAGCGCCATATACTGGGTCACTCAGTTGGTACATAAGTGCCTTAAGGGTTTAGAAGCTGGAATAGAAAGAGAAGGTTTCTAAGAGATGATAATTGATGGATGGGTAGAATCTGGATGCATGAAAGGGTTGGCATTTTAGGGAGATGAAGCCCCTCCAGTATGGGGTAGGTAGAAATGAGTAGGGGGTCCAGTATGGGGTAGGTAGAAATGAGTAGGGGGTGTTCCTGGGATACTTATAAAAGTGGTTTGTCTAGAGCAGAAGGTGTCTGCTGGGAGGAGTGGGAAATAATAGGAGAAGCGCTGATGCTACTTCTTGGGTAGCTTGGCTCTTGAAAGCCAAGCAGAGGAGTCTAGATTTAATATGATGGGAAAGAGGGAGCCCTGAAGTCTTTTGAGCAGGAGAGTGATGTGATGAAAGTGATATTTTAGGAAGATTATCCTAGCAGCAGTGTGCAGGATGGACAGCATGGGTCAAGAGGGCCAGCTGAGAGTATATATTTGAATGATTCCAGTGAGTTAAAATGAGGATTAATATGGTGGCCATGGTAATGGAAGGAACACTATATAAGACATTATACATGGGGAGTAAGGAACAAGGCTTAAAGCTGTTTCTATGGTATTGGGCCTGGCTGAGAGAAGGGTACCAGATTACTAGTTCTTCCAGATAAAAGCTCAAAAGAGCCTCTTAAAAGGATAGAATGAGAGGTCCTATGGGAGTTCACTGGATTTAACTTTTCTGACCAAATCTCTAAAAAACAAATGAAACTGAGAAGAGTTCAGAGAAAAGCAACCAAAGTCGTATATGACATTTATGTCCAAACATTTACAAAGCCTGTATTGTGTAATGGGGTTGGTCAAATAAAAATTAGGTTCTTGCCTTTATAGAAC